>NC_133370.1:25187562-25403545 GCF_049309525.1 Garra rufa | reverse complement strand
GCAACTACAAGTTAGTTGTTTTCATCCTGAAAATGAAACCCCACTATAATATATGTGCAGTGTAGCATTCTTAGAATAGAAGTGAGAACATGGCGCTCCTCCGGATTTAGATGCTGATGTGTTTTTATGCTCTTGTTGCCTCCTCTTATATCCCAGATGGATCCAAAGCTCAGGCCCTCGTTCCCAGATATAGTAAAGAGGCTGGAAGAAATCCAGAAAAAGCTAAAAGCTGACGACGCTGAGAGGGAGAGGATGCTACTAACTGCCGGGGAGGTGGAGAAAAAGCCCTTGCCTAAAGGTGTGTGTTTATTCGCACCAATACACAAACATGTTTATTTTACTCCCGTATTGATTTGTCTAACCTGCAACCTGTCAGTATGATCATGAAAACTACAGGTGACCATAACGTGATATTTCTTTCACTATTTCTGGCACTAAACCTAAAGCTTCGATGTGCTTTGAACACATCTTTGATGTGAGTTGCTTTGACAGAGAGCTAGTACATCCTGTCGCCCCCTGAGGCTTTGCTCATAGCATCCAGCACTCGCTTTCCATTTAATACCGCAGGGCCAATGAGTTCTAAGAACAAGGAGACTGGAAAACGATCAGGATTGGAGACTGTAACACTAACTTGTCTTTGAGCTTTATGGATTGGATGTTCTTTCCTCATGGGTATTACTTATAATGCACAGCTTTCACTTTCTCCCTCTCTTCTTTGCAATCTCACAGCCCAGTTTCCGTTTAGTGCTAATTCATATCCTGAACAAACAAGGAATAAGTCACAAAACAATGTGTGGCTTGAAGAGATTAGAGCCTCACTGAGTGTCAGATACACTACTATTCAAAAGTCTGGGGTTAGTAAGATATTAACACTTTCATCCAGACATGAAGCATTCCGTTAAACAGTAAACTACAAAATATTTAAATTTCTATTAAGTATATCAAGTTTGTACGATGTATCAATATATTTTACAGACAATAGGACGAGGCAATACTGTTTATATCAATATGCACTGCAGTTCAAAAGTTTGGGATCAGTAAGATTTTTATTTTTATTTTTTTAGGAATTCTCTTATGCTCATCAAGGCTGCATTTATCTGATCAAAAATACAGAAAAACGGTAATATTGTGAAATATTACAGCTTAAAATAATGGTTTTCTATTTGAATATATATTTTAAAATATAAAGCGGAATTTTCACCAACCATTACTATAGTCTAGGATCCTTCAGAAATTATGTTAATATGCGGACTTATTCCTTTTCTTTTATCATCAATGTTAGAAACCGTTGTGCTGCTTAATATATTTTGGAACCTGTGATACTTTTTTCAGGATTCTTTGATGAATAAAAAGTTTATTCAACATTTATTAAAAATAGAAATATTTTGAAACAATGTCTTTGCTATCAATTTAACACATCCTTGGTGAATAAAACCATTCATTTCTTTCAAAAAAAGAGGATAAAAATTTACTGATCACAAACTTTGGAATAGTAGTTTATATTGTTACAAAATATGTCTATTTTAAATAAATGCTGTTCTTTTCATTTATGAAAGAATCCTGAAAAATATCACTGGTTCCAACAAAATATTAAGCAGCAGTTTTCAATATTGATGATAAATCAGCATATTTATTTCTGAAGAATTGTTTAACACTGAAGACTGCAGCAGTAATGTTGAAAATTCAGATTTGCAGCAATTCACATAAAATTATTTTACATTAAAATAATATTTCACAATATTTCTGGATTTTTGATCAAATAAATGCAGCTTGATGAGCCTAAACTTCTTTAAAAAAACAAACAAAAAAAAAACAATCTTAATCCACTGTTCAGTAGTTTTCAGTAGTATTACAGTAGTATTCCTCGTACCAGTTAACATGTCGCCTGTGCTTTTGTTTTTATTTATATTCATTTTTAATTTAGTGATTTTATTTTTAAGCCCTGCTTTAAAAGTAGTTTATTTTGCTTTTAGATCGTAATGTTAGGTTAAACATTTTTTTAACATAATGTATAGCATATCCTACATGGTTACAATTCACTATATTTTCACATTTAAATTCATTATTTTTTTATTTTTTTATTTTATTTTTTTCACATTTTTAACCCATTTAGGATGAATTTTATGCAAATAGAAAACCATAAAAATACAGAATGTTTTTTTTTTTTTTGTCCATATCGCACAACCCAGAATTCTGAAAAGGCATCATGATTTCCACAAAAATAATTAAGAAGCACAATGGTTTTCAACACTGATGATAATAAGGAATGTTATTTGAATATTAAATCGGCATATTAGAATGATTTCTGAAGAATCATGTGACACTGAAGACTTGAGTAATGACTTATGAAAATTTAGTTATGCTAATACAGACTAAATTACATTTTGAAATACATATCAAATATTGTAAATTGATAACATTTTTAAGACTGCAAACTTCCAACATTGTAATGCTCAGTTTCTGACTATTGATATGTTAAACATGATTAAGCTCTTCTTTCCTCCTTCCACATATTCAAATGAACATTACATTACATTTTGTCACCCCCTAGTGTTCAAGGTCATTCCTTCAAGCTATTCTGTTTGGTGACTAGCAAAAATACAGTTTTTAAACAGGTTTTCAAAACATTCCTTGCATCTGTCATAGGTCAACAAACAGTTCCCAAATTCACTCCATTGGTCAATATGCTCAGACTAACACAGCAATGTTTTGATAGTCCCACAGTGTTTACACATGTCAAGCGAAAGAATACATATCAGCATATTAGTTAAAGGAATAGTTCACCCAGTAATGAAAAATCTGTTATTAATTACTCCTCCCTCATGTACCAGTAAGACCTTTGTTCATCTTCGGGAACACAAATTAAGATATTTTTGATGAAGTCCAAAAGCTTTCAGACCCTGCATAGACAGCAACGTACCACAACGTACAAGGCCCAGAAAGGTAGTGAGGATATTGTTAAAATAGTCCATGTGTTATCAGTGGTTCAACCTTAATTTTATACATTTTATAGCAAAATGTCACAGTGTGCCTAATGTTCCTCTCATTTTTTGTTTTAGGTCCAGGAGAAAAGGGCATAAAGAGGTTAAATCCTCTTGTTTTTCAGGACGACAAGATTCCACCCAAGTCCCCCCGTCCACGTCGCAACATCTGGCTTTCCCGCAGCCAGTCTGACATTTTCTCTCGTAAGCCCGCCCGCAAAGTCAACGTCCAAGACCCTTACTACAACCCAGGACCTAGAGGCTTCATTCACGGGCAACCGAAAGTCAACCCTTTCAATGCCAGAGAAGACCTAAAAGGTGGCAAGATCAAGTTTTACGACATGCCCAGCAAGTCAGTCTTCTCGCTCATGTTTGATTTGAACTCGCCTCACGGAAGTCAAAGCTCATACCAGCCTCACCCCAACATCACAACGGGAGCCTCCGGAAACAACTGCTCTCCATCCTGGCCGGAGACCTGGCAGCTGCCCGGTCGGCAGTGCTGCTCGCTCCCAGTCTCTCCCCAGCTGCCCCACTTATTCACACCTCACCCTACGTCCAAGAGCGAGGCCGGACAGCCCGCTGGTGAAAGCAGGCAAAAGGCATTGAGCAGCTGGGCTAAGAAGTATGCCGTTACTGAAATCCCTCCATACAAGCCGCGAGCCGAAAGACAGGAGGATGTGAGTGCGTCAGATGACTGGTCAACTCTGGTAATTTCTGAAGGAGGAGAAGCGGAGGCCATGGATTGCTCCAGCAGCAGAGGAAGCCCTGCGGACGATAAGGAGACAATCCTCAGCCAGATACAGAATGGAAGTCTTGGCGGCTTATGCGAAGACATGGAGGCTGAAGATCAGGATGGATTGATGATCTCCAACAAGAACTCGCTCACGCTGAGCATGTCTGTAGAGCCACAAGATCTCTGTCCAATAGTCCTCACAGCCTGCAAGGCCTCCTCTTCAGGAGAACGCATCTCCAGATGCGATATCTAGATGGTTGAGGATGCTTCCTCAAGTTTGTACTGATCAGATGCCAAGCGAACAGAGATTATATTCATTAAATATTTAATACGATTATAAGTTGTATATATTTTTTTTTCTTTGGGGGAAGTAAACCCTTGTAACTTAAGCTAAAAGGGCGGCTTGGATTGAACAAAAGAGCAGGAAAGTGTGAAACACTGATCTGGTCCATGCTGTCACACTATGAAGAACTCCATCAGAGGCACACAATGGACGTCACCTCACACAGGGCTAATGATGAGACGCATTCTGTGATTATTTTTTCCTTTTTTCTTTATAATACAGGTTGCACATACCACAAATGCTGTTTTTTTTTTTTTTTTTTTTTGTCCACAAACTGTATCCAATGCTTCTTCAGTAGTTAATCGAAAACAAATCTCTTTAGAGAAAAATAACCGAGTGTCTTTTTTTTTTGCACTGCATGGTTCTAGAAAATGCAAACATTCCATGTTGTCTCGCATCTTAAAAAGTTCCTGTTTTGATCCTATGCTAACAGTGTGTGCCATGGCAGTTTCAAAACGAGGATCATTTTCACTCTTTGACCTCTCAGGTCTTCAAAAAAAGTCCATGTCTGTATCTACTTAAAGTCGTAATTGCACTTGAAATAAGTTAAAATGGTTTGAACGTTTTTTTTTTAATCTATTATTTGTCACTACATTTCTATGCAATAAATTTAACCAAGGCGTGATAGTTTTATAGAGAGGATTTATTTTGATATTTATAAGGAGAAAGTAATTTTACTATGTCTTCATGTCTGTGAACCGTTTAAGCTGTGTTGTTGTTGTTGTTGTTGTTGTTTATACGAGCTGATGAATAGAGCTTTCTGTACATGTTGAAAATGGTCAGTTCTTGCTAGTTTATTCTTAACTCTATTTTTCTGCTTTTTCAGTCCTTACCGTTTTCTCAACACTTTTTAGATTGTAGATTTGTAACTGAATCGGAGATGTATATTTCTACCAAAGACAGACCAGGACTTATTTTCCCCATTTATATGGCTTTAATTGTTTAAATGCATGTGTGTATTTTCATTTGTTTAAAATAAATTCAGAATGTCTTACTGATTTTTTTATTGTGGATTTGCTTTATGTACATTTGTTCATTAACCATGGTAGCTATTAAAGAAAGAGTTCACTCAAAAATGAAAATTCTGTCATTATGTTCTCCAAACCTGTAAGACCATTCATCTTCGGAACATAAATTTAGATATTTTTGATGAAATCCGGGAGCTTTCTGACCCTGAATAGACAGCTACGCAACTGAAACGTTCAAGGCCCAGAAAGGTAGTAAATATGTTGTTAAAATAATCCTTGAGTGGTTCAACTGTAATTTTATGAAGATATGAAAATACTTTTTGATACTCTCATGAACTCACATCGAAGACTGACACGGAAGAGAAGAAATTGTTAAACAAAGTCGTTATTTTTGTTTTCTTTAATACGGAAGTATTCTCGTAGCTTCAGAAAATTATGCTTGAACCACTGATGTCACATGGATTATTTTAACTATGTCCTTACTACCTTTTTGGGCCATAAAAATGTCTGTGCAGGGTCAGAAAGCTATCAGATTTTATCAGAAATATCTTGAGTACTTAATGGCAGATTTTTCATTTTTGGGTGAACTATCCCTTTAAGCCTATCTAGTCTAGCAAACTTCCAGGAATAGTCTTGCCTGCCTAAATTCAGATTAAAATAAATCCGATAAGGAAAAGTAACCATGCCATGGACAGAAAACAGTAAAAAACTTAGATTTTAATTGACCAAAAATGTACACAAAATTGAAATCTGAAAATCAAAGGTTTCTATGCAGTTCCTTCAGGTTTTACATCAATGCTTTTCCCCCAGACATAGTCCATCTTGTGCACATGAGCCTTTGAAGACTTGGAGAAGGTGCTTTTGGCTACATGTAGAGGAACAGACTTGCCACTGAGGAAGAGTTTATTGAGACATGCAGAGATGAGGGGAGCAGTGTTGGATTCTTCTTTGTTTTCTGTCAGATTTCTGGCATAGGCAAAAATATAGCCTGTCATGAAAGCGTCGAACCCTGCTCGGTGAGTTCCTCCTTCTGCTTTCTTCCCTTTTGGTCTATCAGGAGTTTCAGAAGATGCTTCTGGCTGAGATTCCTCATTTACATTCTTGCTGGCCATTTTCCCAGGTTCAAACGCATGTGCGGCATCTGTTGGCTCAGAGCTCTCTGTCTTCTCCTGATGTTCAGGGAGCGCTGGTTCAGACATGGGCACTGCCTGGTCCAGCTCGGCCTCTTCAAAGTGCGACCTTTTGCCCTGTGGGGAACTGCATGTCTCAGAGGGCCCTTGAGAAGCTTTCTTTTTGTTCTTGCGCTTCCTTTTCTTCCTCTTGTCGTCTTTGATCTTATCATCTTGCTGGATTATAAGGTCTGTGTCATGTGACATGGGGCACTGAGAGCCATTAGGACACCATCCATATGCCTGGAGCAGAAAATAATTACCAAGTGTCACATTTTGAAGAATAACATCCCTTTAGGCTTTAAGGGATAGTTCACCCAAAAATTAAAACTCTGCCATTAATTATTAACCATCATGTTGGTCCAAACCTGTAAGACCTTCGTTCATCCTCAGAACACAAATTAAGATATTTCTGTTGAAATCTGAGAGCTTTCTGACCCTGCATAGACAGCAACACAACTGACACATTCAAGGCCCAGAAAAGTAGTAAGGACATTGTTAAAATAGTTCATGTGACATCAGTGCTTCAATCTTAATTTTGTGAAGCTACGAGAATACTTTGTGTGCAAAGAAAATAAAGACTTTATTCGAAGATTGCATCTCTTCCATTACTATCCTTTCTACCTTTCTGGGCCTTGAACTTGTCAGTTGCATTACTGTCTATGGAGGGTCAGAAAGCTCTCAGATTTCATCAAAAATATCTTTTTGTTTTCCGAAGATGAACAAAGGTCTTACAGGTTTGGAAAGACATGAGGGCAAGTAATTACTGACAGAATTTTTATTTTTTGGATGAACTATCCCTTTAAACAATACGAACATGAAGAGGTGAGTTAAAGTGAGATCTATTTGATTTATTGTAAAAGTATTTATATTCACAAAATACCACAATCATTATTATTAACTATGTTTTGCATGACAAATTAAGGCTTCAACGTGCAAGAAAATTTAACAGACTGTTCTCAAGCTCAAACAACAGATGGAGTGATGACAAACATCGTCATGAGTTTTCACACTAAAGGTAAATGTGACATTTATTATAATGGGATTATGTAAATTAGGCTGTTAATAGAATAATACAGAAGAACATTATGTAAATGGCATTAAACAAATCTGATAATCTGCAGTTTAGGCCTAAATTATGACATTAAAATATGAAGTTTAATTGTGGTAGTATGAATATTAACAGGACTGACCTTGGTCCAAATAGTACTTGATAGTAAAAAGCTGCCACTGAACAAATATTACTTAAAATATATTTCCTTTTTGTTGATTCTACATTAATTTGAGAATTAAATGTTTATGTATTGATATTATAATGTTAGGTCCATCAGCCAACTGTGATATATTGTGAAATAATACTACTTTCTGTTTTCTATTTAAATATATGTCAAAACTCAATATATTCCTGTGATCCCAAAGTTTAATTTTTAACATTATTACCCCAGTTTTCATGTCACATAATTCTTCAGAAATCCATGTATTATACTAATTTTCTGCTTATTAAATATTTCTTGATTTTATCAATGTAGGAAACAGTTATGCTGCTTACTATATTTGTTGAAACCAGTGTATAACCAAAAAGTGTATAACCTAGCAAATTTGAGGAACTCACGGAGAACTGAACACAGATGTTAAGGGCACCATCTTGATTCTGGTTGTCCAAGCACGGTCTGTAGTCGATGTAGCTCTGCATGTTGCCTGTATATTTACAAAATTCCAGAAACACATGACTTCCATTGCCACCTCCTGCGATGGCTTTGCTGTTTTCCAGCTTACTGTAAAAGACAAAGAATACACCCTAAATTTAAGGCACTAAACAACACATGTACACTTATTTGTGACCCTGGACCACAAAACCAGTCATAAAGGTCAATTTTTTTAGAAATTGAGATTTATACATCATCTGAAAGCTGAATAAATAATTGATGTATGGTTTGTTAGGATAAGACATATATTTGGTTGAGATACAACTATTTGAAAATCTAGAATCGGGGGCCTTTAAAGTTGTCTTAATTAAGTTCTTAGCAATGCATATTACTAATCAAAAATTAAGTTTTGATTTATTTACGGTAAAAAATTTTCATTGTGATTTTTGGCATTAAAGAAAAATATATAATTTTGACGCCTTCAATGTATTGTTGGCAATTGTCAAAAATACCCGTGCTATTTAAGGTTTTGAGGTCCAAGGTCACATTTGTACTTTTCACATATTGAGATATAACACATACCACTTCTTATAGGCATATTCCAGGTATGAGGCTGCAAACCGTAGCTCATACTCCGTTGCATACTTAGTGTCATAGATGCCTGAGGGAAACATCTGGGACAGATCGGCAATGAAGGTGCCCAGTTTCTCAGGTAGATGTGCATAGAAGCACTGGTACAAGAAGACCATGTCTATCAGACCATTATGGACCACTAAGGGCTTGTTGGCCCTAAGCAGTTCGACGAACAAGGAGCGCATGTTTACCCCATGGGCATCCCCTCCCTAAAACAAGCACAGAGTAAGTCTCCAAATCTGAAAATATCATGATTTTTCTTACAGGTTCAGTCATACTCACTTTATCATTACCCTTATAATAAGGAATGCCTTCAGCATATTGTTTGTTGAAGTCAAATCCATGTTGTACAAGGAACTGCACTGACTGAGGTTCAATGATGTATTCCTCTGAGCAAAGCAAGGTCAGATTGTAAACCTGGACCAGGTATGTCTTGTCCGCCTAGAAACAGGAAATGTACAAGAGTCAATATTTACATATTCAGAATTTTTAAAAAATACAGTTGAATAAAAAAAAAAATACACCTTGCAGAATCTGCAAAATGTTAATTATTTGACCAAAATATGTTATTTTTATTTAGTACTGACCTAAATAAGATATTTCACATAAAAGATGTTTACGTATAGCAAACAAGAGAACAAAATAGCTGAATTTATAAAAATGACCCCCCATTCAAAAGTGTACATATGCTTGATTATTAATACTGTGTTGTTACCTGAATAAGCTGTTTTTCGTACAGTTAAACTGCCCGCTGTTCTTCAGAAAAAATCCTTCAGGTCCCACAAATTCTTTGGGTTTTCATTTTTGTGTATTTGAACCCTTTCCAACAATGACTGTTTGATTTTGAGATCCATCTTTTCACACTGAGGACAACTGAGGGACTCATATGCAACTATTACAGAAGGTTTAAACACTGATGCTTCAGAAGGAAACACGATAAAAATTTCAAGCAGAATGATAATATTTTTCTTATTTTATTTAGTAATGCCCGTCAGAAGCTACGTTTCCCAGAAGACAAAATAAGTTAAATTTACCCTGATCTTCAAATTCAAAGTTTATGCATCGTTTTTCCTTCTAAAGAATCAGTGAGCATTTGAACCTTCTGTAATAGTTTCATATGAGTCCTGTCAGTTGTCCTCAGTGTGAAAAGATGGGTCTCAAAATCATACAGTCATTATTGGAAAGGGTTCAAATGCACAAAAATGCTGTAAAACCAAAGAATTTGTGGGACCTTAAATATTTTTCTGAAGAACAGCGGGCAGCTTAACTGATCAGGTCAAACAAGGGACTCATAAACAACTATCACTACACATGTAAACTTTTGAATGGGGTCATTTTAATAAATGTAACTATTATTTTCTCTTGTGAACTATATGTAAACATATTTAATGTGAAATATCTTATTCAGGTCAGTACTAAATAAAAAATAACGTGTTTTGTATGATCCCAATTATTTTGGTAAAATAATTAACATTTTGAAGATTCTGGAAGGTGTATGTAAACTTCTGACTTCAACTGTAAAAGTTAATGGCAGATACTTACTTTGTTGTCAAGCTTTTTATAGCAAGCAATCCCCAATGAAAGTATGGATCGTGTGCGGGCTGCATGGCATATGGCTTTATACCTGTCTTCAATAGATCTTTCAAAGGAAGAAAGAAGTAAAAAAAAATTACCACTTGTTAATTTATCCTTTAGCATATTGGATAAGAATATTTCATATCACAACTCACTCAGCTAGAAGTGCTTTCCTTGATCCAAGACCACTCAGTTCCTACAAGAGACCGGATACAAGAATTATCTTGTTCTATTAGGGCATTTAACACTTATGTCTCAGCTGGTCTGAGCTGGTTTGACCACTTCTTTAGCTGGTTAGGCTGGTCAGGCTTGAAGACCAGCTAACCAACTTAGGCTGGTTTTAGCTGTTTTTCTTTCAGCAGGGTTTCTAAATACAGAATGTGGTTTTACTTACCGTATCAATGGCGATGAATGAAGATGTTTTAATGGCTATCACAATTGCTCCCCACAACTCCTTAAAGTTGTTTCCCTGTACATCTACAACTGGGATTATCATTGGGGATGACATTATGTGAATTCACCAGATAAACTAACATCTGCTAAACACAGCAATTTGTATACTGGTCTTTACTGAACCGCAAACTAGCTCTCTAACCGACGGCAACAAGTGAGAGCTTTACTTCACCGCTGTTATTTATAAATAAAGCAAAATTATGCCGTCAATGCTGATACTGTAGACGTGCTGAAAATGTAATTTCGGGGAGTAAAACAAATTATAACCGAAAATATCTGTAATGTACATGTTCCATTAATAATAAGTGTCTAGCTCACACGTTTTTGTAACTGCTCCTATATTTAGTTCTTAAACATCGTGTTCTTCACACACTTGTATAAGTTCAATCGCCTGTGTGTAACATGTGAGTTTGTGTACTTCCGGCTGGAGTTTCTTCTACGTTTTATAAAGGCTGGCATTAAACGCGTTTCCGCTGCCTGCTGGACTGGAGTGTGAAGGGTAGACGAGCATTTAATACATTTCCTAAATATTGTTAATACTTTAACACGGTCTTGACAGATTAAACCTAATTACACCATGAATTTTTTTATTGGCTCAGCAAAAATTAATCAAGAATAACAAAAAATATATATAACTTTTTTCATAAGTTAATTATTTTATGTTCTTATATTTGAAAGACTTTCTTTAAATTTGAGAACATAAAATAAGAAAAGCTTATCAAATGAATAATAACAAATGCTAAAATGTTAACTTTTTGCTATATTGTTCATTCTGTATTGTTTTGTTCTCTCTTACATTCTTTGAACTGTAGTTTTTGTTATGTATTCAATACAAATACTATTAGTTAGGCTAGTTACAAAAATAAATGTGATCAGATATCAATTTAACTTTTGAACTTGAATGAGGGACGTATGGTAATAATTTTATATTTTAAACATTTGTTTATGAAAATAAGATTAAAATAATGATATTTTAACTTATTATTTATCCATTTTTTCACAATATAAGTATGTTACGCACACGTGTATGTATAATAATTTATATCTGCTAAACGTGAGCGAATTTTATACAGGCATAGCTAAGGTCAACTCTCAGATAATACGTCATCAAGTAGCCAACCGAAGTTACCGACGCCATTTTGGCTCAAACAAACTCTGCATTTCACTTACTAGTATAACAAATTCGTCTTTAGGAATCGCATTTTACACTCAGTGCATTAAAGAGGCCGTCACTGCGTACGTCTGCTAAAATAACAGCTGCATCTTTTTCTGAAGTGTAAAGAATTTTTAATAATACACCTGCTAAGTCCTCTGCTAGCAGTCCGCTACGTGTCATCGTTGTTGTGCCCAGATGATAAGTTACACATTTGGTGAATGTAAATAAAAATGGGTGGATGCTCCGCTCCAAACTGCTCGAACTCTACAACTATTGGAAAGCAGCTCTTTCGCTTTCCGAAAGACCCCGTGCGCATGAGAAAGTGGCTTGTAAACTGTCGGCGTGATTTTGTACCGACTCCCTGCTCCAGACTGTGCCAGGCAAGTGAAAAGCATGCAAATATTACATTCTGCAGAAGACAATAACGAAGTCATTCTTCTGGCATCCTTTTTGTGTAATCGTTTATGTATATTTTTGTCGTAAAGCTTTATTTCCATGACTTGCAGGACCACTTTGAAGAAAGCCAGTTTGAGGAGATCGCCAGATCACCAGCAGGGGGAAGGAAACTCAAACCCAACGCAATCCCCACACTGTTCAATGTACCCGACCCTCCCTCTCCTGTCACCCCTCAAGTAGTGCTACCTGTTAAAAATGAGCCAGGTAAAGTTTTTAATACTGAGCTTCTAAAGGGACAAGGTGATGGAAAAAAAAAATAAGAGATGGGCGGGGAAAAAATATTTTAATGTTTTTGCTTTCAATAGCCTTTGCCCTGCAAAGGCACAGAGGGTTTGCACTTTATGATTAAAACAACAGCAATGATTGCATGATTAATGTACTACTGAATACATTGTTCTGCTAATTTGTGGTGTCTAAACCACGGAAAATGTATGGAAGCTGTTAATTCTTGTTGAGAAAGACTTAGTAAGCAGGAAAGGGCGCAACAGTTTAACAAACTAAAGTTAATAGGTGGTAAAGACATGTACGAGCTAGAGGTCGACCAATATGGGTTTTTCTTTAACCGATGCCGATGTTTAGAGGTCAGGGTCAGCCGATGGCCGATATGTGCTGCCGATATCTTGAAGTTCTCCCCTTTATTTGCATGCTAAAATGTCACACTAAGTGGATGTAATAAGTGTATGCACATCATTTCTAAACTTAACATCATGAACAATGAACACAATGAAGCATCTTGATTTTGTGCACTGCACAGTATTATTATAAAAGATTTAACCAAATTTAACCAAACAAATCAAACTGAACAAGTATTAAGTATATAAAACAGATAATATAAAAACTGTTAATCATTTACATAAAAGTTTAAGAGCTGAGATTTATGTTAAACTTTAATGTTTTAAATATAAAATTTTGAATACAGAAATATTAAATGATTTATATAACTGAGAGGACCTGCCAGCAGATGGCGGCAAGACACTGACTTGATTAAGGAAAGGAGGTGAAGTGAGGCCAAGTATGGTGACCCATACTAGGAATTTGTGCTCTGCATTTAACCCATCCAAGTGCGCACACACACAGTAGTGAACACACACCTGGAGCAGTGGGCAGCCATTGCTGCGGCGCCCGGGGAGCAATTGGGGGTACGGTGCCTTGCTCAAGGGACTCACCTCAGTCGTGGTATTGAGGGTGGAGAGAGTGCTGGTTATTCACCTTCCCCACCTACAATCCCTGCCGGACCTGAGACTCGAACCCGCAACCTTTGGGTTACAAGTCCGACTCTCTAACCATTGGGCCACGACTGCCCCCGAATCATATCAATTACTGAATTATATTATTCATTTGATTCGTTCGAACAGTTGATTCATTCCTGAATAAAGCAAATCACTCTCTTAATGAACGGGAAATTGAATCATTTCACTAGATTCCTTTAAAAACTCACGTTCATTCCTAAACGAATCCCCGCTGTTTAAATGGAGATGCACAGCGGCTCAGTTGTGACTTGTTTCAGAATACTTTTGATGACAAAAGACAGCAAAATCTTACTTTAGACGACGAAATAAAGCAAAATCAGGCAATAGTGTAATCCGCCTGCCACCCACCTGCACCTATATTTTTCTCTGATGTATCTAACCGCACACGATCTTCCTATTACAATTATTCTAATTCTTAGTTTTGCATGCTGATATGATGAATGTATGGTTAATTTTAACAGCTGATTTTCCCATTGCTGCACACTTATACAGACTTAATCACTTGTGCTTTTAAGCCAAATCCATGCTGGAAAAAAATAACGTTTACTGACATCTGGACATGACCATAGGTATAAACTCGCAGTATCTGGGGTGACGGAGAGGACGGCGCGGTCAGGTGCAATCATCAAAGTATATTTAAAAGGAAGCTGGCGCCACGGTCCTGACCACATAACCCAGGTTCAGATTTTAGGAAATGTAGTTAATGTTTACATCATTATTGATTTATCTCATCCACGCGCGACCCACCCACAAGTAATTAGAATGCCTTTTATTATTACCAGACCCGTGGATATAACCACCCTCCATTGTTTGTGAGAGCCGCCGCCGCCTTCACCCCACGCACAGAGTGAAATTCTCCAACTTGGATACAGGAAAAATAAAATAGAACTTATAACACTAGCTAATATGTTAGCAAACAAGCTGCTGATCGTTTTCGACTACAGTCCTTAAACTTAACTGCAAGTAAGCAAACCTTTAACTAGCCGTAGCATTATGCCAGTTCCCAACGGTCCTATGATTTTCTTTCACTAAGTGAAAGCAACACTTCATAGTTTACTAGTAATATGTAGTACATTTATGGCCATGGGATTTTGAAATATCAGAATTTAAGCCTTACCTTTATCTCTCAGAAATGTTATTGAATCTTACAAAAGTTTTGGCTTGGGGTCCTTCACAGTAGCGTTCCACGCACCAATAACACGGGGCTGTCCGCAGACGTGCCTGACTTTAAATCGGCACTACTAAACACGGATATCGGCCGATGCCGATATATTAAAAAATGCCAAATATCGGCCCGATATATCGGCCGGACGATATATCGGTCTACCTCTAGTACGAGCAGTATTACTTAAAGGAACACTCCACTTTTTTTGGAAATAGCAGGGCTCTAGAGTGCGACCAATTTGGTCGCACGTGCGACCTAATTTCTCAATGGTGCGACTAAAAAAAATCAAAGGTTGCACCGGTGCGACCAGCCGTTCGAGGGGGAACAACAACAGACACACATTAGGCCCATATCGTGGTCTAAACCAATCAGAGATGAAGGACGGATCCCGCCCCCCCTCTGATTGGCCGTGGTCCAGATATTCCTGTACGTGTGTGTACGTTTGAAAATGCATGTGATGCAGTCAGGATGTCTCTACATTGTCAAGCGTTTACAATGCCTCCTCCGCAAAAACACGGACTGGATCGCGGACTCCATTCATAAAAACCGAATTTACTATGGCGCGGAATGCCACGTAATACGTTGATTTCTGGATTGATAAATCAAAAGTTGGTCTGTCACTTAATTCAAATCGCGATATGGACTAGTGTCTATGAAAACTGAAAGGCAAAAAGACCGTTTAAAATGAATTCTGCATGTTCCGTTTGCCTCTATGTATTAATGGTGGAGACGTGTATTTTTTTTTTTAACTACACACGTATAGGCTACTGAAGCACGCGTGACGCTCCCGCTAATTTTTGGCATTTGCATCTCACATGAACAGATAAACTCAATCTCCAAACCTACTGTGTCACTTTTACCGTTTCATTTGAGAAAGCATCATACCATACTGTACACACATAAACTTCACGGCAATCTGTCAAAATAAAAGTACGGTTTAACATGAAACAGAACAATATTAGTCATGTATTACTTTTGTACAGTATAATGTAGGTGTTTATATATTCCTATTTATAAATCATATATATGTTTGCCAAAAATTAAAAAGGTTTATTTTTCATTTGATTAAAAATAAATAAATGTTTATGCTTTCATTTGATTATGAGAAAAATTAAAACAAGAATTTCAAAAAAAAAAAAAAAAAAAATTGTAGAGCCCTATTGTTCAAAATGTTAAAATAGAGAGTTTTGGACTTATTTTTTCACTGAAATGTTTTCGTTATTACACAAAGTAGGGTAAAGTACTGGGGAAAAAAATATGCTTCAAATAAAGAACTTTATATTGACCAGATTGTTAGTTAATCATTTACAAGTCAATATTGCCTTTATGGACAGGGATTAAAAAATAAATAAAATAAAAAAGTTAAAAAAAAGTGAACTTGTAAAACTACGGTGTAAAATGTGATGCGGTTGAAAATTTGGGTGCACCTAACTTTTGTGCTGGTGCACCTAAGAAAAAAAGTTAGGCGCACCAGTGCAACCAGTGCAAAAAGTTAGTCTAGAGCCCTGAATAGGCTCATTCTCCAACTCCCCCCGAGTTAATAAGTTGAGTTTTACCATTTTGAAATCGATTCAGCTGTTTTCCTGTTCTGGCGATATCACTTTTAGCATAGCTTAGCATAGATCATTGAATCCTATTAGACCTATAGCATTGCGTTCAAAAATGACCAACGTGTTTCGATATTTGTCCTATTTAAAACTTGACACTTCTGTAGTACACTATAACTACAGAAGAGTCAAGTTTTAAATAGGACAAATATCGAAACTCGTTGATCAATTTTGAACACGATTTCCAAAAAAAGTGGAGTGTTCCTTTAAGATATTAGCCTAATATTTCACCTACCTGACTGGAAATGATAAGAACAAACACTAATGTTGACAAGATTCTTGCCCTGGAAATCCTGGATCAGTTTGGTCAATCACAAACACCTTTTGTTCCTCAGACAGTTTTTTGCACTCTTATTGATTTGTTGAAACTTTCGGCAGTCTATAGTACTCTAAATGTTTTTCCCTGTCCGACCAATTAGTACAGCCCAAAACATGACAATAATTGACCATTTTCAGCACAATAATCAGCAAAATATGCAAGTTTTGTTTGGTTTGGTGATATCAATTAGTGAAAATATGTCCAAATGCGTCGTGAAAAAACTAAATTGTTTCCCCAAGAAATTTTGCGTTCACAAAACTTTTGCTTTCTCTAGCAAAAGCATCGCATTCCCCCAAGAAACCTGGGGGAAAATGTTGCATTCTCCCATTAAGATATTTTCCTCAAGAAACCTGCTCTTCACTAACAGAACTATTGCGTTCTTTTGCAACTCTGCATTTGCTCAAAAAACTTTCTCTAGCAGAAGTATTGTGTTTCCCCAAGTAACTTGCATTCAATACTTTGCAATCGCCTCCAAAATTTTGTGTTCTTTATTTAACATTTTTTCCCATTTATCAACAAAAAAATCAAGTTAAAATACAAACATGTAAAAAAATGTCTCTTTCATTTTTTTGTAAAAAGTTACACTCAAAGGTGCACTCATAAAAATTATGCAGGCATAAAACAAAATCATACTCAAGAATCATTAGCGAATCTTGACATGGCTCAGCGATTCACTGCAGAGCACGTTAGCATCATTTAAAGGAGACCTATTACGCTCCTTTTTACAAGATGTAATATAAGTCTTCAGAATTTGTCTTCACATTGAGAAGTTTCAGCTTAAAATACCCCACAGATAATTATATAATTTTGAAAATGCTCATTTTGAGTGGAAGCAGAAACACACTGTTTTCATGCATGCTTCTTTAAATGCAAATGAGCTGCTGTTCCTTGCCCCCTTTTCCAGAATAGTAGTCTTTACAGCTTGTATCTCAAATACATTTGTTTGGTTTTGATTATCATGTCACCTTAATTGGTGGATCTAATGAAGAAGCTGTCTGCAAACGAAATATATTTTTGAAGACAATGAAAATGTTTTGAGATTAATGCATCGAAAGCTTCACATCCCTAGTATAGGCCAGATGCTTAATGTACCTAAATGTAAGTGCCATCATCGTTTCATTAACTCAAAATGTCCTCTCAAATTCAAACAGTTATATGCGTTATTTTATTATTACAATATCAAGACCATTTTATGCTTTTGAGGCAGCTGTGTTAGATATACATTCCAGGTCTAATATGCAATAATCATTGGCAAAATCAAAAGGTTTAAACAGCTCTTTTCTATACAATATCAGTAAGAATGACGATGAAAATTTAGGGTATGAACAGTCCCTTCAAGGTCACTTGTGTGCTGTGAATAAACATACTATGTTCTTCATCTAGTGGAAAAGGACTTGAATATGGGGGACCACGGTTATGCCCGTCGACAGCCCCCTGTGGATTCAGAAGAGGATGGGGTTCAGAGAGCAGACGAGGAGCGACCCTGTTCTCTCTGCCAGCATTATAAAACCAAACTGGAGCAGCAACAACAACACACAGTCAGACTACAGAGAGAGGTAACAATTATTCTTAGAACTCATAACAGAATGCACACTACCAGTCAAAAGTTTAATGTTTTTTTAAAAGAAGTCTCTTTTGCTCACCGAGCCTGCATTTATTTGATCCGAAGTACAGCAAAAACGGTAAAATTGTGAAATATTTTTACTATTTAAAATAACTCTTTTCTATTTGAATATATTTTAACATGTAATTTATTCCTGTGATCAAAGCTACATTTTCAGCATCATTACGCCATTCTTCAGTGTTACATGATCCTTCAGAAATCATACTAATATGCTGATTTGCTGTTCAAGAAACATTTTTATTATTATTAAGTATTGTCAGTATTTAAAACAGTTGAGTTCATTTATTTTTTCAGACTTCTTGGTTGAATAGAAAGATCCAAAGATCAGCATTTATCTGAAATAAATAGAATTTATAACATTATACGCTGTACCATTCAAAAGCTTGAAGTGAGTATAATGTTGTTGTTGTTGTTGTTTGGTGGATAGAATTCGACAGCGTTTTAGTGCCACATTAAAAAATTAAAAAAAAAAATCTAAAATTACTAGATCGAAGTCATAATATTTGAGAATAAAGTCGAAATACTACAAGAATAAAGTCTAAATGTTTTGAGGATTTAAATAGTAGAAATAAAAGTTCTAATATTTTAAGAGTATAGTCTATATTGCGCATGCAAAGGCCTAAATTGAGAGCACCAGGAGAAGTTGCCAGGGCAGCGGAATTTATTTGAATTCTCGTAATTTTGACTTTATTCTAGAAATATTTTGACTTTACTCTCATAGTATTTCAACTTTATTCTCATAATATTAATATTATAAAAAATTTTTTTTTTGTGGCACTAAAACGCCATTGTAGAAAGAGATAGGGCTGCACGATTAATCGCACGATGTTGTGAGGCGCGTTTAGTCAATGAAGCCGGTACTTTGATTAGTAGTAAATCTCCATCGCTTGCGTTCAGAGGCGTAAATCACTGACAAGCTACGCCTTGTCAGTGATTTACGCATTCGATTATGAGCGCGATTTGGCGTAGCTTGTCAGTGATTTCTGTCTCTGTGTATTAATTGCCGCTCCAGCTGAACGCACGTGATGGAGATTTACTACTAATCAAAGAACCGGCTTCATTGACTAAACGCGCCTCACAACATTGTGCGATTAATCGTGCAGACCTAGAACGAGATTATAGTAATTAATACTCTTATTTAGCAAGAATGCTTTAAATAAACCTAAACTAAAGATAAAGACTTTAATAATGTTACAAAAGAATTCTATTTCAGATAAATGCTGTTCTTATCAAAGAAACCTGAAGAAATTCTACTCGGCAGTTTTCAACATAATGCTAATAAATATTTTTATATAAATATAAGAATGATTTCTGAAGCGTCATTTGACTAGAGTAATGAGACTAAAAAATGAGCCGTGAAATCACGAGAATAAATTATATTTTAAAATGTTTTCAAATAGAAAGCAGTTGTTTTAAATAGTAAAAAATATTTAACAATTTTACTTTTTTACCGTACTTTAGATCAAATAAATGCAAGCTTGATGAGCAAAAGAGACTTCTTTAAAAAAACTTTTGTAGTGTACATGTTAGCGATTGAAGGCACAGGTAACGTTTTGTCTTTTCTTTCTTACACAGGCAGAGGAGATGAAGAAACGCCTTTACAAACTGAGTAAAATAGAGAAGGGGCTGCAGGTGTTTCTGTTTGAGGACCAGATACGTGCTCTGACATTAGCCAAACGTTCTCGAAGGGCAGTGTGGTCCCATGATACTTTATTGACAGCCCGTAAAATCCGCTGCGCAGTGGGGGTTAAAGGCTACGAGTACCTAAGGGAACTGGGCTACCCTTTGCCTTCTTACAGGACGCTGTGCAATCGGCTGGAACCAAAAATGATGGTGACCACGAGTATGCAGGACGAGCTGGCAGAGCTCGGCCTGGGTATCATAACAGCTTGTGACAGTCCAGAGGGCAACGTGACGAGCGACGAAGGACTGATTGGAGTCATGACCTGAGACACTGTGTCTGTAAGAAACTGCACTAATGCTTGACTGTCAAACCAGCCAAAGGCAAAGCTACAGCAGGACTCACAGAGGATGTTTGTTTACTGGGTTAAGTTATTTTGGGCTGTTGTTGTTGCATTTTAAAACCATTTGCATAAATACCACACCAGTTCAACTATTATCTGTTTTCTTTTCTCTAAGAAAGAAATAGTTTGGTCTTGCTGCATCTGGCTGCGTAGTTGAAGTCTCTTGATGCAAATATTGCACCTGTTACCTATTTTGAGAAAATCAAGGTAACTGTTGGTGGAATAATTTCAGCTGTTCACAGAATCTGTGCCCTGAAAACCAAATATTATATCTCTAAACTTGATTTTTGCTACTGAGACAAAGATATTAGACAAGTTTGTGCTTGTTTCTGTGAGAGGAAGTTGATAAATGAAACTTGGTAATTGTTCAAACTGGCTTGACGCTGTGACTACGTCTGAAGTCACTATTTTAAAGTGGTATATTGGTAGTAGTGGTGTAAATCCGGTTCTATGGGTTTAGCAGCCAAAAAGATTGCACAGATTAATAGAGCCACCACACAAATGATTCACGCAGTTGCCAAACTGAGGGGACTGTTCTGAATAATAAACTTCTGTCTGCAAACCAGAGTTTCTGGTTTTATTTTTTTCCCCTTTGTGTTCAATGTTTGCCACCCCTGTCTAGGCATAGCTTTTTTTGCTTACTCACCCACATGTTGTTCCAAACCTGTAGGACTGACTTTCTTTTGTGGAACACAAAAGAATGTTGGTAACCAACTGTTTTAGCTGCCTTTAACCTCAATTTTATGGGAAAAAAACAGGGTATCTTCAGTTGTGAAATGTTCACGCAGCATTAATATGATTATTTGTTTGAGGAACATTTGGGGTTCAGTTTAAGAAACTGGATGTTTAGTACTAGGTTGTACAGTTAATTTTTGTGTTGGCGCTCATGTCTGCTTGGATATTTTGTGTGTACTAAAGGTTGTTGTGCCATGGATTAAAGTGTGTACTTTGGCCCAATCATTTCAAGGATAAAACAGTGTTGTTTGCTAAACTAAAATCAATTCCTCTGTCCATGGAATGGTGAAAGATCTTTCAAGAATGTTTTGTTGAGTATAAATCTCTGATTGTTAAAGGATTAGTTCACTTCCACATTTCCCATGTCATCCAAGATGTTCATGTCTTTCTTTCTTCAGTTGAAAAAAAAATTAAGGTTTTTAAAGGAAACATTCCAGGATTTTTCTCGATATAGTGGACTTCAATGGTGGCCACCGGTTAAAGGTCCAAACTGAAGTTTCAATGCAGTTTCAAAGAGCTCTACACAATCCCAGCCAATGAATAAGGGTCTTATCTAGCAAAACGATATGTCATTTTCTAGAAGAATACAAATTTATATACTTTTTAACCATAAATGCTTGTCTTGCACTGGCTCGATCTCACACATTACGTAAACACGCACATGTGGCGTAGGCGGAAGTACCTACCCATGGGGGGAACGTGCAAAGAAAGTCAAACGCTCTTTACAAAAAAAAGGTAAAACAACAATGTTGGATGATTTTGAAGTTGGAGGAGAAAATGAGATGGAGTTTTTCACCCTACCCAACTTTTTTTTAACCGAAGTACACAGACAAAGAACTAACCATGCGTGACTTTTCCCAACATTATTACGTAAAGTGTGAAGTCGTAGACGTGCATCCGGAGCAGTGTTGTTTTCGTCAACGATGACGGTGACGAAATCATTTCGTTGACGCCACTTTTTTTCATGACGATAAAAATGGCTCGTTGATGACTAAAACATGACGAGACGTGTGTGAGATTTCGTTGACGAGACGAGAATAGACGAAAATGTTAGTGGGTGGTCCGTCAGACGTTTAAAATGCATGACATTTCTGCTTATTGTGCATGCCAATCAAAACCTAAAACGTATCTGCCGCTATGGCAAGCCGTTTTAGCATTAAATACTCTTTGCCATACTAGTATGGCAAGCCGTTTTAGCATTCCATCCTTGTTTGTCTTTTATGTTTTAAAACATTCCTTCATTATTGTAATTATTGGTGAAAATATAGTCGATCCCGAAGCTCACATTGTGTTGAACTATAGATCTGCTATTTTCAGAACTTACAAGTGACACTACCCAACAGCAAAATACTTACTGACCTACATTAATTTGTTAAAAGACTACTTTTTCCCCTTTTTTGACTAAAACTAGACTAAAACCTTTTTGACTTTTTGTCGACTAAAATTGGACTAAAACTATCACATATAGAAGTGACTAAAATTTGACTAAAACTAATAAGCATTTTAGTCCAAAAGACTAAGACTAAATCTAGATAAAGATGGTTGTCAAAAACAACACTGATCCGGAGCTAGTGAAAAATGAGCATTTGTGGTTAAAAAGTATATAAATTAGTATTTTTTTAGAAATGACCAATCATTTCGCTAGACAAGTCCCTTATTCCTTGGCTGGGATCGAACAGAGCCCTTTGAAGCTGCACTGAAACTGCAATTTGGACCTTCAACCCATTGATCCACTTTGAAGTCCACTATATGGAGAAAATTCCTGGAATGTTTTCCACAAAAACCTAATTTCTTTGCGAATGATGAAAGAAAGAAATATTCATTCTGGAAGTGAACTTCTTTAACTTAAAAAAAAAATTTTTCTAATTTATTTTCTCATTTGTTTCGCATTTGGTGCACATCCAAGACTCCTGGTCCTGTGAATGCTCCTATGGATTGTAAAGGAAAGTTATGAACTGACAAGCACATTCTCATAGATTGTAATATCCATGTGGAATTACTTTTCAACAAACCTGTATAGTACCTGGTAAACATTGGTTACAGAGGGATATATTGCATCATTTCAACAGGGTAGTATATTTACAGATGCACTTGTTTTTCACTTGATGTGATCACTGGATGTTTAGCTCAAGCAAACAGAGACAAAAACTGCCAGAGAGAAAGAAACTCAAATACAAGACTTAATGAACCAGCACAATCTAAATACACTTAAGTATCTGCAGATGAATTTGTGTTTAAAATGTTAAATATTCACCCATGGCAAAGTTTGACACAAAATTTGTTCTGTCACTAAAACCTTGTTCAGTTTGCTATCAGCCAGTGTTTATCTTGTACTCATATTTGTCTTGGATCACCCACACACGAAAGAAAACTTTGTAGTACACAGTCCCCAATCCCCTCCTTTACTGGATTGTTTTATTTATTTAGGGGGAGGGTTTGTCTAGAATGAGACCTTTAAAAGTGTGGCCCAGATAACTTACCCTCATTTCTTTATTTTTGACCCAGAGGAGGCCAAAGGACAGAGCTTGAGGTTTGTGCAAATCATGTCAGCTTTTTTGTTTATGTATGTATGGGATAACATTAATGTAAAACTAACTAATGAAAACGTCAAAGTAATTGATTGTGTAGTATTTTAGTTTGATGAACTGGTTGTTTTTGTTTGCAGCTGTTGCGGTGGGTGAAGTTCAGCAGGCATGATGCAGGCTCTCTGGGCTCTGTGGTTGTCTGCTTTTCCAGCTCTGCTGGGAGCTTCACCACTGTTTTTGGAGAAGGAGAGCACTGGCTCCAGGATCTGTAAGCCTGCTCCAAAGTGGGAGATAGATGGCAAGACTCCCATGAAGGATCTTCTTGGAAATGTAGTCGTTCTGGCTCTTCTTAAAGCAAGCTGACATTTCTGTCTCACGCAGGCTACCAGGTAAGAGATCTTGTGATGTCTGATTTACTGGGTCATTCTTTAAAGTGATGCCTTTTCTAGTTAGAGGATTATACAGTACATTTTTAACAAACAAGGAAAGAAACTACAAGGTGATATTAGAAAGAGACCTAATACTTATATTTCTACACTATAGTCAACATTCGAAGTGGATCAAAAAAGTTCATCAAAGTTGTCCTAAGATAAGAACGGGTATTCTTTTTGGTTTTAGGACAAATTTGATGAAAGGTTTTGATCCACTTCGAATGTTGACTACTGTGTACAAACTGTGTAACTTGTAACTGGGGTAACATTTTAAGATTTTTGCTAACTGGCATAACAAAAGATAACATACAGTACCGAAAAAGGTGACTTCTTTCTAAAAAGGACCATAAGGATAAATAATGGGGTTTATCTTTAGAATTAAATAAATAAATACATATGGGTTATTCTTCAGAATTGGATATTATAATAAAGAGTTGGAACCATCTTTAAAAATTCTTTGTCCACAAATTTTGTATGTATGCAAATTTGTATAATATCCAAAATACACATTTCTGGTAATTGTGCAGTTAATTCTCATATTGTATTTTCAGAACATTTTGGAATATTTGTCCTTTCCCCAAATCTGTCACTACCAAAACACAGTAATATATAATTTAATAAGAAGGGTTTTACTGATGTTTACAAATATATTTTTTGCTATTTTATTCAAAAGTTTTCAGAGGTAAATCAATAACAATATTTCAAGTGTGATTTATAAGATTTGTTATATTTTGAATAATTTTTTTCTTTGTAAAAGGCAAAAAAAAGTTGATCATACGGATTTCAAAGTTAAGGATTCATTAGGTTGAATATACATTGAACCAAACACTATCATTACATCTTGATTGATAATTCAATATACTTGATATTTGACAAAACATCCCATGCTTCTGTTGTGACATTTTTGGTAGTGACAATAATGTTTTAGTAGCAGCCACATCACAATATAGAATTTTAACTCATACTAAAACATACTAAAATACTAATAAATTTCATTACTGTACTAAAATCAAATACCGAAACAATGATGACATGTTATGGTCCTGACTGTTTCGGTAGTGACAATTTTAGATCATTTTTAACCAAAATTCAAAGATGCTAATCAGCACATGGTTAGCTAGCACAGTTCTAAGCAGTTGTACACACATAAAAACTAAATTTTACTGAATAACACCCCCCAAAAAACTGATGTCACTACCTAAACTTAACCAAATGTTTTGGTCCTGACTGTTTCGGTAGTGACAATTTCAGATACTTTTGAACCTAGCTCAAAGATGCTAATCAGCACATGGTAAGCGAGCACAGTTCTGAACAGTTGTACACATAAAAACTAAATTTTACTGAATAATAGCCAAAAAAAACAGATGTCACTACACCAAATGTTTCGGTCTTGACTGTTTCGGTAGTGACAGTTTTAAATGCCTTTTGATCCTAGCTCAAAGATGCTAATCAGCACATGGTTAGCTAGCACAGTTCTAAGCAGTTGTTCACATATAAAAACTAAATTTTACTGAATAACACCCCCCAAAAAACTGATGTCACTACCTAAACTTAACCAAATGTTTTGGTCCTGACTGTTTCGGTAGTGACAATTTCAGATACTTTTGAACCTAGCTCAAAGATGCTAATCAGCACATGGTAAGCGAGCACAGTTCTGAACAGTTGTACACATAAAAACTAAATTTTACTGAATAATAGCCAAAAAAAACAGATGTCACTACACCAAATGTTTCGGTCTTGACTGTTTCGGTAGTGACAGTTTTAAATGCCTTTTGATCCTAGCTCAAAGATGCTAATCAGCACATGGTTAGCTAGCACAGTTCTAAGCAGTTGTTCACATATAAAAACTAAATTTTACTGAATTACACCCCCCAAAAAACTGATGTCACTACCTAAACTTAACCAAATGTTTTGGTCCTGACTGTTTCGGTAGTGACAATTTTAGATAATTTTGAACCTAGCTCAAAGATGCTAATCAGCACATGGTTAACGAGCACAGTTCTGAACAGTTGTAGGCTACACATAAAAACTAAATTTTACTGAATAATAGCCAAAAAAAAAACAGATGTCACTACACCAAATGTTTCGGTCTTGACTGTTACAGTAGTGACAGTTTTAAATGCCTTTTGATCCTAGCTCAAAGATGCTAATCAGCACATGGTTAGCTAGCACAGCAACAGTTGTATCAAAGACTATAGAATACCTTAAAGGGACTTTGGTTGTACACACATTAAACTAGATTTTATGGAATAACACCCAAAAAAACAATGTCATTACCAAAACTTCACCAAATGTTTACGTTAGTTTATGGTTACTTTTGAACCTAGGTTAAAGATGCTACATGGTTAGCTAGCACATTTCTGAACAGTTATACACATATATAAATGTAATGTTACAGAATAACACCCAAAAGTAGTGACATTCCTTAAAGTTACACACATATTTTCAGACTTTTACACACTTTTTCCTCAAAATGATGGGGCCTATCTACTCACACCATGTAGCTATGAGAGAGGGGGACACAAAAATTTTTCCTAATCATAAATGTAGGGGTATAGTTAAAATCAGTCTCAATGGACTAAACCATACACTATTTCAGTAGTAACATAAAATGCGAGATGCTTTTTTTTATATGTAGTTTTATAATTTACCAAGAAAATATTAAATAAATTGGCTGTGGGACAACAGTTTGCACCAGTTCTGTAGAATGGCCCATATACACATTTCAAAGCATATCCACCTTATTTTTCAACGCAAAAGTAGGCAGTTTTCTGTGAATGCGAGACTTCTGGTTCATTAGCCGCTGTAGGGAAATAACGAGAAGAATAACAAAGTGCAGTAAGTAGTCAAACTTTTTCAACTACAAACCTGTGTTTTCATAATTAAGACAGTACATTAAAATAATATGTATAAGCTTTCTATTGATGTATGGTTTGTTAGGATAGGACAATGTTTGGTCGAGATACATCTATTTAAAAATCAGGAATCTGAGGGTGCAAAAAAATCCAAATACTGAGAAAATCACCTTTAAAGTTCTCAAAATTAAGTTCTTACAAATGCATATTACTAATCAAAACTTACATTTTGATATATTTATAGTAGGAATTTTACAAAAAATCTTCATGGAACATAATTTTACTTAATTACTTAAACATTACTTAATTTCCTAATGATTTTTGGCATAAAAGAAAAATCAATAATTTTGACCCATAATATGTATTTTTGGCCATTGCTACAAATATACCCCAGCGACTTAAGACTGGTTTTGTGGTCCAGGGTCACATATGATAAGACACCAATTTGCAATATCAAGCAGCAAAACGAGCTGTTTTGTACAACTAAAAACAGCTGGAAGCGAATGACACCGAAAGCCATTACATTTATATGAGGGACAGAAATGAAAACCAATTTGTAGAATGACTCTCCTCATTTAAAGTGACTGTTTTTATTTCCAATAATACGTCAGTGTTTGTGTTGTTATGTATAAATGATCTTGGTAAACTGCTCAGTCAGTTAAATCTGCTTGTTCTCTTTTTTTGTTTCGGAAGGTTGGGAGACCTGCGTGACAAGCTGGCCCATGGCAAGCTGACTAACATATCATTCATGGTTGTCAACGAGCAGGATGCACAGTCCAGAGCCATGTACTGGGAGCTGAAGAGGAGGACAGCAGAGGGCATCCCTGTGTATCAGCAGAGCCCACTGCAAACTGACGTCTGGGAAATCTTGGAGGGAGACAAGGATGATTTCTTAGTTTATGACAGGTATGAGCAAAACACACTACTAAATCCATCCAGTAACACGGCCAGTCTGACCAGTTTCTTTTTAGAGTCACATGACTCTTTATGCTCATATGAAGGTTCTCCAGAAAAAAGAACATCTGAGATATTTGTATTTCCTTTCTGCACAGATGTGGATATCTCACCTTCCACATTGTCCTGCCCTACAGCTTCCTTCACTACCCCTACATAGAAGCTGCCATCAGGGCTACATACCACAAAAATACATGCAACTGCTCAGTGAGTGATAATATTCAAGTTTTAGAAAGTGCTGCATGTATGAAATCTTTGCAAAATGTTCAATAACTGAAACTCTCTTCCAGTTAAACGCAAACACCTCCATATCAGAAGGCTTCGAAAACAGCAAAAACGATGCAAGTGAGCCTACAAAAGAAATCAGCCAGAAGACTAACAATACAGAGCCTGTAACGGTTGAGCATCATCATCATCATCAACATGAGCATCATCATCATCAGCATGTGCATTATCATAATCAACAACATGTGCATCACCACCATCATCATAATCTAAATAACAATAACAGCACAGGTGATCCAGATGTGACCAGTGTACCAAAGGAGCCAGTCCAGCATTCACATCAGAAACATAGTCATTAAAACAATCAGTTTTGGTTTGTTTAATAATAGTTGTTTTTTTAGTTTAAAAACATACTCTTTCTTTATCTACTGAGCTGCTCTTGTGTCAGACCATACAGTGAGCTTAAAAGGGACGTTCAGTTGGTTCTCATTGCTCTTAATGAAGTGTGCACTTTAAACCCGAGTCAGGGGTCTGCATACGGATGTTGAGCAGAAGAGTCAATTTGTTTTCCTATTAGGGAATATCTGACAGTGCTGAACTAAAGAGTTTGCTTTGTGTATTATATCTTAACTGCGTTGTATTTATATGATTATATCATGTTAGGGAAATATGTTCATGATCCAGAGTAATAATATATTCAAAGAGCTGTATAAAAATAAATCTACATCAGCATATTGTATACAGCATGTACCATATGTCTTTTTTTGTATTAAAACTTGTATGGTGGTTGCATTTATGGTCATTCAGGTTGGTCCAAGATAATCTAGAAGGCTGGGACTGACCTGGTAGGCCTTGATCATGCTTGATAGGGCTGGTAGACCACCTTGGACCAGTAACAAACGAGCCACATGTTCCAAAAACACACCTCAACTCAAATGATGTACAGTTGAGGTCAAAAGTTTACATACACCTTGTTCATTATTTTACCAAAATATAAGGGATCATACAAAATGCATGTTATTTTTTTATTTATTACTGACCTGAATAAGATATTTCACATTAAAGTTTTACATACAGTCCACAAGAGAAAAAAATTGCTGAATGTATTAAAAAACGACCGTTCAAAAGTTTACATACCTGAACGATCCACAGCTGTTGTTTTTTCTTGTTTGTATAGTAATAGTTGTTCATGAGTCCCTTGTTTGTCAAATTCTTTGTTTTGTTTTTAGCATTTTTGTGTTTGAACCCTTTCCAACAATGACTGTTTAATTTTGAGATCCACCTTTTCACACTGAGGACAACTTAGGAACTCATGCAATTATTACAGAAGTTTAAACGCTCACTGATGCTTCAGAAGGAAACACAATGCATTCAGAGCCAGGGGTGTAAACTTTTGAACATAATGATGTCTGCATTTTTCTTATTTGGCCTAAATATCATATTTTGCCAGAAGCTACAGAAGATACTTACATGTTTCTCAGAAGACAAAACAAGTTAAATTGACCCTGATCTTCAAATTCAAAGTTTTCACCCCCGGCTATTAATGCATCATTTTTTCTTCTGGAGTGTCAGTGAGCGTACGAACCTTGTGTAATAGTTGCATATGAGTCTCTCAGATGTCCTCAGTGTGAAAAGATGGATCTCAAAATTATACTATCATTTTTGGAAAGAGCTTAAATACATTAAATACTGAAAAAAACAAATAATTTGTAGGACCTAAAGGACTTTTCTGAAGAACAGCAGGCAGTTTAACTGTTCAGGACAAACAAGGGACTCGTGAACAACTATCACCAAACAAAAAAACTCAGCTGTGGATCATTCAGGTAAAAACACAGTATTAAGAATCAGGAGTATGTAAACTTTTGAACAGGGTCATTTTTTATAAACTATTAGTGTCTCTTGTGGACAATAATGTATTTTATGTGTATCTTTTCAGGTCAGAACTTCATAAAAAATAACATACATTTTGTATGATCTCTCTTATTTTGGTAAAACATTAACATTTTGCAGATTCTGTAAGGTGTATGTAAACTTTTGACCTTGTATCACTGTTCAAAGAAGACATAATTATTCTATTCATAATTTAGTCTATTAGTGAAATAATTTCTAAATGTAGTATTAATTGCGTAACCTATTAATTGCTAGTGTCTTTAAAATCTGGTAACTAGCTAATACAGTACAACGCTCAAAATAGCTGATGGTAAAGACTAGTTATCCAGGGGATTTTGGTAATCCGTCTTGGAGAGGATGCCATGTGTAAACTCCTTAACTCCTCATTGAGCTACTGATTTATGCTGAACGAGAGCTCTGTGTCGTAATTCCGTTGACAACACCATGTTTTCTCTCTCGCTGAACTGAAATAGCAATCATAATTGACATTTTTACAAAGTCACTTACGTAGTTAAGTTACACCCTTCGACGAACTATCGCACTGTTCCCAAATGGAACCGACGGATGGCGCTGTTTGAGCATTACTGAATTTACCTCAAGCGCCATGGTAAGGCATTTACGCTTAATATTGCCTACAATTTCTTAAATATTGATACACTGGCTAAAATGTGCTACTTTAGAGCTTGGTTTAGTTTGTTTGTTTACTTGCTTCTTAGCCTATTTTCTTTTTACAGTATGTACATACATTAACAAACAAATGATTCATCTCTTTCATTAATAATCGCGCAGGTGTCTGCATCACCGTCGACATGGCAAAGGCTCCAGATATTTTACCAATGGGTCCTAGAAAACGGAGGTATTTGTCAAGCAGTTGCATATCATCATAAACTACAACCGAAAACGCAAGTTGTAGATACAAGCTTGTTCATATTTACTTATTTACACCGATATAGGCTGCATTTGACTATCTGGTCCTGACGAAACCAGAATGAAAATACTGTTATAAACTACTTTAATCAATATATTAGGCAATTTAACGAGCTAATTCGTTCATTCCCACAGACAAGAGGACAGATGGATGGCTTTTGGTTTATTCTCCGCTGCCTGTCGGCGGGATCTTCCTGTTTTACCTTCTTATCGTCTGGCTTGGTCCCAAACTGATGTCTTACAGAGAGCCAGTCAACATTAAAGCTCTTCTCATTATTTACAATTTTTCCATGGTGTGCCTTTCTGCTTATATGTTTTATGAGGTATGAGTAGCCTACTAAAACATACTTAATTCCCATTCATTCATTCATTCATTCATTCATTCATTCATTCATTCATGTTTTGCTTTTAGTTCACAGCATCTTCTTGGTTGGCAAACTACAGTTTGTTGTGTCAGCCTGTGGACTACTCTGAAACCCCCTTGGCAATGAGGGTAAGCATAGGATACACTACCTGTCAAAAGTTTATGAACAGTAAGATTTTCAATGTTTTTTTTTTTTTTTCAATAAATTCTCTTCTGCTCACCAAGCCTGCATTTGTTTGACCCAAAATACAGCAAAAGCAGTAATATTGTGAAATGTTTTTACTATTTAAAATAACTGCTTTCCATTTGAATATATTTTAAAATGTAAATTATTCCTGTGATCCAAGATAATTTTTTAAGGATCATTACTCCAGTATTCAGTGTCACATTTTCCTTCATAAATCATTCTAATATGCTTATTTGCTGTTGAAGAAACATTTTTTATTACATCTTAAGTACATTTTTTCAGGATTCTTTGAAAGATTCAAAGATCAGTATTTACCTGAAATAAAAAGCTTTTCTAACATTATACACTATACCATTCAAAGGCTTCAGTCAGTATATATTTTGGGGAAAGAAATTATAGAAATTAATACTTTCTATTTAGCAAGGATAGTTTAAATTGATCAAAAGTGATGACAAAGACATTTATAACGTTACACAATATTTCTATTTCAGATGAATGCTGTTCTTCTGAACTTCTATTCATCAAAGAAACCTGAAAAACGTCTACTCAAATGTTTTAAACATAATAATAAATTTATTGAGCAGAAAATCTGAATATTAGAATGAATTTGGAAGGATCATGTGACTGGAGTAATGGTGCTAAAAATTCAGCTTTGAAATCACAGAATTAAATTACATTTTAAAATATATTCAAAGAGAAAAGTTATTTTAATAGTAAAAATATTTCAAAATTTTACTGTTATGCTGTACTTTGGATCAAATAAATGAAGGCTTGGTGAGCAGAAGAGATTTCTTCTTTTGACTGGTAGTGTAATATTTAAATTTTTTTCACAAAAGTTAATGTTTCTGCAACAGTAGATTAAGAATTATAATTATTGCTTTCATTAATTTTGTGCAATTTTAATGCTTTGCAGATGGCCAGAGTGTGCTGGTGGTTTTACTTCTCCAAAGTCATTGAACTTACCGATACAGTAAGTGAATTATCTAGTCCTTTGACATCTGATAGCGTTGTTTATGAATGTCTTGTGATGTTTTATTACATAAATAAGTAAATGTCATTATCATCAGGTGTTCTTCATTCTGAGAAAGAAGAACAATCAGCTGACCTTTTTGCATGTGTATCATCACGGCACCATGATTTTCAACTGGTGGGCTGGGGTCAAGTATGTTGCGGGAGGGCAGTGTAAGTGTTCTTGCCTTGGAGTAGGACAGATTATTGTATTTACCTCTAACAGTCCACTTAGCACAATGTTAAAATGTTATACTATCAATCAAACCAATTTACAGTTGAGGTCAAAAGTTTACATACACCTTGCAGAATCTGGTAAATATTATTTTACCAAAATAAGAGGGATCATACAAAATGCATGATATTTTTTATTTAGTACTGAATATGGATAAGATATTTTACATAAAAGATGTTTACATATAGTGCACAAGAGAAAATAATAGTTGAATTTATAAAAGTGTCCCTGTTCAAAAGTTTACATACACTTGATTCTATTGTGTTTTTACCTGAATGATCCACAGCTTGTTTTTTTGTACACATCTTCATTCTGTTCAAAAGTTTACATCAGTGAGTGTTTGAACCCTCTGTAATAGCTGCATACGAGTCCCTCAGTTGTCCTCAGTGTGAAAAGATGGATCTCAAAATCATACAGTCATTGTTGGAAAAGGTTCAAATGCACAAAAATTATTCCTTTAATCATAGGTCCAAAGGTCTGAGAAAGCCTTAAAAATGATAAATTAAACCTGGTAAACTTGTACAAAAGCTTAAGATACTGATTGGATCATGTCAACTCATGATAGAGATGTTCATGTTAAGTTTCACTCATATTATTACAGCATAATTTGTAATTAAAAAAAAAAAAAACATTTTGGACTCACTGTATTAATGTAATTAACTAAGAATTTTTCAGATATAAATTGAGAATGAAGGGGGTGATTTAGTTGCAGTAGCATGCTGTCACCACTAGGTGATGTATTGCTTCAGGAATAGACAATGAAAGTATTCTGAAATGCTTGTGGTATTCATATCTCATGGAGGTTTGCTATTTTATCTGTTTCAGAGTGCCATATGTTCTATAGTGTCAAGGCAGAGAATGATTTACTAAAGATGTTCTCTTCCTCTCTCCCTCAGCATTCTCTATTGGCCTCATAAACTCTTTTGTTCATGTGGTGATGTATATGTACTATGGCCTAGCAGCATTGGGCTCCCAAATGCACAAGTACTTGTGGTGGAAACACTACTTAACTTCTCTTCAGCTGGTGAGATTCTCATTATGACTTTTAAAAGATTTTTTAAAGGATCAGTCACTTTTGTGTCATCGCTTTCTTTGTCCCCCTCAGCTCCAGTTCTTCATTGTGACTATTCACACTGCAGTCAACCTGTTTGCCGACTGTGACTTCCCTGACACCATGAATATGGTGGTGCTCGGCTACTCCCTCAGCCTGATCGCCTTGTTTAGTAACTTTTATTATCAGAGCTACATTTCCAAGAAGACCAAGACGGCATGATAACATAGATATAGAAGATACCGAAAAAATATATAGTTTGATTGTTTGAATACAAATGTGTTATTCACTGATCCTGGATGTGGCAGTCAAGACTGTCTTAAGGACTCTGTTTAATCCTGTATCTCAGATCCATTTGTCTGTGTATTCTCCCCTCCTCCAAACAGAGTCCATACAATCATTACACTCCCATCCCCCTCTGGTCATTAGGGATTGAGACCCTGCAACGCTCTAGTGATCTGGCCAAATTGAAATAAACCCGAGTCCACCTTCTGCTCCTCACTCACTTATTTATCTAATCTCCCACTGTGACACTTCATTTGTTTTACTACTCATTGGATCAGGTCAACCAATCACAGTGCAGCTGGGGGGAGTGGCTTATTTAGGGCTCTGCCTTCTCTACAGCTGCCCTTTTCTACCTTAGGCCTAAGCCTTTTTAAATATGCCATGTGTTATCTCTAATATTATCAGGGGCGTCTCCTCCTATTAGGCAAGGGAGACAATGCCTTCTTAAAATATTGGATGGAAAAAATGAGTAGCACAAAAAAATCAATGTCAATAATGCAAAATATAAAATAAAAAGTGTATAAATCACTCTTTTATCTAAAGAAATATCGTCTAACAGCGACACCAGCAGGTGAAGTCACAACGGAAGTCCACGTTTTAACAGACCTCCTAAAGTGTGCCCTGAGTTCGATGGGGGGTAATTGAGAATGAATTGGGGAAAGTCATGTGATAGGAGTCAAAGCCTCCATTACGATATGATTGGATATGACTGATTATGTTCGGCTGTGATTGGTTAATTCGATGAATCTCTTGTGTTTTGTGCCCGTTCTATTTTTGCGAATCAGTCTAAATCAGTCTACCGTAATCAAAAGTTCAGGCTCAAGTGTCTTATGTCGTTGGAATTCTTTGCTCATGTCAGACAAATTTTTGTGTATTTTTAGATTTTTTTGAAAAAACAGCTTTTGCGAACAAGTCCTACTTTTTTTTTTACCGATTGGAATCAAACCAATGACCAATAACAAAAAGTTGAACTTTTGACTCCCCGTCGCAAAGGGACGCCAAAACATTAGAGGTGGGGCAGGGCCACTTTTAGTAAAATGCCTGTAACTCCTGAACGGAATGAGATATCTTCGCTAAACTCAGAATACCTATGTATAAACTCAATCTGGGGTCACTGGGGAAAAAATCATGGAGCTTGGCCACTTGGTGGCTCTATAAAAGGGAAAAACTATAAAAATGACTATAACTATGCAACCGTTTGTCCTATCAACATGAAAATAACTGTAAACTGTCGTGGTCCAAAGTGCCACAAGCGTCTATGAGGACATTTGAGTATCTCAAAAAAACACAGCCGCCATTGGCCGATGAAGTTTGAACACCTATTAGACAAGGTTAACGGAGGCCGATAGGAACAAAACTTGGTGGGCCTGTTTGACTCACGGTTTTTATTTAGCACAGTGGCTAGATTAACAAATAACCAAACGCCACCCGACCTAAATATTCATGCACAGTTTAATAGTAACGACTTTATGAACTTCTTTACTGATAAAATAGACAACATCAGAAATACAATAACAAATATAGATACTACAGCAACTGATACTTCAGCATTATTCATTACACCCAAAGAAAAACTGCAGTGCTTTACAACTGTAGAACAGGAAGAATTAAACTTATCGTCGCATCTAAACCAACAACATGCCTATTAGATCCTGTACCCACTAAATTAATAAAAGAGTTGTTACCTGTAACAGAAGTACCGCTTCTTAATATTGTTAACTCATCGTTATCTTTAGGTCATGTCCCAAAACCATTCAAACTAGCGGTTATTAAGCCTCTTATTAAGAAACCACAGCTAGACCCTAGTGAATTGGCAAATTACAGACCCATTTCTAATCTTCCAATTATGTCTAAAATTTTAGAAAAAGTTGTGTCTGCTCAATTGTATTCCTTCATGCTAAAATAATAATCTCTTTGAAGAATTTCAGTCAGGTTTCAGGCCCCACCATAGCACAGAAACTGCACTTGTAAAAATCACAAATGACTTGCTACTTGCGTCAGATCAAGGCTGCGTCTCATTGCTAGTTTTACTTGATCTTAGTGCTGCATTTGACACTATAGATCATGACATACTTATAGATCGGTTACAAAGCTATACAGGTATTCAAGGGCAGGCTTTACGATGGTTCAGACCATACCTGTCCGATCGCTACCACTTTGTTTATTTAAATAAATCGCAGCTAACACCAGTAAAGTATGGAGTGCCACAAGGATCTGTCCTAGGTCCTCTGCTATTTTCAATTTACATGTTACCCCTCGGTAATATTATTAGGAAATATGGGATTAGTTTCCATTGTTATGCTGATGATACTCAACTATATTATTTCAACAAGACCAGATGAAACTTAGCAAAGTTAACAGAGTGTGTTAAAAATGTGAAAGACTGGATGACCAATAATTTTCTACTATTAAATTCAGATAAGAGCGAGATATTACTTATTGGACCAAAAAACAGTACGCAGAATCTCTTAAACTGCAATTTGCAACTAGACGGATGTACTGTTATTTCTGGGTGTTATATTAGACAGCAACCTGTCTTTTGAAAATCATATTTCTCATGTTACAAAAACAGCATTCTTCCACCTTAGAAACATTGCTAAGCTACGGAACATGTTACCTGTCTCTGATGCAGAAAAGTTAGTTCATGCATTCATGACGTCTAGACTGGACTATTGTAATGCACTACTAGGTGGTTGTCCGGCTTCTTCAATAAATAAGCTACAGGTAGTCCAAAATGCAGCCGCTAGACTCCTTACCAGATCAAGAAAATATGATCATATTACCCCAATTTTACAGTCTCTGCACTGGCTACCTATTAGGTTCCGTATCACTTACAAAATACTACTTCTTACCTATAAGGCCCTTAATGGTTTAGCTCCTGTATACCTAACTAGTCTCCTACCACGCTACAATCCTTCACACTCCCTAAGGTCGCAAAACTCTCAACTTTTAGTAGTACCTAGGATAGCAAAGTCCACTAAAGGAGGGAGAGCCTTTTCACATTTGGCTCCCAAACTCTGGAATAGCCTCCCTGATAACGTTCGGGGTTCAGACACACTCTGTATGTTTAAATCTAGATTAAAGACTCATCTCTGTAGCCAAGCATTCACATAATTTATCTCATAACGTTGTACTTCAGTTACATCTGATCAAATGCACATCACCATTCTTCAGCTTGGGCAAAACAGCAGCTACGCTAATTATTTCTCTATTTATTTCCCTGTTTCTGCCACGGGATTTCCATCCCATTCTAACTAGGAATTACACAAGATGCAGCCTGGATTCAGAAGAAGAGATGATGCCAACCCCCCAGAGGACCACCGATGATGCCAGCCTTGAAACAATATACAGCACTACACCATTTTTCTACAAGTTTGATTGCAACACATAATCATTACTATTAGTGTTCATCATCTGTTTTTGATTACACCATTACTGTTTTTAATATTTATACCATATGTACATCGACTTAACATACAGTAGTCACCACTAATAAGCTACTAAACATATTGTAGTAGCCTACTTTTTTTTGTACAGCTGCTTTGAAACAATTTGTATTGTGAAAAGCGCTATACAAATAAACTTGAATTGAATTGAGTTGAAAGTCTGTGAAAATTTTGAAAAAAATAAAATAAAAAATCGGCCACTGAGGGATGATATCGCATTTTTCAAGGTGTAAACAATTGTACATTGTGCGTTTTTTTGCATATACATGTGATATTCATATCATATGATACCACTGCTGTCAATCAAATTGTTTGTTAAATGGATGAGAAGATGTAAAAAAAACTACATTTGTGAACTGGTCCTAGGTTTGGAAAAAACTACTGCAGTAAAATTCTCTGGACTCTCTAGGTCAATTATTAACAAAATGTTGAAATCTATATTTCTATGGCAAATTACCTGGATTTGCTTTTTTAAATCATTGATTTAGGTGGTTACAGGCTTGCTAAATAATGTATTTTTTCATATGTGATTAAATGCATTCAAGCGCTTGAACCCCAGTCTATAATTTTTAGCTTGTTTTAACATGAATTTCTATGGAGACTGGAATTTTATTGTTCATTTATTTATAGCTTTATTTTTTATCACCAGGGTTGTGCAACATTCTGAAGTTTGAATTTCTTTGAATTTTAATTCATTTTAATTCTACGTTGTTAAATGTAAATTGAGTTGCAATTCTACAGTGCTAAATTTAGTCATTTAATTTGAATTTAAAAGGCATTCTTGAATCAATTCTGAATGGTGTGAAAGCTTGTCACGATGGTGTGTAGAGAGTAGATTTCTCCTGAAAAATTGTTCCAGCCAGCTCTGAATAGCAAGTGTAGGCCTACTCCAAAAATACTGGGCAAGCACCCTGTCACCTGAGTGACATGTGTCAAAACAGTGAAAATATCCTTTCATTGCAGGAGAAGGTAATGGCATGGAATTGCGGACTATTTTGCACTGGAACATTCTAGACTCCTGCATACAATTAGATGGCATTATAGACATCTAAAATTGCAGTGCTCTTCCAAATTACCTCTTAAAATGTAATGCAGTTTTAATATTTCTTCTATTGATAGTGTCTCAAAAATAGCATTGTCTATTTCTGAGCAATATATCTCCACAGAGCAGGCTTAGGTTTATGCCTCAGGTTCAGTTTGAAGAATGCATTGCATCCATATGAATTTGTGAAAGCTCTCACCTGTCTCTCATTTCGAATAAAAGCAGCACAAGCTCCTCTCCAACATGTCAGTCATCTGACAAAATGTGCCCAGGTTCCATTTCACCTGTTGAAGTTTACATTCCCCACAGTGCCATCAACGTGGCCACTCTTCATGCGTCCCACAGTCCTGTACGGTAAACAGACGGTTCTCAAGGTGCACCTCTAAATGTCACTTTCCCTGCAAGATGCCAGATGAAGGCCATCCTTTAATGTTGCTGTCATTTTAAGTTGCAGCCATTCTTTCCTCTGCCTCTCTTTGTTAAGGCATATAAAGAGCAAGCAACGAAAGTCTCTGATGCAGGCTGACAGAAATGAAAGTGCTTGTAAAGATGAAAAGAAGATGAGAATCTATTCACCTCCCTCCCTCAATTTCCTTTTGTTTAGAATTTGACGGTCACACTTTTTTTCAGGAGCAGCAAAGGATGCCAGAAGAAAATGGTAGTGTAGTCTTTATGTAGTAACTTGTTGGCATTATAAAACACAACGGTTTCAACCGACCAATCCACCATGATAGATTAATTCTAACTTCCGTTTGGGTGCTCTTGTGTTCCACTCTCCACAGAAATACATGTTGAAAATGGGGTAAAAAAAAGATTCATTAATTAAACTGAAACTTTTTCAATATAACTAAATATAAAAATGTAATGTAAAGCTGTGATGTTGTTGGCTACCACAGTAACAGCAATAAACTTGATGAATTCCTGTAAATCCTGCTAAAAAAACAAGAATAATGGTTTTACTGGTTATAATAGGACTTCTATTAGTTTTAATGGATACTATAATGGACCCTGTGGATTTCTATTGGTAATTGGTCACCTTCTATTCGTGGCTTTTTAAAACCACTAAATCCTAATGGAATATGTCCCAAAACACACGACAGAAAACTATTTTTATGTTGATGGTTTGTAATGTTTGTAATGGTATTTGTAGTGAAAACCATTAGAAATTCTGTGAGTGTTTCATTTTTTTTCTCTTCAGCAGGAAAGTAGGCTACTTGCTTTGCATACCAGCAAATAGAGGGTTTGCACTTACATCACGATTTGGTCAGTTACCCCCTTTTGGTGATACTCGGATGTAAACAACTGTTACGGAAGCAGACGGACAAGAAGGTAAGTGAATATTAAACAGTTTTATTTCAACAGGTGAGCAGCTGAAGGAGAATGACGTGCACGAATGGGTAAGTATCTCAATCTTGTATAGTTTGTTGATGTATTCCGTGGTTTGATGAAGATCTGGTTTCTTTGCAGGAACGACGGGAGGAGAAGGTGGATTCGCTGAGCGAGTCTTCTGAAGTCTTACGACACACACACCGCTGAATGGATTCAGGATCGATGACAGACTTACGACGCACACACCCCGTGGATATATCTGGATGAATCTGCACAGACTGGAATTGCACAAGAACAGGTAAGAAGCAACAGGTAGGTAATAGTTGTGAACTCGAGGAGAGAAGTACAATGAGTCCGCTTCGTATGAATGAGCCCGGACAATGAGAGGTGCGTGGTGTGTGCTCTTATATGGGTGTGGCTGATTAGGTGCAGGTGTGTGTGATCAATAGTCAGGTGATTGTGATCGCTGGGTGATAGTGGTGGAAGAACCTGTCCAATCCGTGACATTAGCCTCCCCAGGGCCTGCTCCTGAGGACCGAGACCTCCGACGCCGTGGTGGTCAACCTCGTCCCTGAGGTGCTGGGTATTCCGGATGACTCGTGTGGAATTTCTCTATGAGCGCGGGATCCAGGATGTCGGCCCGGGGAACCCATGACCTTTCTTCGGGTCCATATCCTTCCCAATCCACCAGATATTCTAGCTGACCACCACGACGTCGGGACTGCAGAATCTCCTTAACAGTATAGATGGAGCCCTCTTCCAGATCCAAGGGGGGAGGGGGTTCCTCCTCTTGGCCAGGTTCCGTGGAGGGAAGCAGAGATTCGTGAAATGGTTTTAATAATGAAACGTAGAATGTGGGGTGAATCCTGTACTGAGGTGGAAGTTGGAGTTTGTATGTGACTAGGTTGACCTGTTCCAGAATGGTGAAGGGACCAACAAATCTGGGACTGAGTTTCTTTGAGGGCAGTCGCATGCGTATATCCCGAGTGGAGAGCCAAACCTTCTGTCCCGGAGTGTAGACTGGACCAGGAATTCTCCTATGATCCGCAATGATCTTGGTCCTACGAACTGCCCTCTGAAGATGGTGATGGGCCTCGTCCCAGACTCTCTCACTCTCCCGAAACCAGTGATCCACTGCGGGTACCTGTGATGGTTCACCATTCCAGGGGAAAAGAGGAGGCTGGAAACAGAGCACACACTAGAATGGTGTGAGTCCTGTGGTGGGTTGCCGCAGTGAATTCTGGGCATATTCCGCCCAGCCCAGAAACTGGTTCCAGGAGTTCTGGTGGCCGTGGCAGAAGGTCCTAAGGAACCGCCCCACTTCCTGGATCTTTCTCTCCGTCTGGCCGTTGGCTTGCGGATGGTAGCCAGAGGAGAGGCTGACGGTCACAACAAGGAGTCTGAAGAAAGATTTCCAAACTCTGGAAATAAATTGCGGTCCTCTGTCTGAGACGATGTCTTCGGGAATACCATAGTAACAGAAGACATGGTTAAAGAGTTTTTTCTGCAGTTTCCAGAGCAGTGGGAAGACCTTTTAAGGGTAAGAGCTGGCAGAACTTTGAAAATCTATCAACTATGACCAGGATGCAGGTGTTTCCATCCGAAGGAGGAAGATCCATCATAAAATGCACTCCTAGGTGTGACCGGGGCGGTTTGGGATCGGCAAGGGATGGAGTCGTCCTGCTGGTAAATGACGGGGACTCTTGGACATGGCACACTCCTTACAGCCAAGCACGTACCTTCTCACATCCCTTGCCATTTCGGGCCACCAGAAGCGTTCTGATAGCAGTGAGAGGGTGTTGTTGGTCCCTGGATGCCCAGTGCCCAGGGAAGTGTGTATGAAGTGGATCAGATCTACCCGTTGATCAGGAGGAAATGAACTGGCGATCTGCTGGACAACCCGGCGGAGGTCTGGCTACTGGTGGAGCGACAGCTGGAGGAGCAGACCATTCTATGGGGTTGATGATGATGTTTTCAGGTAGGATGGTAGTGGGTTCTTCAGTGGATTCTGGTAAGTCGTGGATTCTTGATAAAGCATCAGCTCTGACATTCTTGGGACCTGGACGATATGTAATGGAGAAGTTAAAGCGTGAGAAAAATAGAGACAAGCGGGCTTGACGTGGACAGAGTCATTTGGCTTATCGAAGGTATTGCAGGTTTTTATGGTCTGTGATGACTTGAAATGGGTGTTTGGCTCCCTCCAACCAATGTCGCCACTCCTCCAGAGCGAGCTTGATGGCCAGTAACTCACGGTTGCCGATGTCATAGTTTCTCTCCGCTGGGTTGAGCTTCCGGGAGAAATAGGCACATGGATGGAGTAACTTAGGGGTACCTTGTGGCTGTGAGAGTACGGCTCCGACTCCAGTGGTAGATGCATCGACTTCCACTATGAAAGGGAGATCGGGATTCGGGTGAGTCAAAAGTGGAGCTTGTGTGAAGGTGTCCTTCATGGTTTGGAAGGCTGCGGCTGCATCTGGGTTCCATGCGAGGGATTTTGGTTTACCTTTCAGGAGGTTGGTAAGTGGAGCGGTGATTAAACTGTAGTCTTGTATGAAACGTATGTAGAAATTGGCGAATCCGAGAAATCTCTGTAGTTCTTTGATAGTGGTGGGTATTGGCCAGGAAACAACTGCATTCACCTTCCCCTCGTCCATGCGAACCCCTTCTTGGTCGATGATGTAACCGAGGAAGTGAACTGATGACAGGTGAAAGGAACATTTCGCAGCCTTGAAGTAGAGCTGGTGATCCCTCAGCCATTGGAGGACCTCCGCAAAGTGCTGGTGATGTTCGGCCTCACTCCGGGAGTAAATCAGGATGTCATCTATGTAGACTATGACAAAACGATGGAGAAACTCCCGGAGGACTTCATGGATGAAGTTCTGGAATACGGAGGGGGCGTTGACCAAACCGTAGGGCATAACCAGATATCCGTAATGGCCGGTAGGGGTCACAAAGGCGGTCTTCCACTCGTCCCCCTCTCGTATTCTCACCAGATTGTAGGCGCTGCGGAGGTCCAACTTGATGAAGATGCTGGCAGTGCGAAGTTGTTCCAGGGCCGCAGGGACGAGAGGAAGAGGATATCTGAATTTGACTGTGCTTTGATTAAGGATACGGTAATCAATGCATGGCCGCAGCCCTCCATCCTTCTTAGCCACGAAGAAAACGCTGGATGCTGCGGGAGAAGTGGAAGGACGTATGTACCCCTGATTAAGAGCCTCCTGGATGTACTCCTCCATGGCCTTAGTCGGGTAGATCTTTCCTCTGGGCAGTGAGGCATCTGGAACTAGGTCGATGGCACAGTCCCATGGCCAATGAGGAGGTAGCTGGGAAGCTCTCTTTGGGCAGAAGACATCTTGAAACTCGGAGTATATCGTGGGTATTTTCACTGACCTTTTTTCCAAATGGACTTTCCACTGATGTAACGTAGACAGGCAGGGATTTGCTGATGGGTTGAGGAAGATCGGGGAAACAATCTGGTGAGCATCCTTTTCCCCATTTGAGTATTTCTCCTGTGCCCTAAGAGAGGATGGGATTGTGCTTCACCAGCCACGGGCGCCCCAAGATGATGTCCATAGATGCACCCTCCAGAACCAGAAGTTGAATATCCTCTTTATGAAGTTGACCGATTTGAAGTTTGATGGTTTCACATTTCCGATGGATCTGTGGGCGAGACTTTATTGAGTTGGTGATGGGTTGAATCTGGTAGACCAAAGACGAAACTTCAGTGCAGAGTTGGAGCTGGCGACAGAGGACACTGGAGATGAAATACAGCTGACCCGGAGTCGATGAGGGTGGTGGCTGAAACAGAGGATGAGTGGGTGGTTAACTGAACATTGGTAGTGAGCGGATGCATTTTTTCTACATCTGTATGGATGACACTCACCAATGATCGTACTGGACGGAGAGGGCAGTTGGCACCGCAGTACATACAGAGACCCCGGGTCAGCCTCCTCTGTCGCTCAGCAGCAGTAAGTTTTCCAGCTTCAATAATCATAGGTCCCGGTTCTGGAGGGTGAGCTGGCTCAGTAGGGTGGAGGAGTGCAGTAGCAACGGGTTCTTGAAGAGACTGATAGGATTGTATGTGGTCAGAACATCAAAAGGATTGTTGGATAAACTTCTCCAAACCCATAGTATCATCTAGAGCAGCCAACTGCAGACGGAGCTTCGGTTCCAAGCCGAGCCGGTATGTAGTCAGAAGAGAACGCTCATTCCATCCACTGGCGGCAGCGAGTGTGCGGAAACGAAGAGCATATTCTTGGGTAGTCATGGTACCTTGTTTGAGATGGTATAACTGTTCCCCAGCTGATATCTCTCCGTCAGATCGTCCGAAGACTTCCTTAAAATGAGCTATGAAGTTCTGGAAGGAGTGTGTGGCCGGCCCGGCTTGCATCCAAATAGTTTCAGCCCACTGTAAAGCAGGTCCCATGAGTAGAGATGTGACGAAGGCGATTTTAGACTGATCTGTAGGATACAAAGCAGGTTGCATAGTGAATATTAAAGAACATTGTAAAAGAAATCCGTTGCCCTCCTCTGCCTCGCCAGAGTTGGGCGCTGGTCGGGCCATGGGACTGGATGTGACGGGTGTCGAAGAAGTGCCAGGTGCGGGAGGTGCTTGGGATGGTGGTGCGGATGGCATAGTGATCGGTGATCGCAGCAACACTTTCCTCAGCGAATCTACCAGTTCCTGGAACGGATCGGGGTTGCTCATGCTGTTTGTAGTCTTGGTCCGGGCTAACTGTTACGGAAGCAGACAGACAAGAAAGTAAGTGAATATTAAACAGTTTTATTTCAACAGATGAGCAGCTGAAGGAGAATGACGTGCACGAATGGGTAAGTATCTCAATCTTGTATAGTTTGTTGATGTATTCCGTGGTTTGATGAAGATCTGGTTTCTTTGCAGGAATGACGGGAGGAGAAGGTGGATTCGCTAAGTGAGTCTTCTGAAGACTTACGACACACACACCGCTGAATGGATTCAGGATCGATGACAGACTTATGACGCACACACCCCGTGGATATATCTGGATGAATCTGCACAGACTGGAATTGGACAAGAACAGGTAAGAAGCAACAGGTAGGTAATAGTTATGAACTCGAGGAGAGAAGCACAATGAGTCCGCTTCGTATGAATGAGCCCGGACAATGAGAGGTGCGTGGTGTGTGCTCTTATATGGGTGTTTCTGATTAGGTGCAGGTGTGTGTGATCAGTAGTCAGGTGATTGTGATCGCTGAGTGATAGTGGTGGAAGAACCTAGCCAATCCGTGACAACAACAGCATGGATTGCACAGTTAATGTACTACTGAATATGTTGTTCTGCTAATTTATACTGTCTAAACCACGTAAAAAAAATGTGTGGAAGCTGCTAAATCATATAGAGGACTTAGTAGGAAACAATATTTTGACAAACTAAAGTTAATAGGTGGTAAAGATACATACAAGCAGTTTTAATTAGGATATTAGCTTAATATTTCACCTACCTGACCTGAAACGATAAGAACAAACACGAATGTTGTCAAGATTCTTGCCCTGGAAATCCTGTTTAGTTTGGCCAACCGCAAATGACTTTTGTTCCTCAGACAGTTTTTTGCACTCTTCTACTTGTTATAACTTTTGTCACTCTATAGTATTTCAAAAGTTTTTCCCGGTCTGACCGATTATTACAGTCCAAAACATAACAATAATTGGCCATTATCAGCAGCAATAATCAGCAAAATATGTGAGTTTCTTTTGGTTCAGTGGCATTGTTTACATTCAGTGATACCAATATATTGACGCGAGGTGAAAACCCTTTATTTGTCCATGCCCGCCGCTGTATAGAAAACAAGCATGTCTTAAAGCGCTTAAGTAAAAGGGGTCCTATTATGCTCTTTTACAAAGTCTTTATTTTGTCTTGGGGGTGCACTAGAACAGCTCTTATGCTTGGTGGTTCGAAAAACGCATTATTTTTTACATAATTTATATAATTACAATAGCTTTCTCTCCAACCTGGCACAAATGGCTCGATTAGTTTCGGGTTTGACGAAGGTCTGCCTTCCAGTAAATGAAATGTATTGTGATTGGTTAGCAGTTCCACTGCGTTGCAATTGGCGAACAGCTTAGACTGCATTTTAGTCCTGCCACGCCCCTTCCCAAAGCAGCATGAGCCGTGTACAACTGTGCAAGCTAGATAAAACTGCTTTTTATGTTTTAAATATGGATATTTTTCTTAGAAAAACACATTGGATCACTAAAGAAGGCTTTTACTGACCCCCCTGGACCCCCCACTTTTTTATTATTGATCAGCTTTTGGACTGATGGAGAGAAACACTTGTCTATGCCATTCTAAAGCTTAGGTGTGCCAGGATTATTTTTAATATAACACCCATTGCATTCGTCTAAAAGAAGGAAGTCATATACACCTAGGGTGCATGGAGGGTGAGTAAATAATACGCTACATTAGTGTTGGTCCTATCGTCAGCCTGCGAGATCAGCTCCAGCATAAAACTAGTAAATCTATCTACACTGTATGATTAATAAATCTCTTACCACACACTGCACACGTCTACAGCACGGCCCCGAAGTGTCCACCAATGATCGTCACTCTAGTCAATGCTTGTGCTTACATCAGCTGCGGCTTCGCATGTGCTTCGACCCTGTACCACACACGTCAACGGCGCAGCTCCAGCATGGCTACCCGAGCTGTTTGCGGACACTTTAGTCAATGCTCGCCTTTATATGAGCCGCCCTGTGGCTTGCTGAAACATCCCGAAGCGGCTGTCCATGCTACATCGCTAAAGTTAGGCGAATCCCCCACCTCTTTCCTCCCCACCCACCAACGATTTGAATTTCCATAGGCGGTAATTACGTTGTGGTATCACAGCATCCGGAAAACAAACACTGTAGTCCAAAGGAGCCGTTCATTGTAGTTCTTGAAAAGGGATTTTTTTTAAACTAAATATCTCCCTTTGGAGTAGACTTTGAAATTTGTAACTTTGTAGATGTTCTTTATGCCCAAACATACACACCACACACTGGCTAAAATTCAAAGTGAAAAAGCATAATAGGACCCCTTTAAAATACTGTGTGTGAAATAATAAAATAATGTGTGTTCTTATTATTTTGTGGACAAAATCCCGCGAACTTCGCCCCCCATCGGGAGCTGTATATGCCCTCATCGGTTTTCAACACAGTTACCTCGAGTCATTTCATGTCATCTACCCACTCATTTAAGGTTGACGGGTAAGTTGCTGCAAAAAGACGGTCATTGCAACACTGTAAGGTGATGAAACAATGGTGCCATGTGCTTTTTAAAACCATTTTCATAGGTTTAACATTATATTATAGGATTGGAAAATGCGGTCATTTGACTAGAAACACCAGAGACTGGAAATGTAAAGCACCGTTCTAGTCGGACAAAACTTCCGCGTTGTAAAAGATGGACAGACAGACAGACAGACAGACAGACAGATAGACAGACAGACAGACAGATAGATATATAGATAGATAGATAGATAGATAGATAGATAGATAGATAGATAGATAGATAGATATTTCCTTCTGCTGTGAACTTTAATGTGGTGTTGTGTTCTTGCTGGGGTCAGTTTCCTCCACTAGCAGCCGCCCTCTCCGTCTGAACTGTAATTAGTAATCACTCAGAGAGGGGCTGAGACCTCCTCACCGCTGCCAGTCAGTAATCACACACGCCCCGAGTACCAGCAAATGAACTGCTGATGATGATGCTTTAGGTACGGTACGGTTTTCTCACACAAAGAGGGTTAACAAGAAGGTTTGCAAAGCTCAGTCACCGCCACACTCAGCTTCCCTGAGAATCTCCAGCAGCGGTCACAGCCACTACGTGATCGGAGTGGTCTGGCGGATGTGGTGTCAGTGAGGTGAAGGGCTAATGTGAGGTCATCTACTGGTGTTATTGTGTTTCAGTTCGGACTGCAGGAAGATCCGCTTAGGATAGTAGAGAGGGTTTTATGGAAACACAGGAGAGGAGACAACCTGATGTGACCTGTACACACCACATAAAGGATGTTGTTGATGAAGTGTCCTTATCTTAAGAAGCAGACATTAGATGACATTAGCATTTTAGTATTTTTTTAAGTGATGTAGACTATAGGAAGGATAAAACATGTCAGGGAAATAAAACAATGCAAATATTACAAAATATGACAATAAAAAGTGTATATATATATATATATATATATATATATATATATATATATTCCTACCGTAAATATATTAAAACTTAATTTTTGATTCGTAATATGCATTGCTAAGAATTTCATTTGGACAACTTTAAAGGTGATTTTTTATTTTGCACCCTCAGATTCCAGATTTTCAAATAGTTGTATCTCGGCCAAATATCCTAACAAACCATACATCTACAGTAAGCTTATTTATTCAGCTTTCAGATGATGTATAAATCTCATTTTCAAAAAAATTGAAACTTATGAAAGTGGTGTGAAGTGTCGTATTACAAAATGTATTACTGTATTTTACAATCAAAACTTTTTATAATCTTGACAAAATACATATCATCAGAAAGGTCGTATTTTGTTATAGAAGTAATACTGACAGAGAAATTTAGAAATATCTTACAGAAAAATGCATTTAAAAAATTCAGTTGGATGGCACTTGGTGGCTATTTGTGGTATAACAGCCTAAATAAAATCTTACAGGAACCTAAATTTATTTCATATCAACTTCAAATTTGGAATATAACTTATTTAGACATAAGGCTTTAATTTTAGAGTAAAGCCTGTTATATAAAATATTACATGAGTATGAGTCCAACCTCATGCCCTTATTCCAAAGCGTTCATGAATTATAACAATTTAAGTTTGGATAGTGCACTTTCACGTCTACGTTCAAAAAAAGGGGGTGACAGTTTGTTCTCTCTCTTTTTTTTTTTTTTTGTCCAAAAACAAGATGGACATATTACAGAAAATGACGGGTACAGTATGGTAATGCAGCAAACAAAAGAGTTCCTTCATTGCTCAAGACAAATGTATTTTAATACTATGGTAATGCTCATGTGTATTTATCCTTTGCTGAATTTTACTTCTTGTGCAGTTCTTCATAAGACACTTAATCTTTATCTTTATCTTTTTTTTTTTTTTTTTTTTTACGGTAATACCCATATGTATTTATATTTTATTTGAATCTTAGCATATGCTGAAATTGACTTCTAGTGCAGTTCTTCATTTAGCCGTGTGACAGCAGAACTTATATAAGTTATTTATGTGCTCAATGTACATATTAACAGATCAGTTTGTCAAAACACATGGCTCAGTTTCATTTGCTCATTGATCACATTTCTCACAGGGGAGGTTATTTTATGGTGTTTTATTAAGGAAGAAAGAAGACCCATCTGTCTTATACAATATTCTATAATATAAAGTGGGGCCGCTATAAAACCAATCACACAAAAGCTGAGTCTGAGACACACATGCACTACAGCTATGCATCTCATATGCTGTTGATGATTTGGAAAGGCAGCGGTGGTCTGTGGATGAGTCATCTCTGCTAAGTATGTCACAAGTTTTTGCGAAAGCTCCAAATACAGGTATTGCACTGGGATGTGCTCATACTACACAGCCCGTGGCTGTCCTGGGGTCTTTTGATAAGGACACTGATTTTCTGTCTCCAATGTTTTTTGATTTACAGACAGTTTTGACCCGGCTAATGCCTTGCTTTATCTGGCTGCTGAAATCATGTGCAACTAATTATTCCCCTCGTATTCTAGGCTTAAGGTCATCATTGTCATCATCAGGCAATAAAGAAGTTATTTCAAGCTTATCCTTGTTCGAATTCATGTCGTGACTTAACTTTTTGTCCTTAAGATGGACAAAGTAACACTTAAGAAACGTAAGTGTTTGTTTATGTTTTTAAATGTTTTTGAAAACAAATCTTTTATGCTATCCACCTTGTTCTTAAATGTGAAAGTAAGCTTTTGGGTGAGACTTCAGGTTCATTAGTTGCTATAGAGAAATAACGAGAACTGTAAAACTGTTTGCACTACAAACAGTGTGTTCATAATGAATATAATACATTAAAATAATATGGTAAGACACACCAATTTGCAATATCAAGCAGCAAAACAAGCCGTTATGTACAGCTAAAAATAGCTGGACATGGATGAGACCGGAAACCAGATTCATAATATTTACAAATGGCCAGCTCACTACAGCAAAAATAAGGTGGATAAAAATAAAAACAGCAATATTGTGAACTATTATTACATTTTCTGTTTAATATATTTTATATATATTTTAACATGTAATTTATTCCTGCGATGGCAAAGCTGAATTTTCAACAGTCATCATTATCCGAGCTGTAAATGTAGCCTACTGCTGAATATTTTTGTAGAAACAGTTTTACATCCTTTAAGGATTCTTTGATGAACAGAATGTTCAAAAGATTTTGTTTTATACATAAATTAATATGTTTACTTTTGATCAATTTTGTTTGTGGTGGCATGCTAAATAAAAGTAGGTTACTTTTATCTCACTGAAACCAAACTTTTATACGTATTTGGGTGTGTGTTTTATTAAATATGATTTGTTACAAAATCTTTAACTACATGTTGTCATATGAAATGTGACCCTGGACCACAAAACCAGTCGCGCGGGTCTATTTTTTTTTTCTTTTCAGAATATCATGTTCCATGAAGATATTTTTTTTACATTTCCTACCGTAAATATATCAAAACGTAATTTTTGATTATTAAAATGCACTGCTAAGAACTTCGTATGGACAACTTTGAAGGCAATTTTCTCAGTATTTTGACTTTTTTGCACCCTCAGATTTCAGATTTTCAAATAGTTGTCTCAGCCAAATATTGTCCAATCCTAACATTCAGTTTATAAATGGAACGCTTAAATTATTTAAAAATAAATCCACATATATTACTGGTTTTGTGGTCCAGAGTCACAAATAAGTTTTACGAGTAAGCTTCTTTTTTGAACGATTCATTAAAAGAACCGATTCATAAGAGTCATTTACTTGAGAATCGGACAATTGGGGGCGTTGTATGTTTTTGCGTGTAGTTTGCGAGGTCATCTCAGTCGAAGGAAGTATTTTCTTGCCGTTATTTTACGGTACACACTGTATTTTAGCTCACTGAATGAACAAAAACTGGAAACTACATTCAGGTAATTGCGGTTCACAGTTCTGGTTAAAATAGCAGCGACCAATCTAGGGTTGCCACCCGTCCTTAAAATACGGAATCGTCCCGTATTTGAGAATGAAATTGAGCGTCCCGTTTTGAATCAATACGGGACAGGTTTTGTCCCATATTTTTATCATTTTTTAAAGCAGCGTCTCATGCAAATCATCCCACACGCATTTTATGAAGATGCCTCCTTTCCTACTTTTGATTGGGTAATACTTGATGTCATCGTTAGTTTGATTACAGTCGTGGCCAAAAGTTTTGAGAATGACACAAATATTAGTTTTCACAAAGTTTGCTGCTAAACTGCTTTTAGATCTTTGTTTCAGTTGTTTCTCTGATGCACTGAAATATAATTACAAGCACTTCATACGTTTCAAAGGCCTTTATCGACAATTACATGACATTTATGCAAAGAGTCAGTATTTGCAGTGTTGGCCCTTCTTTTGCAGGACCTCTGCAATTCGACTGGGCATGCTCTCAATCAACTTCTGGGCCAAATCCTGACTGATAGCAACCTATTCTTTCATAATCACTTCTTGGAGTTTGTCAGAATTAGTGGGTTTTTGTTTGTCCACCCGCCTCTTGAGGATTGACCACAAGTTTTAAGATCTGGGGAGTTTCCAGGCCATGGACCCAAAATGTCAACGTTTTGGTCCCCGAACCACTTAGTTATCACTTTTGCCTTATGGCACGGTGCTCCATCATGCTGGAAAATGTATTGTTCTTCACCAAACTGTTGTTGGATTGTTGGAAGAAGTTGCTGTTGGAGGGTGTTTTGGTACCATTCTTTATTCATGGCTGTGTTTTTGGGCAAAATTGTGAGTGAGCTGAGCCCACCCCCTTGGATGAGAAGCAACCCCACACATGAATGGTCTCAGGATGCTTTACTGTTGGCATGACACAGGACTGATGGTAAGGCTCACCTTTTCTTCTCCGGACAAGCCTTTTTCCAGATGCCCAAACAATCGGAAAGAGGCTTCATCGGAGAATATGACTTTGCCCCAGTCCTCAGCAGTCCATTCGCCATACTTTTTGCAGAAGATCAATCTGTACCTGATGTTTTATTGGAGAGAAGTGGCTTCTTTGCTGCCCTTCTTGACACCAGGCCTTCTTCCAAAAGTCTTGGCCTCACTGTGAGTGCAGATGCTCTCACACCTGCCTGCTGCCATTCCTGAGCAAGCTCTGCACTGGTGGCACTCCGATCCCGCAGCTGAATCCTCTTTAGGAGAAGATCCTGGTGCTTGCTGGACTTTCTTGGACGCCCTGAAGCCTTCTTAACAATGCAGTGGAAAGTTTTTTTCAGGATTAAGTTAATTTTCATGGCAAAGAAGGACTATGCAATTCATCTGATCACTCTTCATAACATTCTGGAGTATGTGCAAATTGCTATTATAAAAACTTAAGCAGCAACTTTTCCAATTTCCAATATTTATGTAATTCTCAAAACTTTTGGCCACGACTGTAGTCTTTTTAACTGTCCAGTGAGGAGGGAGGGTCTTTTAAGCAGAGTCTGCCAAGTCTAAAATTAATCCAGGTAATCCTCCGCGTCTTAAAGTTTCAGAGCTTAAACGCAAGAAATCTTCCTTTCAGGGGCGGACTGGCCATCGGGAGAACCGGGAGAATTCCCGGTGGCCTAGCAGCCAATTTTGCCCTCTGCCATTTTTTTAATTTATATTTTATTTTCATATACATTGTTGTTTCTGTTGCCTGCCGAATGTACTAAACTCCATCTAATCAAGTCAAAAGTGTTTCCTGCTAAAAAAGTATTTTTAACCTTGTTATTTATATAAGCAAGAGTATAAGGTGTTTATTAATCTTATATATATGCCTTATTTTTAGAATTCTTACCAAGTGTGATTTGTCTCATTTCATTGGTAGATTGTTTCACTTAATTTAAGAAGCTTTCGACTAAAATCAAGAATTTTAAGGGTTAGAAAAGCTTCTTAAATTAAGTGAAATAATCTACAAATGAAATAAGAATTTGCTAAGAATTCTCAAAATAAGACAAATATACTCAAAATAAGATTAATAATATAACCTCTTCTGCTCTTGCTTAGTGTATATAAGTCTCAAAACAAGATCAAAAATACTTTTTAGCTGGAAACAAGATTTGACTTTTTTAGATGAACAGTTTTTGCAGAGCCGTATTTTTTGCACAAATTAATTAACTGATTAGTAAGTAATAAATATAGTTTAAGATTGCATGCCATTTCTACCATTTGTTTTTGTATGTTTTAGGTAGTCACCTCATCTGAATAGTTTTTCAGCAGAGAGACATTAAAAGAGGGCTGTTTATTTCTGTGAGTATTCCACACTATGCTTTTAACACATCTTTTAGTCAACATCAGAGATAATGATATAATTTGGAAGATGAAACATAAGGGTTAAGATTTAAGTATTTTGAGACCCGTGTCTGCTGCTGATTAGCTTTCACACACATCTGTTGTTGTGGGCTGAGCTGAGTCAAAGTCCAGGGCTGTTTTTTAGTCCCAGTCCGCCACTGCCCCTCTCCAAACAGTATGCGTCCCTTATTTATTTGTATTAAAAGTGGTAACCCTAGTCAAGGTCCTTAAAGGTAAAAAAAAAAAAAACATAACATTAAACCAAAGCCAGTGTCATTGCTTCCCATTATCGAAGCTAATGACATTGTTTAGACAATTTTTTTATATATAAGGAGACTAAAATGTGATTAAACATTTCCTTACACACAACAGCATGTGAGACTTATTAAATAGGTTTATGGTACGTTTATAGTGTTTTATCGTTTTAGGGCTGAATAGAGGGTTTGCACTTACCTCACGGTTTGGTGAGGTACTAGATGCGTGGTCATATTGGAGATACTCAGATGTAAACAACAGCATGGATTGCATGAGAAATGTACTATTGAATATGTTGTTCTGCTATTTTATACTGTCTAAAGGCCCTTTCACACGGGACGCGGCAAGCGGTGAAATCGCCGCGCGGCTGCCGCCTTCTCTTGTAGTGGAAGCGTTTTGTGCAGTTGAGGCGGTGTTGGCGACGCGGTCTGGGGGCGGACGTTGCCATAGTTACAATTGCTTAAAAGACTAAATAAAACGGAAAATTGTGTTTGTGTCATCCTGTCATTAATTATTGTCATTATTATTATTCAAACTTTTGAAAGATATAGTTTATCATAACACCACGCATAATAAAAATGTATTGTTTGGACACTTTGTACATATTTGTATTTTTACCTGGCAAACTCGTGTGCTCACCCAAAGTATGAGATTTTAGATGATTCATACAGTTCTGGGAAATCCAGCACACTTAAAACAATCTTCTCCTCTATTTTCAACTATCCGTTATAAATTCAGTTAAATATTCTATGATTGGTTGTTAATAATCTGTTCACTTATTGGTTAAAGCCGACGCGGCTGCCGCTGCCGCTCACAAAAAGATAAAATATTTTTATCTTTGGCGGCGCTTGCCGCGAAGCGCCGTGCCCGTGGAAGCGGCAGGATTTTGGGTGCATGAGCACCGCTTGCGCTCCGCCTCCGCGCCGCCAGCGCAACCGCCCGCGGTTTGCCGCTTGCCGCATGTCTCCCATTGAAAATGAACTAGACACTCGCGACTGCCGCGTCCCGTGTGAAAGGGCCTTAAACCACAAAAAAATGTGTGGAAGCTGCTGAATCATATAGAGAAGGATTTAGTAAGCAGAAAAGGGTGCAGTACATTTTGACAAACTAAAGTTAATAGGTGGAAAAGATACATGCATCATTAATTAAGATATTAGACTAATATTTCACCTACCTGACTGGAAATGATAAGAACAAATGAATGTTGTCAAGACTCTCTGGAAATCCTTGTTCAGTTTGGCCAACCACAAATGCCTTTTGTTCCTCAGACAGTTTTTTGCAATCTTCTCCTTAATTTGTTGCAGTCTGTAGTACTCCAAATGTTTTTCCCAGTCAGACATGTTATTACAGCCAAAAACATGACAATAATTGGCCATTTTCAGCAGCAATAATAAGCAAAATTTGCAAGTTTTGTTCGGTTTAGTGGCAATTTACATTCAGTGCTGCCAATATGGCCAATTGATGACAAGTCATGAAAACACCATATATTAACATCAGCAGGGATGTTAAATGTCTAAGTTGTGACCTATGTACTTTTTTGTTTTGTGATCCATAGATAATAGCTTTGTTTTTAGTAACTTTGTTATTGGGTGCACTGGCCAGTTAATACCTGCCTTGAGCAGACACACTTATCTGATTACATGCGGTAAGCTCACATATATCTCAATAATTGCAATTTCTAAGACTGCAAAATGTTGTTTTCAATACACTGAGCAGATGTAAGGAAATTGTATGGGTCAGCTCTCAGTAGGCCTGGCCTTACCGAGGCCCAGTCGTCATCTTCCCCCCACCTTTCTGCATTATTCACCATGAGGTGACCAAGGGGAAGCACTCTCTCTCTCTCCTTGTCCTCCATTTGAAATGATTTTTGCCTTGCATGAAGCACATTTCGCTTGACACAAAGACAAAGGACCCTGCACACATGTGCATCTCTTGAGTCCCTGGCAATATTAAACATTAATGCTAGCATAATTTCTGCGGTTCCCAAGGAGCTGAGGAGTGCAGGCCCGCAGTCATCAGTGAATTATGTGCTTTTCCCAATGGCGAAAAGATTGTCAAAATCAATTGTGCGCAGGGCAGTGAGACAACTCAGTGTTTAAAGCCGTGTTTAAGAGCTTAGCAGTAGGCCAGAGAATGGATAATCGTAACGCTCTTTGGTTTTACTTAGAAAATGTTTAAACTTGGTGAATCTTGAAATTCACATTTGTCAGCAGTCATTAACTGTAAAATAACTTGAGCAAGTTTGAAATAATCAAACTAGTCATTCATAAAGGCACATTCATAACACCTATCAGAGGTATACAAGTCTAAACTTTTTGAACAGTATGATTTTTTTAAGAAAATAATAATAAAAATCTCACAGACTCCAAACATTTTGATGCTAGTGCACATATTTGATCAAACTTTAAACCCCAAAGACCATTTAAATGCACAAGAACGTGATTAAAATACAGCAGCAGTTTAAAATATACCCTGTGACTTCAGAATGAGAGATAACTTTTAAATTAGTTAAATTTTAAATTATTTGATTTGATCTATAATAAATTAAATCATGATCCTGAAACTTAAAATGACTTAACTTAGTTAAAAAAAAAAAAAAAAACTGTGTCTAACAAATTAAATTTCTTGTTTTTTTGAAGGAGGAAGAGGACTGTATTGCACATACCTGATATGGTGAGTTATTACCAATATTACATTCATCGAGAGCTTAAAAATAGCCCTGCACTTCCTCCACATCAACTATTGATTCTTTTTTACTCTCATCTCTCTTTAAGCAGTTTCTCTTTTATAGATGTGCAAAAACATTCACATGTACTGAAAAAAGTCTCTTATGCTCATCAGAGCATTTTTGGATCAAATATACAGTAAAATGATGCAATGTTATTAAAATTTAAAATAACACCATTACTCCAGTCTTCAGCATCCCATGGTCGTTTAGAAAGCATATTAATATGCTGAATTGGTTCTCAAGAAGCATTACTTTTTAACAATTTTAAAAACGGTTGTGTTGCCGAGTATTTCTTAAGAAACCATGATACCGACATTATCTGTCAAAAGTTTTTGAACACTAAGATTTTTAATGCTTTTAAAAAAGTATCTTCTGCTTACCAAGCCTGCATTTATTTGATCCAAAGTACATTAAAATTTTGAACTACTTTCACAATTTAAAAGAACTGCTTTTTATTTGAATATATTGTAAAATGTAATTTATTCCTGTGATCAAAGTTACATTTTCAGCATCATTACTCAAGTCTTCAGTGTCACAATATCCTTCAAAAATAATTTTGATTTGCTGTTCAAGAAACAATTTTTTACATTATTGTTATTATTATCAATATTTAAAACAGCTAAGTAAATTTTTCAGGATTCTTAAAATTATAGAAATTAATACTTTTATTTAGAAAGAATGCTTTAAATTTTATCAAAAGTATTCAAAGATTTCTATTTCAGATAAATGCTGTTCTACTGAACTTTCTATTCATCAAAGGAACCTAAAAAACTACTCTGCTGTTTTTAACAATAATAATAATAATAATAATAATAAATGTTTTTTGAGCAGCAAATCAGAATATTAAAATAATTTCTAAAGGATCATGTGACTGGAGTAATGATACTAAAAATTCAGCTTTGAAATCACAGGAATAAATTACATTTTAAAATATATTCAATAGAAAGCAGCTATTTCAAATAGTAAAAATATTTCAGATTTGTACCATTTTTTACTGCACTTTGGATCAAATAAATGCAGGCTTGGTGAGCAGAAGAGACGTCTTTAAAATCTTGCTGTTCAAAAACTTTTGACTGGTAGTGTATTTTTTCCAGGATGTTTTCATGAGCAAAAAGTTCATGAGCAAAAGAACAGCATTGATTTAAAATATAAACTTTTTGTAACTTTATCAAAGTTTTTACTGCCACATTTGATCAACTTAATACATCCTTGTACAATGAAAATAATAATTTATTGGGAATAAAAAAACTTTCTGACCCCAAACTTTTGAACAGTAATGTAAATATATGTAAGTACATGTTTCCGATGAACTTGTGCGTCCACATCAGGCCTTGCACACGCCAGCCGACCGCTCTGCCAGTTCACCAGCTGCATGAGTGAGCAGATTCTACATTTAGCCAGCCATTATTTATGTGCTGCGTAGACCCGGCCCCACAGAGCACGGCAAGACACTTTAACATCAAAGCCAAATGAGCAGGGCCTCCACTTTCCCGTAGGAACATGCTCTTTTGATTCGCTTCTATCTCTTCCCCTCTCCTCCACACTCCCTCTCTGTGTGGAGTGTTTCCCCTCACCCCAGCGCGAGCTTCCAGGGTCACCTGACGCAGAGCAGGGGCCTGCCGAGGGTTGGTCTCTCCTCCTGGGCCTGCCGTGCCTGTGAATTACAGCGCCGTTCCACGTTATTAAACATGACACTCCAGCAAGATAATGGAGGCTTTCTTCATCCCCATTTGAAATCCTAATCTCATTTCTTTGATTAATAGGCGCTGATCTGCATATCAAGGGCTCTTGTTAATTTACTCCAGCAAAACCCCCATTTTTATGATGCACTTGCGAAAGAGATGGAGAGAGATTGCGCGGGGGGGTAGAGCCCATATCAGGGCTCCCAGTCTCTGCCCTCCTCCTTCTCACGGTGATATGATGCATGCGGAGTGAGATGAAAGTGCTGGGGTATAAACATGGGGGCAGCGCTTTTGAGTGATATGGTGTCTTTTTGTGGATGCAGATCTCTTCTGGATCATCACTGCAGGTTTCGCATTCCACTCAGCGCATTATGTGAGAGAAGACAACGCCTCTCCATTCTGCTTCCTGAACATTTCAAATCACAAGCAAGAGTGCCTTCATTTCATCACGGGCCTTCAGCGGCTTTCAAAGACCTTGCGCACATCTCCATTATTCCCTTTTATGTTACGTAGAAGTACTTCTCACAGTCACTCTCAGTCTCACTTCCTGTATGGAACTTCAGAACCGGCCAAATGATTATGTTACTTTATAAACTTTATTCCGTAAGCACATTGCGGTCTTTGTTAAGACTCTTACAAACATATTTTAAAACCCAAAGTAATTCAATGTCTTGATATCACAGCTGGCTGCCTTTGATACAATACAATTCACACATTAATTTACACATGATATTTGTAAATAATCAAATGTAAATTTAGACCTTATACCAGTCCTGAGAAAATATTTTATCATTCAAAAGTCTGGGGTCAATTTGATTTTAAATTTTTTATGTTTTTGCACGAAGGCTGCATTTGTTTAATAAAAAATACAGTAAAACCGCAATATTATGAAATGTTATACAAATTAAAATAACATTTCTACCTTAATATATTTAAAATGTATATTTTAAATGTACTGAATTTTCAGCAGTCAAGTACATTTATTACTAATGTGTTTCAATTTGATATTATCAATACCAATACTTTCATGCAAATTGGGATACATTTTTGGGGGATTCATGGTAGAAAAACATTTTTTTTTTAACAGTGTAAAACTCATTACTGTCTTTTTGACCACTTTAATGCTGAATAAAATATATATATATATATATATATATATATATATATAATAATTTTTTGAAAAATGTGTGTGTGTGTGTGTATATATATATATATATATATATATATATATATATATATATATATATAAATTCACTTTTTTATTTATGATATTTGAATATATATATATAATAGATATATGTAAAAAAAAATTAAAAACATATAATGACAGTAAATTCACTTTTTATGATATTTGAATATAATATATATAATAGAATATAATTTTATTTCAGATGGACATGAAAGATAAATTGTAATTACATAATATTACACTTCTTCGTATTGTTGATTTTCGTTTTTTTAATTTGCTATTATCAATATTAATATTTTCGTGGAAACTGGGATACTTTTTTGGGGGGGATTTATAGTAGAAAATTGAGAAGGATAGCATTTCTTAAAATAATAAAGTGTTTTTTTTTTTTACAATGTAAAATCTTTACTGTCACTTCATTTAATGCAATTATTAAAAATAAGCCTTACATAATTCACTTATAAGTGTCACAAGGACGGACTGAGACGTGCGGATCCATTTGCAGCATTTTATTCAGGCAAACAAACACAAAGGGGCAGGCAGAAATCGTAGTCAAAAAACATGCAGAAAGGTCGGGGCTGGCAGCGAGAATCAAACACGGGAGGGAGTCCAGGAATCACACACACAGGAAAACAAACAGGGGAAGAAACGCTCGGAATTACGACCATGAGGAACGATAAGACTTCGCAAAGAAGCTGTGTGTGTGAGTGGCATATAAGGTCCACAGAGCCGGTAGGACGGAGTGACGAGGCGCAGCCGGAGGAGTAGAGTCCAGAGGTGAAGGTGGGGCGACGACTGACCAGGGTGGAGCCGGAGGGACGATGGAGCCCGGTGGAGCTGGTGGACCGACGGCCGACAGCGGAGACGAGGGAGCAGAGAGCCGGGGTGGAGCCGCAGGGTCGGAGGGCCGAGGCGGAGTCCAGGACTCTGAGGCTGGAGGCGATGGTGAGGGATCCTCTAGCCAGGGCACCGATGGAGACTGGCAGTCCCACGGCAAGTCCTCTGCACCACAGGTGGGTTGAGGGTGAGCAGAGGGACTGTCAGGAGACAGAGGTGGTGGGACTGGAGCAGTAGGGAGGGTGGGTGGGAAACTCAACAGTCCATAAATGGCCTCCGTGGCCTGAACCGAGCAGACAGGAATCTCAGGACGACTGGACGGAACCAGCGGAGGCTCTGGAAGACTGGGTGGAACCAGCGGAGGCTCTGGAAGGCTGGGCTGAACCAGCGGAGGCTCTGGAAGGCTGGGCTGAACCAGCGGAGGCTCTGGAAGGCTGGGCTGAACCAGCGGAGGCTCTGGAAGGCTGGGCTGAACCAGCGGAGGCTCTGGAAGGCTGGGCTGAACCAACGGAGGCTCTGGAAGACTGGGCTGAGCCAGCGGAGGCTCTGGAAGACTGGGCTGAACCAGCAGAGGCTCTGGAAGGCTGGGCGGAACCAGCGGAGGCTCTGGAAGGCTGGGCGGAACCAGCGGAGGCTCTGGAAGGCTGGGCGGAACCAGCGGAGGCTCTGGAAGGCTGGGCGGAACCAGCGGAGGCTCTGGAAGGCTGGGCGGAACCAGCGGAGGCTCTGGAAGGCTGGGCGGAACCAGCGGAGGCTCTGGGAGGCTGGGCGGAACCAGCGGAGGCACTGGGAGGCTGGACGGGAGACCAGCTGCTCGAGCCGACAGCAGCGGTGGGTCCTCCACGCTAGACACCAACCACCTTGAGACAGAATTGACCTGATGAAGTGCAGATGTAGCGACCATCTTGGTGACAGGCCCCGGCGTGGCAGCCATCTTGTGAGCGGACTCTGGAAGGGCGGCCATCTTGTGAACAGGCTCTGGAAGGGCAGCCATCTCATGCAGTGACTCTGGACTGGAGTTTACTGTGGGAACATTGTTGTCCTCTTCTTGAATTCCCACAGTAAAAGGAAAGCCACTCATTTGCAGAGCAATGTCAATGAACATTTGTAAAGTCCAGCCAGGTTCGAACATGGGCATGAGGGAAGCCAATGGCTCTAAGAGACCTCCACGGAAGAAAATCATCAGGCATTGATCATCCATAGAAGACAGATTTGCCAATTCAATAAAGTCCATAGCATAATCCTCAATAGTCCGCTCACCCTGCTTGAGACACATGATCTGTACAGTGGGGTTCATGCTGGAACCGGATGACACCATACTAGCTGCTGGATCCTTGTAGCGTCGAAGTCTTCTGTCACAAGGACGGACTGAGACGTGCGGATCCATTTGCAGCATTTTATTCAGGCAAACAAACACATAGGGGCAGGCAGAAATCGTAGTCAAAAAACATGCAGAAAGGTCGGGGCTGGCAGCGAGAATCAAACACGGGAGGGAGTCCAGGAATCACACACACGGGAAAACAAACACGGGAAGAAACGCTCGGAATTACGACCATGAGGAATGATAAGACTTCGCAAAGAAGCTGTGTGTGTGAGTGGCATATAAGCTGTCCGTGTGATGAGCTGCAGGTGTGTGTGTGTGTGTGTGTGTGTGTGTGTGTGTGTGTGTGTGTGTGTGTGTGTGTGTGTGTGTGTGTGTGTGTGTGTGTGTGTGTGAATGAGCTGCAGGTGTGAGCAGTGATCAGTGCAGTGAGAAACAGGGAGCAGGTGAATGCAGTGATTAGTGCAGTGGCTTGTGGGGAATGAAGTCCATGATGTGTAGTGCAAGAGTTAATGACAGGACGACTCAATTCGTGACAATAAGGGTATTTTTTTGAATACACATCATCTAAAAGCTGAATAAATAAACTTTCCATTGATTGAGATACAACTATTTGAAAATCTGGAATCTGAGGGGTCAAAAAAAATCAAAATATATAAATATTGGGAAAATCGCCTTTAAAGTTGTCCAAATGAAGTTCTTAGCAATGCATATCACTAATCAAAAATTAAGTTTTGATATATTTATGGTAGAAAACGTACAAAATATCTTCATTGAACATGGTCTTTACTCAGTATCCTAATAATTTTTGGTTTATAAGAAAAATCTATAATTTTGACCCATACAATGTATTGTTGGCTATTGCTGCAAATATACCCATGCTTCTTAAGACTATCATTTTATTTTATATGGACAGGGAAGATAAATGCGATGGAGACTTTTGAGAACATATTTGAACAGATTTAACATGTAAATGGCTTTGTTGATCATAATGTGAGGGCGTTTTAGGGCCGGTGTAAAGATTCAGAACACTTCTAGATCAGGCACTCATCCAGAACCAGCATGCTGTTGTTGTAAAAGAGGCACGTGTGAACTTTCCAGCCCAGTGGAGCCATCCAGGGTATAAGATGCCTAGGGCTCCTCAACATCTGATTCCCCACCTGCAGACCTCCACACTGGGCTGAACGCAGACAAGAAGGGCCAATAATAACACTCCTCACTCAGAGTGATGCTGATTCTCAGTGGTACCCTTTTTAGTGTAGCATCTCTGTGGCGCAGGGAGGAGACGTAGCAGCATGTTGGTATGTTAGCATGGCTGAGGAGCAGCAGGGTGAGAGCCGAAGCTTGTGAGGAATGCAGACGTGGTTGAGAGAAACTCGTCAACCGCTCTGAGACTTCCAAGCATGTGGAGAGACTGGTGGGGGAGGGATGTTGCCTGTCTTCTCCCCCTGGAGGCTGAACTCCAATCTGAGAACCAACTATTGTTTTGCGTACCTTCATCTAGCGCACAGTGATTATCCCACTCTTCCAGGAAACGTAACTACACTTCACCTATCAATGGTTCATCTTTCAAGTATGCCGCTGTCTGAATGCTCTCTGATTTGTTTTGGTTTTCAGGCACGGTGAAGAGAACGAGTAATGGTCATGCAGTTGAGCTGCTTTGCTGAGGAAAAGGGCCCTTGATAGCCAGATGATTTATGGAACAATCAGGACAAAAGATGTAGTTTGTGTCGTTACAAAATGATTCTTAACACTGTACCTATTGTCACTTCCATTGTGAGTATCAGAGAAAAGCAGCTCTTTTTGAAAACTGAAGCATAAACAAAGACAAGATGCTGAGCTGTCTGTCCGTCTTTCACAACAAAGACCAATTTCTATATTTCTTTTGTAAACAAAATGCCAAAACCAATTTAATGGTATGTTTGTGTACATCTTAAAGATGAAGTGTGTAATTTTAGAACCTCAAAAATAATGACGGGTTTTTTGAAACCTTCCCCTAGTCTGCTATTGATCGGCAAACAGATAGTCCCACCCCAAACTCACGCCATTGGTTGAGCCGGTGTTGCTGCAGTCTCAGCCCATGGACTGCTGACTAAACATCTGATGCACACGGCATGCAAAATAGAAAACACTTTGGCAGTTTCAAAGTCATCATATGATTAGTTGAATTCTACAGGATTTCCAAGGGCCTGTTAATGTCTGGTCACTTCATGTGTTTTCTCTGATCAGATAGCTGTCTAATTTGGTAAAATGGTTCCATTTACATTTGGCTACTCAGCTACTCATCTGTGGCGATGTGTGTTGCATTAGCGCTGTCAAATCTGACTATAACTTGTCATATAGCCTATAACACCCTCGCACACGTTAGTTTTGTAAAGTAAAATTTACGTATGTGGTTTAATTTGCACTTGTCCATTTACACTTGTCCAGTTTTATCTGGAATGCATCCCAGACCACCAGAAGTGGTTTGAGAGATCGGATTTATATGGAAGCCCGTTTTCGCTACTGAATAAAATTTTTGAAAAAGTTATTGCGACTTTTTATCTTTTTTCTCAGAATTGCATGACATAAACTTGTAATTCAGAGTTATAAAGTCAGAATTGCGTGATAAAACTCGCAATTGCAAGAAATAAAGTCATAATTGCGACATAACAACTTTTGTTCTCGCAATTGCGAGTTTATCTCGCAATTCTGAATTCTGAGAAAAAGCCAGAATTGTGAGTTTATATCTTGCAATTCTGACTTTATTTCTTAGAATTGCAACTTTATTTTTCAGTATTGCGAGTTTATATCACTCAATTTTGAGAAAAAAAGTGAGATTTGCGAGTTTATATCTTGCAATTCTGACTTTATTTCTAATAACTGTGAGTTTATATCTCACTTCTGACTTTACAGCTTGCAATTGTGAGTTTCTATCACAATTCTGAGAAAAAATTGTCACAATTGCAAATTTGTATCACGCAATTCTGAGAAAAAAAAGGCAGATTTGCGAGTTTATGTCACACTTTTGACTTTATAACTCGCAATTGCAAGTTTATATCACAATTCTTACTTAATTTGTTATAATTGTGAGTTTATATCTCACAATTCTGACTTTATAACTCGCAATTGTGAGTTTATATCTCAATTCATAGAAAAAAATTGTCCGAATTGCACATTGCACATTTATATCATGCAATTCGGAGAAAAAAGTTTTTATATCAGAGTTACATTTATAGTTTATGTCACACTTTTGTTTTTATAACTTGCAATTGCATGATAAAAAATTTGTAATTCTGAATTATATAGTCAGAATTGTGTAATAAAACTTGCAATTGCAAGAAATAAAGTCATAAGTGTGAGATAAAAATAATTCTGACCTTTGTTCTTGCAAATGTGAGTTTGTATCACAATTTTGACTTTATTTCTCGTAACTGAGTTTATATCTCACAATTCTGACTATATAACTCGCAATTGTGAGTTTAAATCACACAATTCTGAGAAAAAAATAGACAGAATTGCAAATTTATATCACGCAATTCTAAAAAGTTAGATTTGCGAGTTTATGTCACACTTTTGACTTTATAACTCGCAATTGCAAGTTCATATCAGAATTCTGACTTCATTTCTCATAATTGTGAGTTTATATCTCACAATTCTGACTTTATAACTCACAATTGTGAGTTTATATCTCAATTCAGAGAAAAAAATTGTCCGAATTGCACATTTATATCATGCAATTCGGAGAAAAAAAGTCAGATTTGTTTTTATTTCAGTTACATTTATATAGTTTATATCACACTTTTGGTTTTATAACTCGCAATTGCATGATAATTTTTTTTAAATTCTGAATTATATAGTAAAAATTGTGTAATAAAACTCGCAATTGCAAGAAATAAACTCATAAGTGTGAGATAAAAACAATTCTGACCTTTGTTCTTGCAAATGTGATTTTGTATCTCGCAGTTCTGAGAAAAAAAATCTGAATTGTGAATTTGTATTTTTTTTCCTTGCAATTGTGAGTTTATATCTGAAATTTTTCACGCAATTCTGACTTTTTTATGCAATTCTGACTATTTCTGTGAGTTTATGTCTTGCAATTCTGACTTTATTGCTTGCAATTGGGAGTTTATATCACAATTCTGACTTAATTTGTCATAATTGTGAGTTTATATCTCACAATTCTGACTTTATAACTCACAGTTGTGAGTTTATATCACAATTCAGACTTAATTTGTACTAATTGTGAATTTATATCTCAATTCCGACTTTATTGCTTGCAATTGGGAGTTTATATCACAATTCTGACTTAATTTGTCATAATTGTGAATTTATATCTCAATTCTGACTTTATAACTCGCAATTGTGAGTTTATATCTCAATTCAGAGAAAAAAAATTGTCCAAATTGCACATTTGGAGAAAAAAGTCAGATTTGTTTTTATATCAGAGTTACATTTAAATAGAGTTTACATCACACTTTTGGTTTTATAACTCGCAATTGCATGGAAAAAAAATTGTAATCCTGAATTATATAGTCAGAATTGTGTAATAAAACAAGAAATAAAAAAATAAAGTCATAATTGTGAGATAAAAACAATACTGAACTTTGTTCTTGCAAATGTGAGTATATTTTTTCTTACAGTTGTGAGTTTATATCTTAATCTGAATTTTTTCACGCAATTCTGACTTTTTTATGCAATTCTGACTATTTCTCAGAATTACGACTCTTTTTCAGTATTGCAAAAACGTTTCGGAGGGTCTTTTCATGCATGAAGTGACCAGGTGTAAACAGGCCTCAAACGAGTTGACATTTTATTAATGGTCCGTCTGAAGCCATTGTGAAACCACACCTCGTCATAAAAGACGGAAACAGTCATGTTTACAACTTTAACAATGAGCACTTATCAGGATCAACTAAATGCTGGGTTTTCAAAAGTATCATGCACCATTGTTGTGTTATTATTGAAGAACATAGCCAACGGTTATTAAAAATAATACTCAATGCGGTTACATAGAAATCCCAGTATTTCCTATACAGAGACACTCTGTTGTGTATCAAAAACGTCTTTCATGTGTGATATGAAAAAGGCATAAAGAGCAGCTTACTTATAGTTATCTCTCTGCACATTACACTGGGATATTTTCATAAAACTACACACTTCACCTTTAAAAGGACATTCCCTGCCATCATCATCATCATCATCACCCACAGAGTTGCTGTTTGGTTCGCTAACATGAGATGTTATTAAGATGCTTTTAAATGATGTACAGCTTTCCTCATTCATGGCTCATAGCCAGAGGTATGATAAGGTAATTAACCAGCTCATTTCAGAAACACCTCAGAGGGACTTAAAGCCAGACAATGGCTAATTTACGGGTTAATTATTAGGATGGGGGAAAGGTAAACATCGTAAGAATCAATTTGCCAGCTCCCACTGCACTGGGGAATCCTGGGGAAATCTGCTCGAAGATGCTTCACGGCAAACAAAACAGCGAATGGGCTCACAGCCACAAAGCTGAAGATTGCTGTGGAATAAATGGAGGATGGGCTCTAATGGCAGCACAATCACAATTATGTCTGCTCAGACATCAAAATCTTAAAGGTGGTGTCGTACGGCCAGGCGAGGCTGTCTCATAAAAGAGGCTCCTCTGAGAACAGATGTTACAGACCAAGTGCAATGCAGCTGACAGGTTTATTCCGTAAATAATGCAGAGAGATATCTGTCGTTCTGAGATTGTGCTTTTAATCAGACTCTTCCACAGCAGCTGAATGTTAGAAATTATAAACCGCTCTTTCATAGGCCCATTCACGTGTCATGAAGGTGGCGACGACATTGTCAAAGGAAGGTCTATTGTGGTTCTGTCTGTTTGATGATGCAAGGCCGGCCACCTCGAGACAGAGAGCCATTTTGTAAAGCTTTGAAATTGTGATTATAATCACATTGCAGTCTGTGAAAATAACCTGGTTAAGATAATTAATGGGTGAGTCTTCTGTGTGACTGGCACTCTGAGCATAAATAACCTGGAAATATTCGTAATAACCATGGTAACGGAGAGGTAATTGCTAGAAAGTTCTCTCGTGTCTGAGATGTGATTGGGAGAAAAGGACGAAAAAATTAGTCCTTGCTCACAGTTAAATCTCCATTAATTGTATGCATTGTGTGCATTTATTTGTCACAAAAGACACTCTCAGTCTCTCGGGGGCCTTTCTTACGGTCAGAATGAGGGCAATTAGCCTTAAGGCTTGTGAAATGTTTTCCTCTTGCAAGGAAAAAAAAAAGAGTTAGATTTGACCAAGTGCACAGATATGGGCTGTGAAAATTATGTCAAGTGCCAGCTTTTAAAGCTGGTTAAATGAAAGCTTCAATTGATTAAAATGTCTTCATGGAACCACACTTTCAAAACATTTTATCTAGCTACATACCAAGGCTGCGCTTCCCAAAAAAAAAGTCGAACTCGCTTGTAAATTTAGCAGTTGTTTAGAGCTGTTTCTGAGTTACAGCAGACGTTTGTCAGTTAATACTACTGTGATTTATACTTTGTTTGCGAGACTTAAAACAGTCTATTTACTGACATGTTAAAGGGATAGTTCACCCGAAATGAAAATTCAGTCATTAATTACTCACCGTCATGTCAGTGCAAACCTGTAGGACCTTTGTTCATCTTCAGAACACAAATTAAGATATTTTTGATGAAATCCGAGAGCTTTCTGACCCTGCATAGACAGCAATACAACTGATACGTTCAAGGCAGAACATGTCAGAAAGGTGGTAAGGATATAGTTAAAATAGTGTGTATATATATGTGATATCAGTGGTTCAACTGTAATATTATGAAGCTACAAGAAATATTTTGTGTTCCAAAGATGAACAAAGGTCTAATGGGGAACGACAGGGTGAGTAATTAATGACTGTTTTTTTTTTTTTTTTTTTTTTTTTTGGTGACTATTAAGACATATTGTCATTACAGTTTTGTTTTAAAAAAATGTTAATGGTAGTCTAGAAGAACATTCAATTATTTCACAAAAATAATTATTAATATTCAGTATATTGATTGGTTGACGTTTTTAATTTTTCAAGCAAATGTAAGAGGAATGATGCAAAACTTTAAGCATAAGTGTTATTTTAGTGTCATTCATATACGTTTTTGTTAAAAGAGTTCATTTTTATCTTTAAAAAGTTTTAGAATTTTGTTGTTGTTGGTTTTTGTTCATATATTTTTTAAATACAGTATGTCTATATAGTTTTTAAGTTTAATAGTTAAGTTTTAGTTTCTGTTTTATTTCAGTTAATATTTATTTTAAGTAATTACATTTTTATGGTGTTAGTTTTTTTAGCAACAGTACTAACCCTGATAAGCATAAATATAGATTATAGACAAACATATTTTCTTTTATTTTATTTGCTTAGTTACTTACATTACTAAAACATTTCTGTAAATGTACCAGAATTAGCCAAAGGCTATTTTTCATCCGTAGTCCCTGGACAGAATGTCACAAGTCACCCTAAAAAGAGCAGTATAAATTATAATAATTGAGCCCTATAAAATCTGGTTTATGTTTTCCCAAATTCCGTTTCATTTTTTTTTTCCAAATTCCGTTTTTCCTGTTTTATTTTTCTAGACTTTTAATGGTTAAATTAAAATGTATTACTCAAAAAGCATGTCTAATTATTTGAAATCAGGAAACTTACACCATTTAACAGCAATTTATTAAAAGTAATGTTATGGTGCTATATGAAATACATTTCAGTTTTTCAGAAAATTCTGTTTTTATTTTTTACCAAATTCTGTTTTCTATTAGTTTTTTGGATTCCATTTTAATGGTTTCATTAAATTCCAATAATCAAAAACCTCTCTAAATAATTGATTTTTTAATTTAATTTATATATTTCTGTCACAGTTTTTCCAAGTTAAACCAAACTTTTATTTTGGCGGGTTGCTGTGAACACATTTAAGTTTCTGTTTGGATATGATAGTTTTTCTCACAACGGTAAAATGCTCATGAAGTGCCTCTCAGAGCAGTTCTAGAGATTATATTTATGTGTTCATGTACTCTTATATAGAGGCAGCAGAGGCTGAAAACACAGTGAGCATAGGGCACACTTCAGTATGTGTGTAGTAAACAAAACCGCGTGTCTGCGCCATTCATTCACACAGAGAAACACAGAACATGCAGGATTCATATTTAAATAGTATTTTTGTGGCTTAATATTCACAGACACTAGTCCATATTGTGTTTTACGGGCACTGACTTGCTTTTGATTTATTCAAATAATTAAGCGACTTTTCGCGTTATACAGTAAATTCCATTTTTACGACTGAATTCCCTGATTCTGTCTGAAATCATAAGGCCTTATATTAATAATCAACATTATTCTCACCCAGGCTAATTACAACTGATTACAACTGAGCCCGCTGCGGTGCATTGTGGGATTTCATTCTCTGCGAAGGATGTCAGGTCCTTCTGTCACTGGAACCCACATAAGGGATTGTGTCAAGCTGACTCCTCTAAAGCACGTTCTCGCTCAACCACACAACAACAGGTTTGAATCATGCAATAGAGCGAGGCGCTGGAATCTTGTGATTAATAAAGATATTATTCAAGCCTGCATTCTCTTTGCTCTGTACAGGCGAAGGAGAATTCCTGGCATGTGAGCGAGTGGGAACACTCAGTGTGAGCCAGCGCAAGGTAGACGTGGAGAATGCCGAGTGAATGGCACCATGTTGGAGGAATGGTGGCCAGAAGCTCAGAGAACGAGATCACCCAGATACTGCTCATTCCTGCTCCGCGGTTGTGCACTTGGGCTATGCTGTCTATCCTGGTCGTGCAGCAGTCTGTGCATACATGAGGTACTCAAACAGCATATGTAATGGCCACCCATCACAGGACAGCTAATATTCTGGATTTTGTGGAGGAGAGGGGCCATTTTGAGGGCCTGCCGTGCCCCACCTCTCTATGGGGGACAGTGGAGCGCTTTGTTCCCCTCTCATGCCTTGCATTCCCCATGCAGCCAGGCCTATGTGCAAGGCTGAGTTCATAGAGTGGGGACAGGAGCCTTTTCTCTGCTAAATCCAGCCCCAGGCACACCTATTTAACACGAAATGAACCCACGGTTATGGGATCCCTATAATTAAATAAGAACATCCTGAGACAATGAGAGCGGAGTGGGATGCTGGAAGGTGGTGGATGAATGTTTTGGTGGGGATTAATATACGCCTGGCAGCAAGAGGAGCAAATATTGTATAAGATGCTTTCATCTTAGTGAGTCTGACAGAGAATCACACATGAATTTATGGGTTACTCTAAAAGCTAGCTGCTTATGGGATTATTTTTGGAAATGTTTGGCTTCCTACATATCGATTAATTTACAGTAAGGCCAGAGATTCTGAAATCCTCTGAAATATTTTTACTGCAATACAACTCTGAATACACAACTCGAAAAATAAAATACTGATACGATGCCATATTGAGCAGCTTTTGGTTGTAACTTTCATTCGTAAGGCAACAAGAGAAGCAATGTAAGTCTTTACTGCTTTCCTAGCAATAAGAAGAGGAGAAAAGAATAGGAAGATGCCATGAATAAAACTTCCTTAAGACTCGCATCTTTGTTCTCACCACTTTAGCCCTGATGCCTTTGAGGCTTTTAGTAGACCACAGCTACTGAGAGAGCTTACAAACGGCAGAGACAAGAAACACTAGATGCCATCCTGGGAGGATGTAAACATGTTGACGCTAGCCATAAAGGACTTTCTCAGTTTAGATTTTACTCAATATCCAGGGGCATTTAGACTTCTTGTGGGGAAAAAACTAATGGTACGGCATTTGTTTTAAGCCTACAATTATATCCATCACCACCTGTAAGCTCTTTCAGAAGTGTTTTGCGGTAAAAATAGCAACAGATAGCGCCAGTAGCTCACCGAGTGCAACCATTTTATGTCATTGAAATAATGGTGCCCCACCCCATAGTCAACATGTAGAAAACTCAATCTTTTATGGCTTTTCTACTACATACAGTTGAGGTCAAAAGTTTACATACACCTTGCAGAATCTGCGAAATGTTCATTATTTTACCGAAATGAGAGGGATCATACAAAATGCATGTTATTTTTTATTAGTATTGACCTGAATAAGATATTTTACATAAAAGACGTTTACATATAGTCCACAAAAGAAAATAATAGTTGAATATATAAAAAATTACCCCGTTCAAAAGTTTACATACACTTGATTCTTAAAACTGTGTTGTTACCTAAATGATCCACAGCTGTGTTTTTTTTTTTTTTGTTGTTGTTGTTGTTGTTCTTTAGTGATACTTGTTCATTAGTCTCTTGTTTGTCCTGAACAGTTAAACTGCAGCTGTTCATCTGAAAATCTTTTTTGCATTTTTGTGTATTTGAACCCTTTCCAACAATGATTTTGAGATCCATCTTTTTACACAACTGGGGGATTCTTATGCAACTATTACAGAAGGTTCAAATGCTCACTGATGCTTCAGAAGGAAAAAATATGCATTAAAAGCCAGAATGAAGATGTGTACATTGTTTTTATTTTGCCTGAATTTCATATTTTTTTCATTTAATACTGCTCTTCAGAAGCTACAGAAGATACTTACATGTTTCCCAGAAGACAAAATAATAAAAATTCATGCATCGCGTTTTCTTCTGGAGCATCAGTGAGCATTTAAACCTTCTGCAATAATTGTGTATGAATCCCTCAGTTGTCCTCAATGTGAAAAGATGGATCTCAAAATCATACAGTCATTGTTGGAAAGAGTTTAAATTCACAAAAATGCTGAAAAACCAAAGAATTTGTGGGACCTGAAGGATTTTTCTGAAGAACGGCAGGCAGTTTAACTGAAACAGGAGAACAACTATCACTAAAAAAAAAAAACAGCTGTGGATCATTCGGGGAACAAAACAGTATTAAGACTCAAGCATATGTAAACCTTTAAACTGGGTAATTTTTACAAATATACTATTTACTATATGTAAACATCTTTTACGTCAAATGCCTTATTCAGGTCAGTTTTAAATAAAAAATAACATGCATTTTTGTATGATGCCTCTTATTTTGGTCAATTAATTTAACATTTTGCAGATTCTGCAAGGCAATGTAAACTTTTGACCTCAACTGTATTTCAGTAAGAGAGATCATTTACGTTATATTAAGCAATACAAGTCTTACCCAGGGTTCCCTTTAAAAATGGGGCAAGGGTGGGGTTTAAATGGATGAAATGATTGGAGAAGTCCTGCAGACATCACCAAAGAGAAGTCTGTAATTTCATCAGAAGATCCAGTCATATCATAAAAAACAAGCTTCAAAAACTAAACATACATGGATGAATGTGAACATTCATTTTATACCGACAAACAAAGACGTGATTAGCTATATAACAGCTAAGTGCTGCATTTTGTAATGTGGCTACACAGTTTTGACGTACATGGCTTTTGCTTGCTTGTTCCGTCAAATAGGGCTAGTTGCCGATCTGTGATTGGCTGATTCCTTTTCGCTGAGAGAAGAGTGGGGAGTCGCCCCCAGGCCGCTGTTGTTACCTTCATCCAAAAGAATTGGAGCAGACATTTCAGGGCTGGCTGTGCTGCAAGCTCCCTGTAGAGGATTTGTTTAATGGAAATTTGGTGTAGGCAACATCCCCCAGAGGGACACTGAGCTGTAACAAATCACAAGGATGTGCGCAGAAATATGACATTTTACCCGCCACTGGCATCACTAATCATTAACACCATGATGTAGTGTACACACACACACCGCCAAAACAGCCTGTGAGTCCGCACACCTGCTCTTGCCTCCATTTTGTGTTGCCCATTAACGTGCAAGCAAAGGCCCTGACTGCTTTATCAAAATGCTTGAGGCACTGATGATCAATCTAAACAATTTGAAGCTGAGCTGCTGGTGGTGTTGTGCTGTTATCATATCTATTTTAATCATACAATAATACACAGAATTGATGTGCACTCAGTGGCTTTGTTCTGAAATCTAGAGAGCTGCCTCTCTGACTACAAAGACAGCTGCCTTCTAAGGTAAGAAGTATTTATTTTTTGTATGTTTTTCTGTCACATAAGTTATCAATCAAATAAATAATTAACATTTTCTCTTCTCTTTCTGCAAGATTGGTGCAATACATTATGGGAGGGTGCATAATCAAGTCACCTACCTTTTGGAACAGCTATTTCGTCTTCTGCACCCCTATGAGGCCTTGAAACGCTGCCTACGGTGTCAGTTGACTAGGTTTTGGAACAGAGCTAATATGTTGCATGCACCATAAAGCTAATGTGAGGAAGGAGGGGAAGAGATCAGATTAAGCCAAGGGGTGAAACGCCAACAGCGTTGGCCAGTCTGTTGGGGAAGTTAAGGGTGGAGGAGGCAGCTTTGCACAGAGACGGTGGGCGGGTGAAAGTGTCTGATGTAGACAGGAATGAGCTCCGACAGCTCCACTAAGGACAGAGGAAGGAGCTTATTTCATGGCTGATTTGTTTTAATATCTGGAGCAACAGCAGGAGAGTGTGGGATAGAGGCACGGAGCGAGGGATCGAAAGCAGCGGAGGAGTGCAGGTCCAGGGGGGAGCTGTAAAAGGAGAGGAAGAAAGGGAGAGTGTGCGGAACTGAGGAGACATGATAGGGCATGGAAACAAAGGGGGGAGGACTAAGTGTTGCCATGTGGTCAAGACCAGTGAGAACATGCAAAGGAACTTTGAGAAAGAGAATGAGCTGCTACACAGTATGCAAAAAGCGTGTCAAATGAGTAGGATGTCTGAATATTCATGATGCAGGCGAACAAAACCGCTGCTCAGATCCTGAAGTGTGCATCCAGTGGATGCTTTGCTTTGCTTTAAAAAAAAGTTATTCACTGAACATAATAAGTACATACTCACCTGCTCCTTTAGGGAAGAAAAAGTGCTTAGTTTTATGTAGCAGAAGAGTAGGCAAATTTTGGGACATGCTACTATTGCATCGAAGTGAACTGGCCTGTCAAACATCTTGTCACAGGTAACGTCTGTCCTCATACACATATAGTATTCCCTTTCACTATAGTTTACACCACTCAACAATTCTTCCATGTTTCTTAAAGGATTAGTTCACTCCTGAATTTGAAGATGTTCATGTCCATGTCTTTCTTCCTTCAGTCAAACAGAAATTAAGGTTTTTGTGGAAAACAGGATTTTTCTTCATATAGTGGACTTCAATGGTGGCCAACAGGCTGAAGATCTAAACTTTAAATGCAGCTTCAAAGAACTCTACACGATCAAAGCCGAGGATTAAAGGGTTACTCCACCTCAAAATGAAAATGTTGTCAGTAATCACATACCCCCATGTCGTTCCAAACCCATAAAAGCTTCGTTCATCTTCAGAACTCAAATTAAGACATTTTTGATGCATTCTGACAGCTCTCTGACCCTCCCATAGACAGCAATGTAATTAACACTATCAAAATCCAGAAACATAGCAAGGAGATCAGTAAAATAATCCATGTGACATCAGGTGTTCAACCGTAATTTTATGAAGCTACGAGAACACATTTGCATGCAAAGAAAACAAAAATAAAGACTTTATTCCACAACTCGTCTCTTCCTCCTCTGTGTCACTCTAGCACCATTTTGGAGCGTATCCACTGAACGCAAACAGCGTACGCTGTTCTGTGTCAGCTGAATCACGCGGATATGCTAGTATGCAGCTGTATCTGCAGGAGTATCTGCATGATGCAGCTGACCGAAAACATCATACGCTGTTTGCGTTCAGTGGATACGCTCCAAAATGGCACTAGGGTGAAGTGAAGGAGACAAATTGTGGAATAAAGTAGTTATTTTTGTTTTCTTTGCATGCAAAAAGTGTTCTCGTAGCTTTGTAAAATTATGGTTGAACCACTGAAGGCAGATGGACTATTTTACTGATCTCCTTGCTATGTTTCTGGATGTTGAGCATGTTAATTACATTGCTGTCTATGGGAGGGTCAGATCAAAATATCCTAATTTGTGTTCCGAAGATAAACTAAGCTTTTACGGGTTTGGAACGACATGAGACAAAATTTCCCTTTAAGGGTCTTGTCCATTAAAACGATTAGTCATTTTCTAAAAAAAAAAAAAAAAATTATATACCTTTTTACCTCGTCTTGCACTAGCTCTTACATACGTGGTTAGTTCAAGTCTGCGTATTACGGTTCAAAAAGGTAGGGTAGGGCGAAAAACGTTAAAAATCTAATTTTTTTCCTCACACTTCAAAATTGGCCAACTTCGTTGTTTTAACATTTTTTGTCTACCTGATGTCATGACGAAAACAAACCTGTGGGAACTTTTTCGCAAGATGCAAACCTGTTGATCCCCATTGAAGTCCACTATTTAGAGAAAAATCCTGGAACATTTCCCTTAAAAACCTTAATTTCTTTTCGACTGAAGAAAGAAAGATATGAACGACACAGGGGTGAGTAAATTATCAGGACATTTTATTTCTGGAGTGAACTTGTCCCCTAAAGAGAAAGTTCACCTAAAAATGAAAAATCTGTCATCATTTACTCACCGTCAAGTTGTTCCAAACCTGTATGAGTTTTTTCTTCTGTTGAACAGAAAAGAAGATATTTTGTTGACCAAACATTGACTTAGTAGCTATTGTATTTTTTTCCATACTGTGGAAAAAAACGTAGCTACAGTTAACTGTTTTGGTTATCAACAGAATTTAAGTTTTTGGGTGAATTAAGGTGTGGTCACATTTACCGTTGTTCAGGAACTTTTTGTGGACAAAATTCAGTAATTTCAATAGGAGTCAATGCAGTCTGGTCACAGAAAGCTTTTTGATTTGAAAGTGACTTCTGTGTGAGAAGTGCTTCATATATCACCACACTATAAACAATAAATAAAGGATTTTTGCCCTTACCTTCAGTGCATTTTTGTGACTCCACAAAATTGAAAATTCTATCATCGTGTATTTACCTGTATGACATTCTTTCTTCTGCAGAACATGAAAGAAGAGATATAAAAAATGCTTTTTTGCCATACAGTGAAATTGAATGGGATCCAACAACATTCTTTAGACTATTTTAGTTTGTGTTCTACAGAAGAAAGTACAACAGGTTTGGAACGACATGAAGGTGTGTAAACAATGGCAGGGTTTTCAATTTTTGCTGAATCATTCCCTTAACAGTGTCATCATATGGTAGAAGAAAAAAGGATGTGACAAAACATCTGTCATGGACATCAAACGCCTTGCTCACCTTTCAAGTCTGAGGTGTAAGCACAGGAGGACTGGCTGGGGCTTTGCCTCCAAAGCTGTACACTTTGGAGGCATGACTTTCAGAGAGAAACATACTGGAGCTGTGGTGAAGAACTTGAAAGAATCCAGAGCACGTAAGAGGTGAGAAGTTCAGACATGACTGATGATCTTTCTCTCCTCATTTCCAGTGTCTTTTGTTTCATATTGAATGCACACAGTGTTCGCTTTTCAAAATATGCACCAATACGTCGATATTTACCACTTCAGAAATAAGTGTGGAACTACTTGAAATTCAAAACTGTCCTTGTGTTTTCTAGGCTCTTATCAGAGCGCATGTTAATCATCCTTCTGTTTTAGCACGCATGTCGAAACAGCCCTCAGAACCTTCAGAGCTCTTAGTCCTTGAGCATTGTTCACAGTAAACGACATGAAATTCACTTCGCCTCTCCATCGTTTTGTTTCCCAGGAAAGTGAGCCTTTCTAAAGCCATTTGGAGAATGTAAGTGCCCATCTTCCTTTATGCGTGGCGGTTTGGAGGTGGGCATAAAGTATGTTGGGGAAAAGCCAAAGTGACATGCTTGTTCGAAAGGAGTACTTGAACATACTCCAAAAACAAAGAGCACCGTCACACGCCGTAGTCCCGTCCCTCCGATTCGAAGGCTGGCTGGTGTCATTGGCTACAGCGTACATTTATAGTGCTCTCGTCTATTTGGCAACGCTTCTCTTCCTCCATCGTGACAGCTGGTTGTCATGGCACCTGTTGCGGAGCTTGGTGCCAAATTATTGTTGCCGTTGATTGGTGACATCACTGCTTTCATCTTCATCTCAGAAGTGAGGCTGACAAGGGAGCGAACGCTTTGAAATCAAAAGCTGGGGAGTCACTTCTGGAATCCAGCGCTATCAATCTGACCCTATTCTCAATTCAGGGCTCATCCCCTCTCATCATTATTAGTGACAGCACAGATCTGGAGCAGTACATGTGTGTGTGTGTGCATGTGAGTCACGACACTGCCAAGAAAGAGGTTGCTTTATACCAGACTGTTCCTCTATTGAGGGCCACGGAAATTATTATCCTCCATTCAAGACTTTTTTTTGGGATGTTTTCCACTGTACGCCATTGCTCTTGGCCTCCGGGGTGTGTTGGACAAGTTTTAATAGCTGAGTCACATCACTGTCACATTTGGACATATGATTCTTTTCTTTTTACTGAGTAGGGGAGTTCGGGGTAAGATGTGTCACCACTTTCTAGGAACTGTATAGGAAAAGCAGTGGTGGTGCTTTCAGCAAATGGGTGATTTTTGTCATTAATTACTCACCCTCTTCAACAAAATTATTCAATTTATATTATCTACATGAATTCAAAACAAATATAGGTGCAAACAGCGATTACCAAGCACTTTCAGGCATTTAAGCATTATTATGTTTTTTTTTTTTTTTTTACGTTTGTGACTGTTATAACACCAGCTGTGATCTCCTTAAAACCTTGCTCCGGCAAGAAGCGGCGCGACGCGTTTTGGACGGTGTGGGCGTCCTTTGTTCATCTTTGGAACACAAATTAAGATATTTTTGATTAAATCTGAGAGCTTTCTGACACTGTATAGACAGCAATGCAAATACCACGTTCAAGGCCCAGAATTTTTTGTTTTCTTTGTGCACAAAAAGTATTCTTGTAATTTCATAATATTACGGTTGAATGACTGATGGACTATGGACATGGACTATTTTAATGATGTCCTTACTGCCTTTCAGAGCCTTGAATGTGTCAGTTGCATTGCTGTCTGCAGGGTCAGAAAGCTCTCATAACAAAATTATTCAATTTATATTATTTACATAAATTCAAAACAAATATAGGTGCAAACAGCGATTACCAAGCACTTTCAGGCATTTAAGCATTTAAGCATTATTATGTTTTTTTTTTTACGTTTGTGACTGTTATAACACCAGCTGTGATCTCCTTAAAACCTTGCTCCGGCGAGAAGCGGCGCGACGCGTTTTGGACGGTGTGGGCGTCGGGGAGAGTTTAAGTCAGGTCAACTTTATGGTAATGATCTATGACGTGGTTTAGGGGCAACCAATCGGAATGTAGAGGTTCACCGCTTGAGACGTTCCAAAGAACACAGTTCTGTAAACTTTGGTTCCGGCCACATTAGTTCCCAAGGAAAATGGAGGAGAAGTTAATTATTGCTGTGGCGGGTTTCCCCATAATCTATGGACGTGTCCCTGTTTGCATACAGGGACATAAATAAAAAAAAATTATGCATGGACCAAGGTGTCCTCCATCGTGATGTGAATTCGATAAGACGCACAACACTATTTATAGGCAACATTTTCTCGCTAGAACGCTTGTTTTTCAGCGGGAATGCAATTCATTTGCTCAAAACAACACCGATTTGACCAATTGCAACCAAGATGGTTTGCAATGTAGGCCGCACACAAATTCATGTTAATGTTAATTAAAGACCAAGGCTAGTAAATGTCTCCTATTATGTTTAAATTAGACTAGCACTTAACCATGAACACAAAAGCCACACCACACAAATGGCTTTTAATTGGTTTATTTTGTTAGCAAACATGTAACTACAATTAAATTCAATTTCTTATTTTCACGTTTAAAATATTTAATGAGGTTAACTTACACCCTACTTGTGGTCAGTCTGCACAAGATCGACATGCTTGTTTGCTTTGCGGCTGCTTTAGCGTCAATGAATCTTTCTACAATGTTGCTGGCAGGGCGGCCAGAGCGAATTTTGACGCTTTCGCCGGCAGCGGTGTGAATGCACAGTTATAGACACTTCTGGCACTTTGGACCAAGACCGTGCTTAGCGATTTTCATGTTAATAGGACAGATGGTTGCGTAGGTGTGGCCATTTTCATTTTGTCCCTCTTTTAGCGCCACCAAGTGGTCCTGCCCCTTTCGAACGTGTTGGTACCGCATAGCGGTTTAGTTCTGGTTTAGTTCCGATCAGGTAAAAATGTCAAGGACTAGTTCGGAAAAGTAGGTTTTTCAAAAAAATGTCCGGCATGAGCCAAGAAATCCAATGACATAAGACACTTGGGCCTGTGACTGATGGTTTAGGATTTATGAGAAATTTTGTATTTTTGATCGCTATAGCGCCCCCGTCAGGCCAATTGGGGCAAGGCTTGGTGACATTGCTGGCGGTGTGAGTACTACCATCCCTCCGACTTACGGTTTGGACTGCATGATCAGTTTTACGTGGAAATTGCTGATCCTTGGCCATTCTAACAACTATAACAGGGTTTCAGCATGTCTGGGATACCTTCAACTGATTGATTTTTGAAGGCTGCATTGATGTATTTTTCCTGCCTATGATGTCCCACTATGATTCTGTGCGTTCGACTTCTAAACAACTAAAAAATGAAATGCCATTTGAAAGTTATGGTTCATGTTTGTCTGTTATATATTTTTGAATGACTTTTTCGACTTCTGATATCATTTCTAGCAAGAAAGTAGTATTGCAGTAATCAATTCGAAATAACTTGTTAAAGGGAAAACTCACCCAAAAATTTAAATTCTGTCATTAATTATGTCACATAGACTATTTTAACAAAGTTCTGGGCCTTGAGCGTGGTAGTTGCATTGCTGTCTATGCAGGGTCAGAAAGCTCTCAGATTTCATCAAAAATATCTTCATTTTTGTTCTAAAGATGAACGAAGGTCCTGTGGGTTTGGAACGACATGAGGGTGAGTAATTAATGACAGAATTTTCATTTTTTGAGTGAACTATCTCTTTAATGCTGCCTCAGAAGCATTAAAGTTTCAGTTTCAGAGGTAGATTCATGTGCAAATGCTGCCTGCAATTGCCTCAACTTCCTAAACTTTCATGATGCAGCCATTCCTTGAAGAAAGTTTGCCTTTTTTTTGGATGAAATAAACAGCCATATTTTTCTAGTATCATCAGGTTTTGATTGCCAAATAGACACTTTAAATGTTCAGCTAGTATGAACATTGGAAATAAACACCTGTGTGACTCATCACAAGAGTAAAAAAGGTAAAAAAAAGGTTTTCATTGGCAAGTGTGTGTGCACAGTAGATGTGTGTGTCACACTTTGGACAGCTCTCTCTAAACTTGGTGTCTGAGCTGCTCCAGTTAGCTAATGGTCCCTGCAATGTGTTCCCTCAGTGGTGCCATTACTCTGCATTCCACATGGCTGGCGCACTAATAAACAAACTGTGAAATGCATTAAATTCCGCAGAGAAATTTGCAGGGACAAAACGTACCCTCTTTTCAGAGGTATTTAGATTTCTTTTATTGTGACTTTCTAACCGAGAGGTTTTTTAATTGTCCGTGATTGGAAACGCACTGAGCCCAATCATTTCTCCTCTGCTTTGTAAACAGATCTGTTAAAATCTCTTGAAAAGCGTGAAATGACTGCACCGCCGGTAACCTCCTCTAAATGAGCCTGTGCTCTCTCTATCTTCTGGTCGGAAGGCTTGGCTCCTCTGTCCACACATCCCTCTGTTTATTGTTGGAGGAGATCTCCATTTGTCAGTCTGGCACTTGGTTTACCCTTACACTAGAAGAGGCCTGAGGGGGGAAGGCAGAGAACAGGTCATGAACAGTGTGTGATAAAACAGCTGTGTCTTGCCTTTGCTCATATCCTAATCAGTCTCAAGGCTGCCTATGCCTTGGTCATATGCAGAGAGACATTGTCCATGTGAAGATGCACAATGCATCTCCCATTAACAATGTATTCATGGAAATTTGGAATGTTTTTGCAGAGTTATTCTAGTAAAGGTAACACAACTGGTGACTGTATTCCTGTGATTTTCATCAGCCATTACACCAGTCTTCAATATCCCGTGATCCTTCAGAAATCATTCAGATATGCTGATTTTGCACTTAAAGGATTACTCCACTTCCAAAATAAAAATGTCCTGATAATTTACTCATCCACATCTAAGATGTTCATGTCTTTCTTTCTTTAGTTGCAAAGATAAATTTTTTGAGGGAAATGTTCCAGGATTTTTCTCCATATAGTGGATTTCAATGGAGCTCAACAGATTAGGTTAAAAATGCAGTTTCAGTGCAGCTTCAAAGGGCTCTATACGATCGCAGTTGAGGAATAAAGGTCTTGTCTAGTAAAACGATTGGTTATTTTCTAAAACAAATTACAATTTATATACTTTTTAAACTCAAATGCTCGTCGATGTACTCTGTAGACTCCGATTCTATACAGTTAGGATATGTCGAAAAACTCTCTTCTCATTTTTAACTTCAAAATCATCCGCTGCAGAAGTATCGACCCAGTGTTTACAAAGTAAACGTGCAACGAAATTCAAATGCCCTTTACAAAAGAAGATAAAACAGCGATGTAGGACGATTTTGGAGGAGAAAGTGAGATGGGACTTTTTCGACATACCCTAACTGTCTTGAACTGGAGTGCACAGACTTTTGTGGTTAAAAAGTGTATAAATGTTAATTTTTTTAAAGAAAATTACATAGTTTGGCTAGATAAGACCCTTATTCCTTGACTGGGATCGTTTAGAGCCCTTTGAGGCTGCATTGAAACTGCATTTTTAACCCTGAATCCGTTGAGCACCATTGAAGTCCACTATATAGAGAAAAATCCTGGAATGTTTTCCTCAAAAAACGTAATTTCTTTGCGACTGAAGAAAGAAAGACGTACACTGCAAAAAATGCTTTTCTTACTGAAAATCAAGATAAATTTTCTAGATGAGTAAAAATTATTTTCTTGTTTTCAGAAAAAAACAAGCCAAAATTAAGTGATTTTTTGCTTAGAACAAGCAAAATAATCTGCCAATGGGGTAAGAAAAAAATTCTTATGTCAAACAGAAAACAAGATTATTTTTCTTACCCCATTGGCAGATTATTTAGCTTGTTTCAAGCAAAAACACACTTCATTTTCACTTTTTTTTCTGAAAACAAGAACATAATTTTTACTCGTCTAGAAAATCCTTCTTGATTTAAGAATTTTTTGATATTTTGGCTGGAAACAAGATAAAAAAATCTAAGTAAGAAAAGCATTTTTTGCAGTGATCTTGGATGACATGGGAGTGAGTAAATTATCAGAAAAAATTTAATAAGAAAGTGGAGTAATCCTTAAAGAAACATTTATTATTAAAATTAATGTTGAAACCAATTCAGTGCAACCTATGATTCTAATTTTACTTACTACCTAACTGAATTAACTGGGTTAATTCAATCATATCTGTCCTTTCTTCGTATGCTCTCTCGGCAGCTATTAAAATCTTGTACCACACTTTATACCTCCCCTGTTGCATCCAATGGGGAGTGGCTTTATGAAGAGAATGTAATGAATTACCTATTTTTCTTTCCTCTCTCAATTAAGAAGATGGGTCCACATTTCAGTGTGGAAGAGTGTGTATCTAGAAGTGAACGGAGTGGCTTGGCAGGAGATGGATGGAGAACAGTAATTCTGGAAACCCATCTCGCAAAAGTCTACAGTGAGCAAAAGAGATGATGATGAATGGACCAGTTACACCAAGTCAAGGCATTTCCTTTTGGGTCGTTCACAACAGCAGGACTGAAGCACATGTAAGTGTATATGTGTGTGCATGTTTAATGGCGTTCTGGAGGGAGGGCTTATGAAAGATGTGTGCTCACATCTCTAATTAGAAAGACTGATGAGGGCTGACACACCTTGCCTGCCTCATGTTATCAGTCATTAGTGAGAGTGCACCAGATTATGTGGGCCATGACCTATGTAATGGTGAATTACCTTTCCACCATTCTCGTTGTTTCTCTCTCCACTCTCCCTCCAAATATCAGAGCCCAATATAGCCTGAAATGAGTATGCTCACACGTAGGACCCAGACAGAACAAGAAAACCACACCGCTATATAATGTATCTCTCAATTATACTCCAATGATAATTGCTTTGGAGCATATCCCTGGTGCTTCCCCTGGTGTAAAACTGATACCTTGGCCGATATGGTGCAGACCATCTGGTGGTTCCTCTAGCAGACAATGGTCTCGTGAGATGGGGGTTGATGGAGAGCATTTGGCTTTGCTCAGGGTATCAGCTTTTAATGCAGTGGTCCAGAACACTATGCTTAGTCAAAAGGACAGGATGGGACTGAGCTCTTCGGAGGCCTGCGAACGCTCAATGCCATTAGAGGGGGAGAAGGGTTGCAGGCAGTGAAAGGACCGGATGGAGACTCTTATGAATAGTGCATGATTTATTATCTTTAATTTACTGTGCTTTCAGAGTGCATGATGTTAAGTGGACCGGTGCTGTTGCAGGTATAGTGAGATCCGTTGGCTGAACGGAGACCAGACCGCGACCCCAAATGCTGGACGGAGCTCCTTTTATGTTGACATTTCTGCAGGACCAGGTGTGGGAAAATGAGCAGCCCGGCAGGTGCCTGTTTTCAAAACTGTTGTGTTGAGAGGGAATCCTTAAAGAACTGGAGACAGCAGGAAAGTAATTAAACATGATTTCACAGCCTAATTGTGTTTACAAAGAGCTCCTTTTGCTTGTCATGCTGTTGGAGAGAATGAAAGGCTAGTTGTGTTGCCTACTGGCTCTTTAGTCACAATAAGCGGGCAGTGATGAGGGGATTTAAAAAAAATAAATAATGAGCGTTTCCTAATTTTGCCACTAAATCATTGCAAATGGTGGACTTGAAAACAGAAGGAGCGTGATCACACTTACCAGCAATCATGAGTTCAAAAGCAACCGAACTGTTTGTTGTTTGAAAGAATGGACCTTTTCTCAGATGTTGTGAAATCCCCATGATTGGAAAACCATGTTTGAAAAAGAAAGAAAAAATCTGTGGTGGTCTTTCAACACTGTGACCAGGTCTTTGCAGCATTGAGAATTCCTAAATTTGAATTGAATTTGAATTAAGTTGCAAACAGGATGCAGAAAAATGTACAGATAATTTTCCTCTTTGCCTTCCAAGATAGTCATGTCTTTCTTTTTTCAGTCGTAAAGAAATTATGTTTTTTGAGGAAAACATTTTGGGAATGTTCTCCATATAGAGGACTTCAATGGTGCCCCCAAGTTTGAACTTCCAAAATGCAGTTTAAATGCAGCTTCAAAGGGCTCTAAACGATCCCAGCCGAGGAAGAAGGGTATTATCTAGCGAAACGATTGGTCATTTTTTAACCTCAAATGCTCGTCTTGTCGAGTTCACGCAGACATAAACAAGACAAGCGTTTAAGGTTAGAAAGTACATAAATAGTGAGTTTGTTTCAAAAATGACCAATGGTCTCACTAGATAAGACCCTTCTTCCCTGGCTGGGATTGTTTAGAGCCCTTTGAAGCTGCATTTAAATTACATTTTGGAAGTTCAAACTCACGGGCATCATAAAAGTCCATTATATTGAGAGAAATCCTAAAATGTTTTTCTAAAGAAACATAATTTCTTATTGACTGAAGAAAAAAGATATGAACATCCTGGATGACAAGGGGGTGAGTAAATTATCTGTAAAGTTTTGTTCTGAAAGTGAACTACTCCTTTAAAGGATTAGTTCACTTTCAGAATGAAAATTTTCTCATAATTTACTCAAAGTTTTTGGAGGAAAACATTCCAAGAAGTTTCTCCATATAATGGACTTCAATGGTGGCCAGTGGGTAGAAGGTCCAAATTGCATTTTGAAGGATTAGTTCACTTTCAGAATGAAAATTTTCTCATAATTTACTCAAAGTTTTTGGAGGAAAACATTCCAGGAAGTTTCTCCATATAATGGACTTCAATGGTAGCCAGTGGGTTGAAGGTTGAAATTGCATATTCAATGCAACTTCAAAGGACTCTACACGATCCTAGCCAAGGAATAAGTGTCTTATCTAACAAAACGATCAGTCATTTTCTTAAAAATAAAAATTTATATATTTTTTAACCACAAATGCTCGTCTTGCACAAGATCTTCACGCATTCCATATTTGATGTTGGAAAAGTCATGCGTGGTAAGTACTTCGGTGTACTACCTGTGTACTTCGGTTCAAAAAGGTAGGGTAGGGCGAAACACTCATTTTCTCATGCCATTTTCTCCTCCAACTTCAAAATTGTCCATCGTTGTTTTACCATTTTGTAAAGGACATTTGACTTTCTTTTAAAATTTGCTTTGTGAACACTGGGTCCGTACTTCTGCCTATGTCACGTATGCTAGTGCATTTGTGGTTAAAAAGTATGTACATTTTATTTTTGATCGAATAGAGCCCTTTGAACCTGCATTGAAACAAAAATTTGGACTTTCAATCTGTTGGTCACCACTGAAGTCCACTATATGGAGAAAAGTCCTGGAATGTTTTCCTCAAAAACCTTAATTTCTTTTCGACTGAAGAAAGAAAGACATGGACATCTTGGATGACATAGGGTTAGTACGTTATCAGGAAATTTCAATTCTGGAAGTGAACTAATATTTTAAAATTTGAATGCAAGAAAGTAGAATTCATAAAATTGTAATTTTAAAATAAAAAGCAAAGATTGATAAACATTTTTGACTTCATAAAGCTTCCTTTATGAAGTGGAAGAACAAAGAATGCATTACCTGTGTTGGATTTCTTTAAAGGGATAGTTCACCCAAAATGAAAAATTCTGTCATTAATTACTCATCGTCATGTCGTTCCAAACCAGTAAGACCTTTGTTCATATTCAGAACACAAATTAAGATATTTTTGCTGAAATCTGAGAGCTTTCTGACTTTGCATAGGCAGCAAGGCAACTGACACATTCAAGGCCCAGAGAGGTAGTAAGAACATTGTTAAAATAGTCCATGTGACATCAGTGGTTCAACCTTAATTTTTATCAAGCTACGAGAATATGATGTTTTTCCTTACTACCTTTCTGGGCCTTGAACGTGTCAGTTGTGTTGCTGTCTATGCAGGGTCAGATAGCTTATTGAGTTCTGAAGATGATCGAAGGTCTTACAGGTATGGAATGACATAAAGGCGAGCAATCCAATTAAGGAATTTTCATTTTTGGGTAAACTATTCCTTTAAATTACAATCCAGTAAATTTCTCTTCCTGTCTTTCTATTCAAAATTCCAGTTCAACTTCCTGTGGGTGTGGCCAATTTGTTTCTAGTTCACACTCTTGAATTGAAAGGGAACCAGTTCTTCAGTTCTGCAGCACATCAAACAGAATCCCAAAACTATTTGTGGTGTGAATTATATAAAAATGTTTACTTTCCAAAAATAGGGCTGCTAAAAATGTTGCTGATGTATTATAGGAGGGCCAGAATGTGTCTCTGTATCTTTCTAGTCTGACTACACACAGACCCAGTGCTTCCACCGCAACAGCTCTCTCTCCTGTCAAACTGTGTTTCACTCATGCAGTAGTGAAGAGCAGACTCTCAGCAGGGTGAGGCCTCACTGAAAAGACAGCAGAGAGCTGGAGGTATGAACTCAGAAAGGTTCAACAATGGCTGCCGTAGAAGTTGAGCAAAGAATGTATTCAGAGGTTGCACATCCTGGCAAACTCTTGCTGGTTATTTTAAACCACATACCTCATGAGACAAACCTAAAATGAAACACGCCTTTAAAAATGACTTTAAAAGGATACAGAAAAATAAATATAGCTGCAAGCAGTGATTGTTGGCGTTCAAGCGCTGTAAGGCATTTAAACACATATGAAAAAATACATTATTTAGCATTTTTTCATACAAAACATTTTTGGCAAATCCAGATAATTTGCCATAGAAATATTATGCTTTTTAATGTTTATGAGTCTTATAACGCAAGCTGTGGTCCGATCTCCTTAAAACTTTGCATGCTTGTTTAGAAGCACCTGTCGCATGTGTTCAGCAGGTTTCATGAAGTTTTGAGTTTTCCTTTAGACTTTATAGGATTTTGGGTCAATTTGGACAGGCCCCTTTTCTAAACTACCCCATTATAGCTTCTCAAAGGGTGAATTTCAACATTTTTTGATAATTGTTGGCCTAGAGAGTCCAGATAATTGTACTGCAGTGTTTTTTTTTAAAACCCGACTACACTCTTAAAAATAAAGGTGCTTTAAAAGGTTCTTCACAGCAATGCCATAGAAGAACTATTTTTGGTTCCACAAAGAACCATTCTGTCAAAAGCCGCTTTTCCACTATCGGGCCGAACCGTTCTTAGAATGGTCGGGTACGGTTCCAGTTGTGTTTCCACCTGAGCCTGGTACGGCACGGCGCGATTACAAACCGTTCTCGACCCGGAATTCTCGTCACGGTTAGACAACCGTACTGAGCCAGGCTGGTAAAATGCGTGTGCATGACGTCGCCCCTCTGTTGCCTGGCTACCAGTTTCTCTATGGCTTAGCGGAAGCGCAGTAAACAGATACGGTAAATATAAATAAAAATGGCTGAGACACTTTTGTCTGTGGATGAAACATTTGCTCTAATTGATATTTGGGCAGAGAGAAAAATTCAACAACAGCTTGAGGGTGCAAAGAGAAACGAAAAAGTTTTAAAAATTATAGCACAGTGTCTTGCAGAGAAGGGCATTAAGAAAAGTTCAAAACAGTGCCGGGAAAAAAAACAAACAAACAAAAAAAAAAAAAACTCAAACATACATATCGTGTCCAAAAGGAAATTCTATGATGCATTGGACAGAGTTTTGGGATGCCGCCCAACCATGCGGAATGAGTGTTATGAATGAACCTGCGTTTTTAAACAAATCTTGCGTTACCAAGGCAACGACTGACGCATTTGTATTTACATTCCAAAAGAGTTCCATTATCTGCACCACAGTGTAAAATCAAACCGTATCCATTCTGACTGGCCCAGATCAGCACGGAACAGAACGGTTAAGCATTGAGAACGGTTCGGCCCGATAGTGGAAAAGCGGCTAAAGGTTCTTTAAAGAACCATCTCTTTCTTACCTTTTTATAATCTGAAGAAAAGGTTCTTTATGGAACCATTTAGACAAAAAAGGTTCTTCTATGGCATCTTGAAGCACCTTTATTTTTAAGAGTGTAGTTTGCAAAGTAGGTTTTTTACATCTTCATTTAAGAAACTATTTGGTTGACAGCAGTGGTTCTGGATGCAAAGTTGTCCGGAATTAAGAGTTCTATCATATGATACAAGCATTGCGCATATATGCAAAAAAAAAAAAACGTGCAACGCACAGTCGTTTATGCCCCTGCAAAATGCGATATCGCCATCCCCAGTGGCTGATTTCTTTCTAATTTCTCTCAGACGTTTGGGGCCATGATTCGAACAAGCCCACAAGGTTCATTCCAATCGGCCTCAGTTAACCTTGTCTAACAAGGGCTGAAACTTTGTCGGCCAATAGTGGCCATGTTTTTTTTTTTTTGAGATGGCACTTTGGACCAAGACCGTGCACACAGATTGTCATGTTGATAGGACAAATAGCTGCGCAGTTATAGCCAAGCTCCACAATGTTTTTCCTCTGAGCTCAGATTGAGCTCTTACATAAGTGTTCTGAGTTGGTGAAGATATCTCATTCTGTTCAGGAGTTATAGGTATTTTACTAAAAGTGGCCCTGCCCTTTTTGATGGTGAGTCAAAAGTTCTGCTCTTTTTGATAATTATTGACTTTCACTCTCCAGAGAATCTTTCTGCACTGGTTAGGTTGCGATCAGGTGAAAAATCTAGAACTAGTACGGAAAAATAGGTTTTTCAAAAAATGTTACATTTTGCCAAGCTCACAATCGAATCTGAGGCATGTTTTGTTCGGCATGACTGACAGTACTTTTGATCGCTGTAGCGCCCCCATCAGGCTGATTGGGGCAAGCCTTGGTCAGGTTGTAGGCGGTGTGGGTACTACCATCCCTCTAAGTTTCAAGTCTCTATGACTTACTGTTTGGTCTGCGCGATCAGTTTTACATAGAGATAGCTAATCTGTGACCATTCTAACAATTGGCATCTACACAGGGTCAGAAATCTTTTGCATTTCATTAGAAATATCATAATTTGTGTCCTGAAGATGAACAAACTTACGGGTTTGGAACGACATGAGGGTGAGTAATTAATGACAGAATTTTTATTTTTGGTTGAACTATCCCTTTAAATTGGTGAAGTCTGTTAAACAATCAAACAATGCTTTATGCAAATGGTGACCCAGAAACAGTATCAAGATGAAACATTCATTTATCCATAAATCCATTTTCCAAATCGCTTGTCCTATGTAGGGATGTTGGAAGACTCAGCAAAGAAAACTGTGTCTGTGAGCAGAAGAATGAAATTAGGCAGACAAATCAAAAGAACAAAGACAATGGCAATATCCAGCGTATATGCCACTGTTGTTGTAAGTTCACTTTCATGGTTGCATATCTGCATTGTATCTAGACGACTGGTATCCATAGAGACAAGCTTCACAGATCAGGGTGGCATTCCGAAGTAATATCTAATCTTCAGCAACCTGATCTCATTGTCATTCATCTAAAGCTTTGCCCTTTTGGTGGTATTTATTCTATTGTGGATTTCGACTTATTTGAACATGCAAATGAGGTATAATGTAGACCTGGGGCATCTGCTGTGCTCAAATACACACATCACGGTTATCGGGATGAGCACCCACCTCCCCGTAGCCTATCGCGCTAGTCACATAAGCCTCTTGGACCGCATGGAGGCGAGCGAGTCCTAGAGGCCTGCTGTGCGTAAAATCACCCTCTAACACCATTAGAAACATCCAAGCAATCACACTACATGGGTGTGAGACAGACAACAGTGCTTTCTGTCCGTGCCGTTTTGAAGCCATTCAGACTATTTGGTGGAGAGGCTCATTTAGGAGACTGGCCATTTCCATTGACTGTTTCCTTTCTCAAAGAAGCTTGATTACTAGAGAGCGAGAGAGACAGACTGTACAATTCACATGAATGTGGTTGTTACAGGAAAACATGATTTAGGAGAACTGATTAAAGAGAAAATGAAAATATATTGGCACCATTTTGGCTCATTTCCATAAGTAGTTGGTGAACACAGTGTAAAAAGAGAAACTGTACTTATGTAAAAGTATGGGTGTACTGTGGCAACACTGTATCCAATTAAGAGTTACTAAAATAAAAACAAGTTTATTTTTACTATAATATAATAGCCAAATTTCCTTTAACAGTAAGAATAAAAAACAAATCCACATATAGTGTTTTATGCTGTCAATTTTAGTTTGCTCACTGGCTTTAAGGGTTATAATAGATTTATGTAAAGCACTATACAAATAAATATTAAGGTTACGGAAAATGATTCTCTTTAAAATATTTTAAAGCGATAGTTCACCCTAAAAAGAAAATTCTGTCATTAATTACTCACCCTTTTTTCATTCCTGTAAGATCTTCATTCATCTTCAGAACACAAATTAAGATATTTTTGATGAAATCTGACAACTTTCTGACCCTGCATAAACAGCAATGTAACTGACACTTTCAAGGTCCAGAAAGGTAGTAAAGATATCATTAAAATAGTTCAAGTGACATCTGTTGTTCAACCATAATGTTATGAAGCTTCAAGGATACTTTTGTGCACAACGGAAACAAAAATAACGTCTTTATTCAACAATTTCTTCTCTTCTGTGTGCATTCCTCTGCTTGCAAACAAGGCGCAGTGCATCCGGGTTCTATGTCAGTGTCATGGTATTCTTGTAAATGTGCATAAAAGACTGACACGGAAGAGAAGAAATTATTGAATAAAGTTGTTTTCTTTGCGCACAAAAAGTACTTTCATAGCTTCATAAAATTACAGTTGAACCAGTTGAATTTTAACAATGTCCTTACTACCTTTCTGGGCCTTCAACATGGTAGTTGTGTTGCTGTCTATGCAGGATCAGAAAGCTCTCAGATTTCATCAAAATCAAAAATATAAAATATAAATTTGTGTTCCGAAGATGAATGAATGTCTTACGGGTTTGAAACAGGGTAGCCAGGTTTTCACAACAAAACCAGCCTAATTGCTACTAAAAACTAGCCCAAAAGTAGCCCAATTACTTTTCGAGGGGGTTCCCCGAGTAAAAATCATGTTCCAGAGGTAAAATACATGTTTTTTGATGGGGTTCCCCTGGTAAAATTAGCATTCCAGGGGCTAAATATTACGTTATTAGTGACGCTTCAACCCACGGCAACAGTTTTAAGGCCCAGAAAGGTAGAAAAGATATCGTTAAAATAGTCCATGTGAAATCTGTTGTTCAACCATAATGTTACGAAGCTACGAGATAATGACTTTGAATGAATGAAGGTCTTACGGGTTTAAAAAAGGGGTTGCCAGGTTTTCACAACAAAACCTGCCCAATTGCTACTAAAAATACACATTTATTGGCGGGCCCTGGTAAAATTCCACGCGCTAATGGTTCAACCCGCAGACATGGAAAAAAAACCTGCGGCAGTGTTAAAGTAGCCTAATTCCGCAGGCTACTTTAATTTACTTTAAAGTATTTACTTTTGCACACAATATAAATGTGTGTGAAATGTGTAGTATAAATGTGTCTTTATGCATTAAAATATATACAGTATATAGTCCCCTACAAGGCAGTGATTAAATTTGATGCCGATAATCAAAACCCCTGCTCTAGGACTGACCAGATGTTAAATTCTCAACTGTTAATTTTAGATTTGTTTGAATTTAGCAATTTACATGAATGAGTTTTCAACAATGGCTACAACAAAGTTGTAAACGTCTTGCTTAGGGTAAAAAGACTCAATATTGTGGTGACTAAAGAGACATTTTTAGAAAATTACAAATACATGATGAACAGTTTTTTTGAGCCAGTTACAAAACACATTGAAATTGATTTAAAAATAAAACTTGTTAGTTTGGTAGAACAAATGATATAGGTCTATATACACAGTTTGGGGTCACTAAGATTCTTTTGAAGTGAAAAAAGTCTCACCAACGCTGAATTTATTTGATAAAAATACAGTAAAAACAATTATATTATGAAATATTTTTTACTATTTCAAATAAATGGTTTCTATTTTCATATATTTTAAAATATAATTTATTCCTGTAATGGCAAAGCTGAATTTTCAGCAGCCATTACTCCAGTCTTCAGTCACATGATCCTTAAGAAATCATTCTAATATGCTGATTTGCTGATTTATTTGATTTCATATTGACAGTATTAAAAACAGATGTGCTGTTTAATATTTTTGTGGAAAATATGATGTATTTTTTTCCAGGATTGTGATTGAGTAACATTATTTCAACAGCCCCTAAGTAAAGTACAAATTCCCCCAAATAATACTTGAGTAATTGTACTTTACTGGAGGATTCCTGTGGACAGGTGAAAGGAGGCGACACAAAGGCCTTCATCCGTGCTTTTTCCTGCAGCTGCATGCTCAGCACAGCCCCAAAGGACATATCAGTGCCTCCACAGTAAACACTCCTACTATTTGTCCTGGGCCCTCTCATGAGACCAGCTCCATCCTGCACCCTTAAATAGCTTTAGGCCACAACAAAGAGTAAGGACTGGGGGAGGAAGAAGGTGAATGAGGTAAAGAGAGAGAGAGAGAGGGCACGGCACAGAGGAGGAAAGAGGGTGAGGATGTGTGAAGAGGGGCTAAGAGCTTCTGTCACTTCTGGTGTGAACACCGAAGAACCGGGGGGTTGAGTGGACGAGGACGAACCCGATCATAAATTTAGCTCCTGTGAGGGAACACACAGACAAAGAGGCATAAAGGAGGTGACGCTGGCACACTTGTAGGATGAAGCCGGCACGCTAAAGTAATAGCGGTTATGCCGGGCCCAATACGCAAACACCTAATTGACACCAATGTCTCAATCATCACACTGTCAGCACAACAAATGCTCAGTCTGACCTGACCCTGACAGACATCTTATCAGCCCAATCAAACAGACCAAATGAGACTGAAAACCTCTCACCACAGGCAACAAAGAGGCTGGGCTTTATACGTTTTGCATGCCAAACTACATGCTGTCTTCTCTATTGTGTGGGGAGAAGGCTTTGTGAAGAGATCAGCATGCCTTCAAGACATTAGCTGAGCCACACTCTGTGAGACAAAAGGCTTAGGTAATTCTCTTTCTTTCTCACATGGGTGACTTGGGCTCTCCTCTCTTGCTAAAGTCTGACTCCATTTAATGAGCGCTGCAAAGAGCGATGACAAGAAGGGCCTGGGGGAGGGGGCCGCCACACCGCCGCAAAGATAAAAATCAGGCCCTACAGGTGGAGCTGGGTTCTCTATCAACACCGCCATTGTTCCCCTCGCCAACCGCCGCACGGCAAAGAGCCGCAACCTGCCCCGATTTTGCTGACATCATCGCGTACGAAGAGGGGAAGGCAGTCAAAACCTTCCGATACACACATATGCTCTTGCTTGTTTGGTTTGGTTATGCTGAAAATGACGGCCGTGACGCAGCCTCAACTATTAACCCTAGAGGCTTCTGCGCATTCTTAGACACTGTGTCAGGCTGAGCAACACCCCGCTCGAGTTTGCCAAGTCCAAACAGAGCCTAGAAGAAGAAAAAGTTGTGTGAAATGAACGGAAAGGTGCATCGCAAAAAAGAAAAAAAATTCTGTTGTAAAAAAGTATTATCACTTAAGAAAATATAGTGACAATATAGAATTTAGAATAACATATTGGTGCCTGTATATTTTGACAACTGTATATTTCATCAAATTATATAATATACTATACCATAACATTCCATATCTACTTGAAGTACCAAAACCTGCTTTTTACCTTAAAATGTGCTCATCGCCATTATAAAACCAAATTAATCAGAGTTCATCGTACAGCTAAAGTCAAAAGTTTACATACACCTTGCAGAATCTGCAAAATGTTAATTATTTTACTAAAATAAAAATGATCATACAAAATGCATGTTATTTTTTATTTAGGACGGACCTGCACAAGATATTTCACATAAAAGATGCTTACATATAGTCCATATAGCTTAGTGATAGTTGTTCATGAGTCCCTTGTTTGTCCTAAACAGTTAAACTGCGCACTGTTCCTCTGAAAAATCCTTCTGGTCCCACAAATTCTTTGGTTTTTCTGCATTTTTTTTTTTTTTGTGTGTTTGAACCCTTTCCAACAATGACTTTATAATTTTGAAATCTATCTTTTCACACTGAGGACAACTGAGGGACTCATATGCAACTATTACAGAAGGTTCAAACACTCACTGATGCTCCAGAAGGAAAAACGATGCAAGAGCCAGGGGTGTACATTTTTATTATTTTGCCTAAATATTTTTTTTTTCATTTAGTACTGCCCTTCAGAAGCTACAGAAGATACTTACATGTTTCACAGAAGACAAAATAAGTTTAATTTACACTGATCTTCTAATTCAGAAGGTTTTCACCCCTGGCTCTCAATGCATATTTTTTCCTTCTGAAGGATCAGTGAGCATTTGAACCTTCTGTAATAGTTGCATATGAGTCCCTCAGTTGTCCTCAGTGTGAAAAGATGGATCTCAAAATTATACAGTCATTGTTTGAAAGGGTTCAAATATACGAAAATGCTGAAAAACCAAGGAATTTGTGGGACCTGAAGGATCATGAACAACTATCGCTAAACAAAAAAACACAGCTGTGGATCATTCAGGTAACAACACAGTATTAAGAATCAAGTGTATGTAAACTTTTGAATGGTAATTTTTATAAATTCAACTATTATTTTCTCTTGTGAACTATATATAAACGTCTTTTATGTGAAATATCTTATTTAGGTCAGTACTAAATAAAAAATAACATGCATTTTGTATGATCCCTCTTATTTTGGTAAAATAATTAATATTTTGCAAGGTCTATGTAAAATTTTGATTTCAACTGTAAGTAGCCTGTCCATGCCATGCAATACAAATGTAACACAAAACACACTAATGTACATTACTAACAAAAATGAAACAAAATAATTTAGATTAAATGTAATCATATGTATTGTGTCACTCACAGTACATATGCTCCCAGGTGAAAAACAAGGTCACTTCCATAAAATTGTTCTTTAGTACGTTTTAAGATAATCTTAAGAACATCTAAGTTTACTCAAATGTGCTATTTTAGGACACAATGAATATGAACTAAAATGTGCTTTTAACATACTATCTCTGTATTAAAAAAATGTATTTAGTTACCACTTGTAGTACACTTGAACCCATCTTTCATACACTAGTGGGTTCAAGTGTACTACAAGCAGTAACTAAGTACATTTTTTAATACAGAGATAGTTATGTTAAAAGCACATTTTCACATATATATTCATGGTTTCCCAAACTAATTTTAGTATATTAAGTACAAAATCAGTGCACTTATTATGGAAGAGCACTTTTTTCGCCTAGGATTTTACTCCAGGGTTGCCAAGTCCACGGCTGATTAGGGCTACTTTTAAACTCTGCGTTAAAGTTTTGAAATATTGCAGAAATTATATACTGACTAAGATGTATTAAATAAAATAAAATATATATAAATATAATATTTTATATTTTCCCAATTTTTAGTGCTGGACAACGATTAATCTCATCCAAAATAAAAGTTTTTTTGAACATAATATATGTGTGTGTATATTTGTATACATAAACACACACACATGCATATGTATATATTTGTATATATATATATATATATATATATATATATATATATATATATATATATATATGCCAGTATATATTTAAAAAAAATATGTTTATATATTAAACATATTTATATATAATATAAATTATATGAATATAAATAATGTAAATATTTTCTAAATATATATTGTATGGGTGTGTCTTTATATATACATAATAAATATACACAGTACACATAAACAAAAACTTTTAGGATGCGATTAATCACAATTAATCGTTTGAACAGCACTAATACATTTTTTTATAGTCTGTTTTAATCTGTGTTAATTCAAACAGACTGGTTATTACTACTATAGTGATTTTAAGTTGGAATTGTGCGTATTGCATAATAATAATTGAAAAATATGTATTTTAGGTATGGAAGTAGCATATTTCGATATTTGAGCTAAGGTTATTGGGCTATTTTTGACTGGCCAATGGGTTAGTTGGTTACTTTTATTGTTTTTCACTGTAAATTAAATGGTAATTCCTATTTTTTGCTAGAAAAAATCTTTTATTAGACAATATTTTACATTAAAACTACATATAATGTGATACTAAATCGCAGTATATTACATGTAAGTTTGTCAGTGAAATGGAGAAATGGACTTCTGTAAAAAAAACAACAAAAAATTTAAAATATTCATTGCAGCTGAATAATTTTCGATGTCACTTCATTTTGCAATCTTTCCGTACACTTTCACATGACAGTAGACTGACAGATGTGTTGAATCCATTGAATTGGGCCTGCAGATAGATGGACAGGAGGCTGCCGATGACTCGAAAGGATGCAAGACCCTTTATTGTATTGTTGTTATTCCCAGAGAGACCATTCTTTGATAGGGTTTTTTTCCACTCTCTTGTACCCCATCAATCTTTTTCCAATTACCTGTCTTGTCTCCCCTAAATCTGTCACAATTGTTGCCTTGGAAACTGGTAGCGTCCAGCGCCATTATATTTCGGTCCATTGTTCGATTTGTGTTGATGTGGCAACATTCCCCCAGACGAACGATGCTGAAAAAAATCACGGCGCGATCAGGTTGGGAAGCACTTGAATCAGATGTAATCAGTACTATAACACAACTGCACTGGCTTAGAATGAAAATGTTTGATAAAAATGTCCGATAGCAGACAAACATCGTCAGGGTTGGCATGTGGGGTGCTGTGCGTAAAAAAACGGTGTCTCTGCCCTCAAGGACATTTCCGTACACTGGGAGCCCAGGGTACTTTGAAAAGCACCAGAAGTGACAAGACTCCCTCTTCCAGACTGTCATGCATATACATATACACATACACACAGAGACTTACACACTCACACAGAGGACTCACAGAATGTCATTAGACGCCTGGTATCCTGTGTGGTGAGCTGTCAGCTTGTCATCTTTCAGTCGGTGCACTCGACTGGACAGCGGCGAGCATGCTGGGATGTGACAGCCAGTAAAATGGAGTCCTGTCATTACTTCTCCCCACACCTGCTGTTCTGGTTCCCTAAGAGGTAGCAGACAAATAAACATATAAACAAACAATCTTACAAACATTCCCAGTGTTTAAAACCAAATATGCAAAAAACATGCCCTCGTGTAAATAAATGAACAAGATGTCACGGTTGAAAAATGTGATCTTTTACTTAATTCTGTCATTCCCGGGTTGCGATGTTAACATGACACCTTACAAAATGCATGTCAGCAGAGTGAGACAACACACAAATATCAGCAAGTTGTCAGCGGCCCTCAGGCCATCATGATGTGCATGAAGTCAAGAGAATAGCAATAGGGCAACATTAGTATCATCTGCACTCTTTGTCTTGCAGATCTAGGGATCTATAAAGGTCACATAGGAAATTTTATAAACCGTCAAGTGAAATGATTTCAAAATTAACAATAAAGCAGATAATTGGCCTGAGAGGTGAGGTGAGATGACTATGAGCCACTTTACAGGGCAGGAGGTGAAGTTTCCTCAGTGTGTCCATCAAAACTGCATGAAACTGAGAGAGGGTGAGGTAAAAACTGGAATGTTATCTTATGAAGATTTATGTTTGCATTGTTTTGGAGATTTGGGCTAGTTGTCACGCTCTTTTTTTTCCAGTGAATATTTCTCAGAGTATGTTTCTTTTCCAGTTACTTAGTTTCTGTATAGACACAAGCCTAGGAAAAAACAGTGTGGAGTTCACTGACACAAACACATTATCAGTAGCAGGAAGGTTGTCACAACAGAACCATTGCGTTTTGCCAAATTTTAAACAGTAAAACAATTAGGAAACACAAAACTCTTTTGTTTGATTGCTAAGTATAAATGTTTTGGCTGGCAGATATTGCATTGAATCGGTTTTATACATTTCTAACATTTAAAGTGTGTGTGAAAACCCAGTTTTGTTTAAAAAGCAAGTTTTTTCAACATTTGAAGATGAACAGAAATGCTGACCTTCTTTTTGAGTGGTTTGCAAAACATGAATTATATTATATATATTATATTTTTTTTACATATTCCACTTAGAGGTAAGTTCACTCAAAAATGTAAATTCTGTCAATAATTATTCACCCTCATGTTGTTCCAAACCTGTAAGACCTTTGTTCATCTTCAGAACACAAACTAAGATATTTTTGATGAAATCTGAGAGCTGTCTGACCCTGCATAGACAGCAACGCAACTATGACGTTCAATGCCCAGAAAGGTAGTAAGAACATTGTTAAAACTGTCCATGTGACATCAGTAATGCAACCCTAATTTTATGAAGTTACAAGAAAACTTTGTACACAAAGAAAACAAAATGAACAACTTCATTCAAATTTTTTTCTCCTCCGTGTCAGTCTTCGACCTTCACATGCATAGTTGACAGAATTTTTAATTTTTGGGTGAACTATTTTTGTGGTTTTTGTGATGCATTTTGGCTGGTTTCTTTGATGAATAGAAAGTGCAAAAAACAACATTTATTTTCAGTTTTTTTCCCCTGTTGTAACACTGATGCATCATTGTCTTTACAGTCGCTTTTTTGATTAATTTTTGATTTGTCCTTGCCAAATAAATGTGACCCGGGACCAAGTGGCACAGATGTATTTGTCGAAATAATCGTTTTTTCTTTTTTGCCAAAAATCATTAAGATTTTAGGTAAGGAACATGTTCCATGAAGACATTTTTGTAAATTTCCTATCACAAATACATCAAAACTTTGTTTTTGATTAATAATATGCATTGCTAAGAACTTCAATTAGACAACTTTAAAAGCTTATTTATTCAGCTTTCAGATTATGTATAAATCTTAATTTAAAACAAAAAGACCCTTATGGTTTTGTGGTCCAGGTTAAAAAATGTATTAATAATGATTTTTTATTAATCTGAAACTTTGAACAACACTAAGGGGAAACAAATTTCTGATTGCAATGTGAAATTAAAAATGACCTAAAATGTTTCAATGTGCGAACATAGTCCCAAGTTCATTAAAAAAAATCGCAGGGTGCAATACATAAAAGAAATACACGTTTCTAATGTATATCTACATGAGTTATGACAAGTACATACATTTCTAATCATGATTAGATGGACCTTGACAGCACCAATCAACTGACATTATATACTTGGCCACCAGGGTGGGTAGTAGACATCTGTGAAGAGTTACATTATCATACAAACATTTCAAACTTTTTGTCACACCAAACTCAAACGGCAGCTGGAGAGTTCTCCGCATTTTTACAACGCTTGAAGGCTAAAACATGCACTGCACACATCTTGCACATTCAGAGAAAGTAAATTGTATCGTTATGCTGGCACAAATAGGTGCTCTTTTAAAAAAAACACTCTTATTAGACTTCCGGTCTTTGAGCCAACGGTTGAAAGTTTAAAAGCAAAACACACTGCAGAACAGATTTAGAGTGCACGAGTTAATAACGAGGAGTTTGTAACAAACTGCCTGTCCGATCAACACCGTGCCTGTCAGTTCAGCGCACACATGCGCATCACCTCGGTGCAGCTCGTCCTCGCGATTGGCTAGAGCGCGTTTGTTATTGGTAGTGACGTAAGTGAAGTGACGACCCTCCCGTTGTGCGGTGCCTCCGTCTGTGCGCTTCTAGAGCCACGGTCCTTACTTCAGTGTTTATTTGGTTGTCATGGCGGAGGGACGTGGAGAACTATTGCCTCAGCCGCCGCTTCACCTCTCCCTACCCCCGGCCAGCAAGCGTCCGTGTTTGCGTCCCGCTCCTCGAGGACCGGGTCCGGGGCCTGGCCCGGGATTTCCGAACTCTCGTTTCCGTTGCCCGGAATCTCTACTGGACTGCGCTGCGAAGGCCGTAGCGGAGAAATGGGCCTTCGAGAGGGTGGAGGAGCGCTTCGAACGGATCCCCGAACCGGTTCAGCGCCGTATCGTGTATTGGTCGTTCCCGAGGAACGAAAGGGAAATATGTATGTATTCGTCGTTTCAGTGCCGAGTGGCGGGTGAAGAGGGTCCGGTAGTGGGCTCGAGCTCGTCCGTTGGATCTGGTACAGTCCCCGGAGGGGTTACGAACACAACAGGCAGCGCAGGGACGGGGGGTACCGGAGATGGACTGCCTTTCCGCCGGGGAATCCGGCTTTTGGAAACCGGTTGTGTGGACAACGTTTTACAAGTCGGTAAGTGCCGCTTTCGCCCTACGGAGTGCGTTGAAAGTTACATCAGAAATATTTGTTTCACTTTTCCCGTAAACGAACTTTCTTGAGAAAAAATGGAAGTGGTCTCGTTTAGAAACTCTAATGCAGCAGCTTTGTTTCTACACAGCGATTTCTCACTGCCAGTAAGGGAGCGTTTAAATGCCTGGCGTATTGCGAAAGAAACGGAGCGCACGTTTTAAAAATTAAAGGGCTTCCCGTTGGGCATGTTGCAACGGCTTTAATGTGGAATTCTTTGGAATCGGTGGCTGCAATGTGCATACAGCACTTGATAAAACACTTACATGCCTTATAAGTTACAGAAAAGACAGAAGTTGATACTAAATAGTCTATGTATTTGAACGAACACGACGAGGTCTGTCGAAACGGAACATTCTTTCCCAGGTCGCGAGGAAGAAAAGACTAACGTGCTGGTCACAATGAATCTCTGTTGTAGCACATAGCGCTGTTATTTTGTTGCTAATATTCCCGTTTAAAGTTGTTTTCGGCGAATTATTAGCTTTTCTCTACGTATGTGTGGTTGCTTGACGGTTGTTGGGTCTCTTGATATAATTAAGTCCAGGGTAATCCGCTTGAATCCAAATCCCATATCTTTTGTTTATTTGCTGGTTAGTCCAGACAAAGGGCTCGTATTTGCCGTAGTAAAACGACTGGTAAAGCATGTTGCTAGACTTTATCTAACCCTCTGCTGTTTTATTTGAAAGACATTTTGTTGATGTAAGCGTTAAAATTAGTAAAAATGCAATACTATTCGGCTAAATGTGTCGTTGGGTTGTCCTCGCAGAGGCTACAGCACAATAGCTCAATACCCCCCTCACATCGGGCTAGGGCTTCTGTATTCGCCGAATGGCAGTTTTTTGATGTGTAAAGGTGTTTTTCTAAACCATAAAAAGTGGTCACAGCATTTTCAAGCTTTATTTAAACGTACCACATCGAAAAAATGGTCAAAGTAACTCGAAAAGGCTTTGGTATTTAGAGCACGAAGGCAGTTTCAATGGCTGCCCAAATGTCTATACATTTTCCTCCCCCACTCGCTCCACTTCAGTAAACATACTGGTAAAACACTATCGTGAAAGAAAGGGAAAAGTGCTTTTTAAAAACACGTACAGTCCTTTGTATGCTTCCAAAGCACAAAATTATAAATGTAGTGCTCGTTTGAAGTCGTAAAATTGCAGCTCACTTGTAAGGCCCAATATGACATTTATAATGCTTGAGGCTTTAGTTAAGATCAACAAAACCTTTTGCAATATTAAATATTTAGCCTATGTAGCACATACTAACAGCATGAAGCAGAAAATCTGTCATTGAGTAGACCTGCCACAATTTTCCTATAATGTAAGTTTTCTTTTCTTGAAATAGCACTGACAGGAAGCCCCAAATCTCCAATAATTGTAGGTGTTATGAGAGTAGTAAAAGTATACATATAACTAATTCAATAAAGAAGCCATGATTCATTTATTCTCACAAAGATCCACTGTGTCCCTTTAAAAGGCCAGTGTTAGTGGAAACGTGATAACCTAGCTGTAATGAAATAACATGGGCACTTATTTAGCAACCTTGAAAAGCTCCCTTCACAAGTCAGTGTAGCCCCTTTTTTAAGTTGAATAAATCTAGCGAAAGTTTTGTGTTTTTAAAGTTACTGTATATTCAAAAATATCCTCAATAGTTTCTAGACTTTGTTATTCTGCATACATGATTTTAGTAGTGTTATGTGAAGTAGTTGCACTTTATATTTTTAATTCTGATAATGACAAAAATGCACAGTGTTTCTAGTGTACTGCTTGGATTGAGTTTTTTTAAACATTAACCTTTTAAGTTAAACAGTACAGTAGAGAGAATAGATCCTCCATAGATCAGGCATCTGACAGTGTCACCACTTGATAAACCAAGATAAAGCAGATTTTATTGCATTCTGTTTTGCTTTGTGTTCTTTTGCTGTTGATGGATACAGAACTGGACATGCATGGTTCTGATAGGAAAGTTCATTACTAGTGTGCTTAACCATGAGCAGTCTCAAGAATGTGCAGTGTGGGTGTGTGTGTGTGTGTGTTTTTTTTCCCTCACTAATACAACGACAAGATCCACCCGTGCATGCTTGAATAAACTCTTTTTGTATCCGTTTTTGTTATACCATTGACTCATCAATGCCACAGTTTCCTTTAGACCTGTTTAAAACCCTCAAAGACGCCATAACAGTGTAAACCGCTTTTAACGTTTATTCAGCATGTTCACCGAAACGCAAGCTCGCAAAGATTCATACACAGAGGCTTACTCACAGTAAGCCAGGCTTACTCCGAAGTTTGCCAGAAAGTTCACAACATAATTTGTACTCTTTCCAGAAGCCATAGCGAAGCACCAAAGCCTGCGGATGCGGTAGATGTTAAATTCATCGTTAGCTCAGAAATATTAAGAGATGGACAGCTTGTTACAGGAAAACGATTTGATAAGAATAATTAATTCTGGCTTGTGTAATTCAGCCACCCCACCCCGGCCCACAGCCTCTGTCTTATAAAGTCCTTAGAGAGGAGCTTCTAGCTTTGAGTCAGGCTTTAGGATTATTGGGTCATGCTTTGTTACCCAGCTGTAGAAAACTCCCCCCATTCACAGAAGGGTGGGGGGTTGTCGTTGTGTGTGTTTGGGGGGTGGGAGGGTGGTTAAGAGTATAGCTTTTCGCAACCAAGCACAAAGCTGTGATGTGAAGTCTTTAGAAAATCTTCTTCTGTGGTTAGGAGGCAAAAGTTCGGTGGGATTATGGCTGGAAGAGCCACTGAGAGGTTGTTTAGTTCCCTTAGTGCCTCTGTAAAACCTAGGCAAGCATTGAATTGAGTTATGTTACTCTTCTGCCAAATGACTCAGAAGGCTTTAGGTTGTTTTGGAGACTTAGCCTCAACTCCTTTTGCCATTGGACACAGAACTTTTCACTTTGGGAAATAGGCCTTTCTCAGTCCTTTGGTTTCAACATTACAGTGTTATGTGGAAGATAGATTGAAGCCAGTTTGTTTGAGTTTGGAGGATGGCAGCCATTAGGCCCGTGGCTGCTCTGTGATGTCACTAGGCCTGTTTTTAGCTCTTTGTCTCCTTTGAGTGTTGCCATCATTTTGGTCTTTGTAATCGGGACACATCTCATTCAGCACCATACAAGTTCAACAAGGGACCGCTAATTCTGCTCTATCTTTCATCAGCCGTACAGACAATATTTAATCAAGGTAATTAATTCCATGCCTGCAAGTCTCAAAGAAAATCACTTAAACAAATCTCCTTTTCACACTTATTAGCACTCTTAGTTTTGAAGGACACGGCCATTAAACACTTTTCCCCCCCCCTTTGTCTTTATCAAAGGAGGGAAATTAATTTGGAAATAGGGGAGAGGGTGGTTAGCCGCCTTGTCAGCTAATCAGCGGCGACTGGAGCAAGGTGAAAAACAACTCACCGCATTCCAGGACAAAAGACCTGTCAGAGACTTTGATCAGGTCCTCGTTTCCGAACGCCGAGCTCAGACTTGATTAAAAAAAAGTGACGCAGTCCTACATAGGGTTAGTTTTTATAAGTACGCCATGGAAAAGCCTGCATATCGCTATGCTATATGTGTTTTTCACACAGTTTGACGAGTGTTTTTATTCCCTCGGTGGATCTGGCACCCGCCCAGCCTCTGAAAATCAATTGCGACCTTGCCCTCTTTGCATTTTGCTGCAGCCTGCCCCGTACCCTCTGATTTTAGTTTATCAGCGATGTGCTTCTCAGTGTGCTTCACAGCTGTGTTTGGGGCAATTGGTTTAGTTCAGTATCTGTGCTTCTGCAAAATGGAGCTCCGATTTTGAGCCAGGGGCAAGGTTCCTGCCCATACCCGACCCACGTGCAGCTGGGCTTGCAGCGAGCTTCGTCTCCCTGCTGTGGCTTATCTGCGTTTTATTGGAACTCAGTGAGTTGCACGCACTCGCGCATTCGCTCATTATGCATTATTGCCCCTCACAATCCTAGTTTTAAAAGTGCTGGCCGTTAAAGGTCCCTTATGATGGAAGCTTTACCTCTTTGATCTCTGCACACAGGCGGCTGATTATTTTGTCGATATTTCGTCATGAAGTAGATGCTTTAATGGAACTTTTATGCTTTTATGCACTGGGAGGAGCGGAATATGGCTGGCGAGCCTTTAAAGCTCCGATTTACACAAGATACACATGTTTCAAAGCTTTTGGAAGTGCTGTAAACCTTTTTATTTACTTTGTCGCTGGGAGGGACATGGCCCTTTTCTCTCTCTTTTTCCTCCCTCCTGCCTGCTTCTCTGTTTGGGTGTCATTGTCAGAGATAGAGGCCGCTGAGAGTTGCTCCTCTTTAAAGAAGGGGCCTCCAGACATGCCTAATAGGGCCTCATTTGGCTGTAATTGCCTAACAAATGTAAGAGAATTCCAGAGGAAACAAAAAGAGAGAAAGGAGAAGGCAAATCAGCCAAGCGAGAACAGAGGAAGGGGGAAAAATTGGTTTGGAGGTGAGATTGCACAGAGGAAATGGAATCATATACTATGACATGCTATGTTTAGGCAGGCAGAAAATAGAGGACGGCCCCTACCTTCAATTTGTAAAGACGTGGAGGAAAATCCTTACATCTGGAGCTGTAACACTAAACGCGGAGTGCAGGAAACTCAAGCAGCACTCAGGCAGCTACCCTCCCCCATACAAGGCCTTTCATCCAGCTGAGATTTTGTGTGCGGGGAGTTTTTGTGGCCAGTTCACATGGAAACTTAATTTTCTCAGTCTGGACGAGAGAGGAAGGATAATGTGTATTGGAGATGAGGTCAAATATCCTGCCAGAGGGTGAAAGAAAGAGGCCCCAGTCAGTGGCAGTTAGCAATGTGCAAACCTCTATGCAAATGTCACATGGGAGGCTGTGGACTTTTTAAAGCCATCACTTCATACGTGTGTTTATTCTAGCCGTACGAACCCTTCCATTGCAGTTCCTGTTTTTAGCTTGACTCCGTGCCAACCACCAATCACACGGGTGCACCGAGGGCCCCACCATTAGCACTGTGTGCTTTAAAGGTCTCTGCGTGATCGTATTGATTCTAAAGCCATTTTTTCTCCATTATTTAATTCTGCATATTGAATAGCTTCATCTTGTGCTATTGATTTGTACCTGTCTGTTTCAGCAACCTTTACTTTTTATTTAGCTAGTTTCTGCCCAAAGCTCAGTCACAGGTGGTCTTGTTTACAGAGTAGCATATTATTGCTAGCATAGAAAAAATAGCAGATTTTGATTAATTTTTTGTTATCCTGGTGGTAGCCTGAGCTTAATGGGTCATTATTTTGTCCTATTGATTATGTTTGGAAAAAATACAATAACAATTCATACAATGTCTTAAATACACCATCTTGCGATTAATCACATCCAAAATAAATGTTTTTGTTTATATAATGTGTGTAACTGTCTGTATTTTTATGTATACATAAATACACACAGACTATATATTTTGAAAATATTTACATGTATTTATACGCATATATTAATATTCATATCATTTATTATATATAAATATTTTAAATATGTAAACATAACAATTCTTATACATGCATTTGTGTGTATTTATATATACATAACAAATGTACACACACGACATATTATGTAAACAAACTTTTATTTTGGATGCGATTAATCACGATTAATTGTTTGACAGCACTAAAAGATATGTATATAAAGCTTAATTTTCTAAGAACTTGATGTGTTCTAATGTACATTTATCCTTTTAGATATATTTTGGAGAGGTCATTAAACAAGTGTTGCAACCTACTTGCTGCCTTTTTACTGCCTTTACAATTAGATTTGCACACAGATGGCAGAAGTCTACCTGACTGTGAATATTTATTCAGCTGGTCGCAGGATCGAGTTGTTTGGATCACTTAGGCGTTGGGTTAACTGGTTCAAAGGTCAGATTTGATTTGATTAAAACACCATTAATTGATGCCAGAACTTTTTAGTTTTAAACCTCTTTTAAACAAGTGAAGCAGACCCCAAGCTGCCTTCGCACAGATTTCAACAATTTAGCACAGCCTACATCCATTATTTTTGCATTTAATTATTTGTCTCAAGTGGGCTTTAGAAGGTCTGGCAGGGGTCTTTGAAGGGCTGATGGGTCTTTGAGCATAAAGCCCAAAGTATGTGAATTCTCTACTTCAAACGCCTTCACACCACTAACCGAGGTGCCTTTTGTTCTTGCCTTCTCCCTGCACTTTCAAAAGAGGATGAGCACTTACAGTTTTCACTTTTTCCATTGGGTGGAAAGGCTGAGTTATGCTAATTCGTGGCTGTCAGTCTCGGCTCCCCTGAATAAACATTAATTGCCTCTAAAGCTTAAATACACATCAGCAAGGTAGATTCCCAGAGCTCTATAACTACACCATTTAGGTACATTGACATATCTTAGATAATCAGCTGACGTTGTTGAGACTCTTAGTTTGTTCTGAGCTACTAAACATGGAAGATTTCTTGTGATTACCACACTGCAAGGTCAGTGCATTACTCAAAAGTAAATTCTAGGATATTGTATCTTTCGTCCTAATCTCTCTGGAGTTTTATGGCTCAAGGCTTTGACCTCTCTTTGACTTACAAAGCACCGTGACTTTGCATATCTTGTGGAAAACATGACTCTTGTTCTTGCGTCTCCCCAGCTCATATCACCTCTGAAACATCCTGCCTCCCCCTCAAGTAACTGAAGTGAATAGTGCACGAGCGGTTAACAGTGAGAAAGAAAGCAAAACATGCAAGGAAGCACATCAGAGAGACCGAGAGCTGGGTTTCACAAGAACATCATCTTCCACCTCAAGATCAACGCTCGTGTTTAGCACGACATGTTCTCTGTCATGTGATCGGGGTGGAAGAAACGGGCATGTTCGTGCAGTTGCAGATGGCCGCGCTCTCTATTATGCTTGATTAGCATCAAGTATTTCAATCCCCATTCTCTCTGTCAATCATTACTCACATATGAGAGGCATAAAATGATTTGGCTACTGAATAATACAAGAACTATTCATTAGCCAGTCTTAGATTTGTACGCCTATCTTGCGGACAGGACCACCTCTTTTTTTTAAGCATTAAAAAGATATTCTTGATGAAATATTGATAGCTCCTCTTTTCAAAGCAGGGTTTGCAGGAAGGCGTCACACGCTGATCTTAGTGCCCTGGTAGGTGCACACAATATAAATATCAATGGCTTTCCGTCTCCCCCTCTCCCTGCCTACTGGCTTCTTTTTCAATATAGCCTAATGACAGGCCTCTGTTTCCCTGCAGTGGCTGTGCTGATATGGCCCATTAGGCACCGGTTTCTCGCAGGCAGCTGAGTGAACAGATGACTGCAGGAAAATGGTTGGAGGAGAGAGGGGGAAACGACAGAACTAAAAGGCAAATATGAAAGGCAGAGTAAATAACCAACCTGTCATCCCCTGCTCCCCACCTCCCCAGCCACCCTCCTCTGGAGGGCAAGAGAGACATGTGAAAGAGCGAGCGAGAAAAAGAGAAGCACCTCATTAGTCTTCCAGCCCTCCCTGACTCTGGGACTGACAGTGAACACGTCAGTGCAGCAGCAGACATGCAAACATGCAGAGAGGGGGCTACCCCGTCCCCTCCCATCCGCTCGTACTCCAAACATGATTAATGTGCGCAACAGCCGTGGGTCTATACGTCTGGACCGCTCCTCCCAGCGCCGCACGCTCTTGAGAGCCCCAGCCCTCGGCGTCCTCCCCGGGACGCCCGCACCCTAGCTCCCTGCCAAACTCACAGACGCGGTCTGGAAATGTAATTCGCCCTGTCCTCCACAACCAGTGCTGTGGGACCCAGAAGTTTGACTTCTGCACCGTTCAGCAGAAATAACAGTTCAGATAATTGGTTTTAGTCTCTCCTAACCCCCAATAGTAAGCTAGAACGCCGGCGCAAGAATCAATTGATTCGCTCGGGGCTCCTTACATATCGAACGCAGGCGAATCGGGCTCCGTAGTGTGTGGGCAACCTGCGGTTTCCAGGTCATATTCGAACACCTGACTTTGCCGAGGCCCAACGCAGAAGTCATGTGCTGGAAAGAAAACAATGCGATGAATAGGCTTGGCTCTTGTATAGGCAGGGGGGAGAATATGTGCTCTTCAATGGGGGATTGTGGTACTTGTCATGGTGTAACAGGATCAGCGCGCCCTCCACCCTAGAGCGCAGAGGGCAGCCATTGTTACCCTGCAGGAGAAAGGCAGTGGGGGCCGTCGACCCGGGTTGAGCTCGTCTTGTGGGGGTGATGTCCTCCGAGCCCTACACCAGAGACAAATGCAGAGGACACTTCTTTAGAGGTCACTGGGGAAAACAAATAAAGCTCATCAGAGACAAAGGGTGTAAAAGTTTACAAAATTGAATTTTTAACTTCGGCAATGCAAGGGCATCCTTGATACCCTTTCAGATAAACACGTTCGCCAGTACACCACAGTTACTTCTTAAGCATCTCGAAAGCAACTTCTCAGCCGTCTTTTGATTTTAAATTCAAATTTTTTTTGCCTAGTATAATTTCTCCTCAGAAGGAAGGAACACTAAGCACTTTTTGTGCTGTGGCAGCAGAATACGGCAGGCGGCGTCAGAAAGTGTAAATCAGTGTTGAAAGCGCACTGCCTTATCTACTGGATAAAACCAGCCTGCAACAATGGCATTAAAGCACATCTCATGAAAGCCGCAATTAAACACTATCTGATCTGATTCTGTTCGAAAGACATCTTTTTTTCACTTTCTGTATAATGAACACCCTCTCCACTTTGGTTGAAAGACACAGGACTGTCAGTATAACTGGGAAGTAATCTTAATAGAACCCAACAGAAACTTCATAGTTTCAACGTAGCAAAGGGTCAAAAGCAATCCTACTAGAAGCAACTACTTCTGAAAAATACATGCAGTGTACTTACTGGGTTCGTATTGTATTGCAAAACACTTTTGCTGCTATTGAGGTGGGATATGGCTAAGGTTAAAGAGAGGTTTGGTGGTATGGGTAGGTTTAAGGGTTCTAAATAAATGTGACCCTGAACCACAGAACCAGTCATAAGTAAAATAAGCTTTCAATTGATGTATGGTTTGTTAGGATAGGACAATATTTGGCAGAGATACAACTATTTGAAAATCTGGAATCTGAGTGTGCAAAAAAATCTAAATAATAAGTTCTTAGCAATGCTTATTATTAAAAAAATACATTTTAGTATATGTACAGTTGGAAATTTAGAAAATATATTCATGGAACATGATCTTAATATCCTAACGATTTTTGGCATAAAAGAAAAATCAATAATTGTCACCCATACAATGTATTTTTATCTATTGCTACAAATATACCCGCGCTACTTAAGACTGGTTTTGTAGTCAAGGGTCACTACAGAAATTAATTCCAGATGTAATTACATGCAGGTATTTTTTAAAATATAAGTACAGTGCATGTACACAATAAGTGCATTGTATCAAATTAATTAATTTAAATGCAAGTGCATAGTAGTTAAAGCCACCTAATATAAAGTGGGTCCTACTGTTTTAACCAAAACTAAATGAAAAATTAGCAATGGTGACTAACTGAAACAAGTTTCTTTTTTTTCTCCTGCACCACTTTTATTCTAATCACCGTTCTGCAGCATAAGCTCTAAATGATATAATGACGCTAACACCGGTGGCTCTTTATTTGTGAATCGTTTGTTTGCTCTCACCTTCCCTCATGTTGACTTCAGATATTGACATTGAGCTGGTGGCGCAGCATTACCTTCTTTATAAAACTATTACCATTCTAAAGATATTACAGAGTAATGGATTTGTCTTGCTGTATTTTGAGCTAGCCAATCTGGGCTTGTATTGAAGCACCCGGTGCACAATTTGTTTTCATCAGCAGTAAATGGTGGATCATTGTGGCCGTGACGGGAAAGCACAAAGACCAGCTAATGAAAGGCAATGGCTGTGGCCCCAGTCTCATCACCACTCACTGCGCTCATGGATGAAAACAGGTGTCCTCTTGGGGCTGGGGTTTCATTTAAAGAGGGATTTTAAAGGAATATTCATGACAGCTATCCTTCATCGGGTGGGTGAAGGGAGGAGATGCAGAAAAAGAAGTAAGGGGGGTGAGAGAGAAAACGTCAGTGGGGTAAATCAACCAGTGATTGAAGAGGCCTGTCTGGGATAATTCAGTTTGATTGGAGTCTCGGTCTCTCATTACCATTCCAGTTTCAACAGGGAGACGCCCCTCAGTCCCCACTTCACCATGCTCATCTCTTTCTGAGGATGACAATGCCCTAGTGCGGGCGCCGAAATGAACAGGAGGTCTGGAGTGTGTGTTTCAGCATTACTATTCTGCGGTGTACAACACTTATAACACCTTAGGCTTGTTTATTTTGTCACAGATTGGAAACTTGTACTCTTCTTGTGATGAAAAGGATCAGTTATTAGAGGCTATTTTCACAGTTTCTGGTTGAGTCATAGCATCTGGGGTCCAGAAAGTCTTGGGCACAAATACAACATTCAAAACCCTGTGTTTTAGCCTAGACAATACACCATTACCATGAATCATAGCAGTTGCTGTTTACTTCTATTGCATTCTAAAGGAACCTGGTTTCAATATGCTGCCTGCACAGGAAGTCAAGCTCATAATGCTTGTTCATGAACAGGCAACTATTTCCTTTGTGGCATCCTTGTGGCTTGAGACCACATCATCTTCACCTGTGTCATAGTTTCATAAGATCTGGCCTCTTTTCATACCATGCACCAGGTATAAAGGTTAGGATTACGTTCCGCTTATAGAGACCCCATTTCGCACCTGGCATGTCTGTAGTCACCATTTGCAATGTCTAACCTGTCATGAACACTAGCTTGCATTGTCCTCTCAGATGGCGAAGCTAATTCTGCAGTCCTCTGTAAACTGAGGAGGTTAGTGGTACACTTGATTACAAAAGCCCAATCTTGGGAACTCCCTAAGGCTAAACAGCCATTGGACCGTGTCTGCAATTGTCCACTCCCACCCTCCACCTCTAGGCACTCTGTTTTAATCAATAATATTAGTGTACCGATGCAGATCTGGCGTTGCTGTCATAAAAGGCTGGTTTAGCTTAGCTTGTAGCCCCTTTTGTAAAATCTAAAATACCTTTATGGTTACATCACTTACCCAGGATGCTGCAGGCCTCAACTACTGTCAAATTAAAACCAGCTTGAGTCGAAATGGTGATCCCTCATTCTCTTCCTGATCCCTTTCATGTAGTTCCTGCTTTATTTCACTGTGTTTCAGCATGGCTGGAGTTGAAGGGGTTTCCCTCCTCTCCCTCGGGTGCCACAGTCTCTCCGAGTTCAGCCTGATTCGAATAGTGCGTGCATGTGTCATAAACACACCCTGGCTTTGAAGTCAATAGATCACCACAATGGACGGCTGCCTCTCAATTCCCCCAGTTGTAAACCTAGAAGCCTCTTTGTGCAACACACTGTCTTTCGGTTGGACTTCAAAGCGTGCAGTTTGCTTCAGTCATGGAATAATGTATTCCAATGTGATGTCCAGATGAAAGTGATGCAGATCCATGTGTGCACCTGCATATAGATGTTGTTCTCTAATACAGTATGCTTTAGTTTAACATCGGAACTGAAGAGCACTTCTCAGGCTATTCAAAGCAAGTCCTATAATCTGTAGCATAAGGGCGCCTACACGCTAGAGTTTATGTTGTGTGAGAGAATATGTATCCCTGCTTGATTTCAACCATACCCTGCTCTTTTCCTTTTCTCAAAATGTGTCGTTTGCATACTAGGGATGCACAATATTAACCCCGGCTCATGAAAATGCGGGCCTCTATATACATTTCTGCAACACCTTACTGCATATTTTGTGGCAGTTTCAAAGCTAAATGTTCAGAGAGGGGTGCTAAAACACATTTAAAATGTGACCGTGGCATTTTAATATGTGACGTTTTTTCAGTTTTGCATAAATATATAGTGGCACGTATTTTCAATTAGCCTAGGTTGTACAATATATTTGTACTAAATTGGACAACATTAAGAGATTTTGTCAGTATATTGTGCAGGCTCATTTTTCCCCATACCTTTCCAAATCCTACCATTGAAATCATCTAAAGTGAACACTTTTAAATGTAATATTTCCCTCATCTCAAAATGAATCCACTTTTTAATATTGTACAGTTTACTCATTAAATGTGTTAGCTTTTAATGATAATAATAATTATATGTTCCAACTCTTAGTGCCATGGTACCAAAATGAGAACTGTGACACTTTCCCCGTATTAGCAATTTTGGTTTTGGGACAGCACTGTGTTCCGATCAGTCAAGTGTTCCATTAGACCCTGTTGTTCTAATGTGTAAACGCCCATAGTAACAGTACCAGCATTTTTAAGACCTTCTTGACAGGTGCTCTGAGATGCTCAAAAGATTTGCCTCGTCTTTCTTGATTGAGAAATGTTTTCTGAATTTTCCTCAGTCTGCGCTGATTAGACAGAAAAGACAGCACCCCCCCCTCTCTCTCTCATTCTTCCATTAATATTTCTTTTCCAAGCCTCCTTCCTTACATTATTAATGAGGCCTCCCCCAATTAAGATGGATGAGACTGCTCTTGAGGGTATTTGTTCAGGTAAGATCTCTGATTAGCATATCTGATGGATCTGCCTTCATGCGCTGATTAAAACCTTCCTCTTTCCCTGGGGCAACTTTAAAGAAAGAGATGTTCAAATGAGGACCCCCACACATACTGCTAAGACAAACCATATCAGACCACGCTACAGTGACAGTTTCATTGCCTGTATCCCTGCTAGGCCTGCCCCATCTCCTTATTACTTTAAGCTTCCTTCAGAGCACAAAACTGGCTTGTCATGCATTCCCTTTATTGTTAGGGCATATATAACAGGATTAGTCCTAACAGAATTTATGAGGAACATTGCTGAAAGTTAAGAAGTATTTGAAGGAGCTATGCTTGCTTGAACTTGTAAATGTCGCTGATTAACCAAAGAAAATGAAGCCTAGTCTCAAGGACACAAAAAAGCAGCCCAATGAAGATTCATGCCCATGACCCTTAGGTCCAGAGTCCGGTGCCGTGGTCATAACTCATGTTCTGTCCGCGTAATACGAGCGAGATCGAGAGTAATGAGCTGTGTTGAGCACCCCAGCTACAGCACAGATGGGACTTTGCTTGTACATGTCAAACACAATGGAGTGGAGCATGTTGGGATAGAGTGCTGAGGTTGTTTGCATCAGTACAAGGCTTTTTGCTTTGTTTATATTGTTTTTAGTGTTTCAGGCTGTAGCTGTGCGAATTTCATAGACCATGCGCACCTGGATGTCAGCATTTGGCTGTCACCGCGTTTCCTGAACACGCCGATCTGGTCTGTCTCAGCACTGCGGCAGTTGGGACGATCTAGGGAGCTGCCTTGTTTTATGAGGTTGTGAGGCCGTTCGGTCCACTTACCTCTGAGGTCATGCAAATAAAGCCCTGACGGAGAGGGGACGGTGAGGAACCTCGTGCTGCTAGCTCTCCGGCACCTGCTCCCAGCCTTTGGAGACAGACTGCACCGGTGTCTGCTGCACCCGGCTTGGCAGGATCATCTGTAACACTCTATTTTTGTCTTATTCTGCAGCTACGATGGGAAGTGCTTGGATGGGCTTATTTTTGTACACCTGGATCAGCACTTGGGAAAGGGGAAGCTGTAGCTGTGGCATTGCTTGTTGTACTGGTTTGTTGAAGAATATCGATTAACACTGGTGTCACATTCGTGTATATATATATAGTGGCAGATTGATATCTGCTGATGTTTCCAAGTCCGGGTGTGTGGAGGAAGAACGCCTTAGATGTTTCTCCACTCAGAGGAAATTAGAGATGATAATTTTCATGCTATGGCTGTTAACTGCTAAATTTAACCTGATGATGAAAACATACCTGTGGGAACATTTTTGCAGAACTCTAATGCTCTGTGTAATTTTAAAATAATGTACCATCTACACTAAACCTTCTCGATAGTATGAACAAAAGCGAATGTGATGTAAAAACGTATTCGCACTCATGCCATTTTAGCTTGTTTTTCGCTCTCGCATCTTTCAGCTCTTTCATCGGGAGTTATGTTTTTGACAGGATTCATACCCAAGGATTTCGCATCCTAAGTCCAATTCCATGCCGGCTGAGCTACCGAGCAAGATTGTTACATCTGGAAAGCGAAACGCATGGAACTGTAATCAAAAATGTGTACAGAAACGATTACAAGTTCTCGCTGTTTTACCACCTCAAGTTTTCATTTCTGTTGGAAACTGCAGTGATATTGGTACTATTTCGCATATTGTAAAAAAGTTCCCACAGGTATTCATCATGAGATCAAGTAAGCTAAATTCATCTGTATAATTTTGAAAAGAACCAAGTTTCCGAACATTGATAACTAATATGGTACAGATACGTTTAGCATCCCTACCTCAAATTATAGATACATCTATGGTAATCTTATCTACGTTTCTCTTCTTCTTCCACCTGTCCTTTTATGATTCTTCCATTTTTCCTCAGTGTTCACTGTTCGTTAGCCTCAAGTAGATATTATTTGATCCGAGCTCCGTGTCTCATCCTCTAGAGAGTCTCATTGGACCTCTATCCACACTCTGGTAATAGAATTGCCGTCACCCCTGGAAGAGACATCAGGCCTGGTTCCTACATCTCCTCCCTCAGTTCTCTACTCTGGCTCTTTTACTTTACTCCCTCCTCTATTGTAATACTGGAGTTTGGCTCTGTGCCCGGTTTTCTCCATTGATGTCTTCCTCCCTCCCCTCCTCCTCCAGCTGTCCCTCCATCTCTGTGAAGTCCACACACTCCGCTCTTTGTGGCTGCGGTAAAGAGGCAGCGTGCCCGTGGAATTCAAGTACCGCATTCCACTGGATACCCCTCCTCTGCCTCACATGCACACTAAAACCCTCCTGTTGCCACCCAGTGCTGTGCCAGTTGTGTGTGTGTGGGTCATTATGTTTGGCGCGTGGCCCTAGATGGGGTGTCCTGCCACCCCTCACCCCCTGCCTGATTCCACCGGGCCTTGGCAGATGCCTCCTGCTGACTCAGGATCCATGTTTGTGTGAGCCGCATTGCTGGATTGACTGCTTCCATTCTAGCCCGTCACCCTGGAGAGGTCGATAAAACTATCATCTCCTCCTCCTGCTTCGCTTTTATGTTCTAGCATTGTTGATTTTCTTTGCACATACTCACATCCGCAAAGCAGTTATTTTGAGAAAAGACGGACATTTAATCTGGCGGTGGGATGTGCTTCCGGGCTTCCATTTCATAAGCTTTCTATCGGAGATCCGTCTGAACAGATCCTCTGCTAGGGCAGCACCTCCTCAGCTTACCTCATGGGATAAAAGAACCTTTCACAACTGGGTTTCCACTTTACAAACGCTCGGGAAAGATATCTATACTTGCGTACAAAAACCATTATGGATCGTACGCCAACATACAAAACTCTCTAGTAGTGTAAGAGAGCAATGTAACGGGAAACCCCAAAGAGTGGCATTTTTGAGTGGGGTGTACAGAATTTCATCCTCCCTCATAGCGGTCAAAGAAAGGGGCCAGAATGCTTTGGTTTAGGAGTGTATGTTTTGTGTTTGTTGTTGCTAGTGTGCCCATGGTTCGTCTAAAGGTCTGCCAGACCCTGCTGGGTCCTCTAATCTCAGGCGGTGGAGAAACACCCTTCACTTTCCATCAGAGTGCTGCTAGAGCAGGCCAGATGAAGGTGCCAACTATCTCTATCCTGTTTATCCTTCAAATTAACAATTTGAATGAGAGGGAGAGGTTTTTTTTTTGGTCCTCTGCAAACCACACTCAGTGTTTCTCTGCTCTGGAGCTGATGGATGTGCAGAGCTTCCAGAGGCCCTGCCTCTACCTGGTTAGGTGGGTTTTTCCAGCTTGCCCGTGGCGGTGCCAAGTTTCGAAGGGTCCAGCTGGCACAAGCTAAGCCCTTTGTTTTACTGCACTCTGCATTCAGCCCCAGTCGCACAATGTTTTGTCACCGGCCCGAGTAGGTATGCGATGGCGACGACCTTGGCAAAAGAGCAAGGTGACAAACGCTGTATGTGCAAGCTGTAATTGTTGCCTGTGTATGTAGATACTGCATCATGATAGTTTTATTCTCATTCAACAATGCTGAACGTCTCTATACGTGCTTTGAATTCTACCAAACCATGCTGTTGTGTTCTTGAACAGCAGGGCACGTCTGCAGACTTTGGCGAACTTTCTGAGAGACCACAAGTACCTTATTGGCCAGCTTTCTCACAGAGACCTTCCTTCGGTTGCCCTCTCCAACAGGGACATAGGGCGATTTATGAATATTCATGCAGCTGTCCTTGGTTACTAAAAGCAGTGCTTAAATCTACATAATTTGTTTTTAAGTGCCTTTCAGATGGCCTTTTCCTTTTTTGACACTCTCAAGAAAAGGAGCCATACTTAGTAATCAAGCTGCCATTGTAGAACGGATCCTAACAGTCGAAAAGCTACTCAGATGTTCTGGCTTTAAAAGCAGCCAAAGGCTGTTTTTAAATCACTTGTGTCAGTGTCCAGTCTCATAAAGCCTGAATGAAGTGCAATTGTGTATTGTCAAAGCTTTGGAGAAAATACAAAGGTGTTGAAGTGCTTTCTTGTGTGAAACACTGATCTTAAGAATTTAATTTTAATTGCCTCATCTGCGTATAGTTGTTTTTCTACACTGATAATATACAGTGCATTTTACCTTATTCTGAGGAACTGTTTAACGGTTTGTCTCTCCTGGCTTGCCGTAGAGAGGCTGTCATTGGTGAGCTGCTCTTTTCAGAGCTTCAGGGCTGTTTTAATGAATGGGTATCTGGCAATAGGCCTTTTCTTTGTACACAGAGCCCAGCTAAAGTGCATTGTGTTGTATTGTTTACAGAGCATTTCCTATTATTCTGAATGCGAGCGCATGTGAATGTCAATGAAAACCTTTAAACAGCCCAGTTTGAAATAGGCTGTTTTACTTATTTGGGATGAATATTTTTGTTTTTCCTAAATGAGGGCCGTTTAAGGAGGCGTTCAGCGGTCCCCCCTTGCTCAGTTTTTATATTTTAATGGCAGTATAATTGCACACATGAACTAAACAATCAGTTTAATGCGATTTATTCAGTCACTATTGAATTTAATGCAGTAGGAGGCATTCTGTCTTGATCAACTAGCTTTGTTAAATTAAAGAAAGTGATCATTTTTGATTCATCAGTGCACAACAATTATTTTCATTCTAGCTTTTTGCCTAATCTTGATTATTTGTCCCCAAGCTGGGAAAACTATCATCACAATGCACCAGGGGCAACCATTCTGCACTTACAATAGGACATTGTCTCGCTTTAAGTGAACACCATTGCACTCCAGGCCTCTTGGGTGCTCGAGTTGGTGCTGGCAACAGCGTCCCTACTCTACATTCCTCTATCTCCTATCTGTCTGTTCCTGTCCTCCTCCTCTCCTCTCCGTCTGGGCTGGCGATCTCCCAGCAGCGGTGGTCGCACAGGACCCTGCTTCCAAGCTGACGCCTGCTAACCGCTGCTGGCTCTTTGTGGGCAACAATGGCAGGCCAGGCCCCAGCCTGAGGCCTAGACAGACCCGTCGACAACAAAGGGGGCCTGTGAATCGGAGGCCCAGTGGGCAGCCGGTGCAGGGGGAATAAAGCAGGTCAGGGCCAGATTAAGAGTGCTGAGGGGAACACAGCACAGGGCTAACGGGTGCATGCCAGCTCAAAAGGCACTCCTGAGAGAGACGGAGGGAGGGAGGCTGCAGACAATGGGGAGTTTAAGAAGGAGGTGGAGGGGATAGTTGGAGGAGGAGCGATTGTAATTAGAGATGCCGCCATTGCTGCCTCAGCTGATTCCTTAGCTGTGCACACCTTCAGGGTCTCATCACCGTAATGCATGCAAAAGCTAAGCTGGAAGGGTTTGTTGGGAATGAATCCTTTGTGTTTGCATTCCCCCTCCCTTGTTTTTTGTCCTTGTCCATATGCTTAGCTTGGTTTGATGAGCATTTTCTGCAGGAAATTGTAAGGAGGGGCTGATTGGATGTGGTGTTTTAACAATGTATAATGGAAAACTCCAGATAATATGGTTTGGTTTTTTCAGCACAATTAAGGCCTCTTTATTAGCAGTACATTGAAATGAAAACTCTTGGCTGAAACTGAAATTTGTGGTGGAAACTGACTTGCACTGACTTTAATCTTTGTTTGGAATAATTAAATTCTGTTAGTATTTGGCAGCCTTACAAATAGCATCTACACTCCAACACTTTTTTTTTTTTACACTCAAATTGATGTAACAGATGAGTTTTGACTAATAAAAGCGCTATAAATGTGGTAGGGAATATGCATTTTTTTTCAGGAAAGTTAGCAGGTTGTTTAGTAACTCTGTGTTCTCAAATGAGAGACCGTCTTCTTATATATTAGATACGATGTTGCACTAAATAGCCCCACATGGGAAAACATTCTTTATTAGGGTGAATGACGGATAAGGATTTAAAATGTGAAAAAAAATAAAACTGGCAAAAAATTTAAATGTTAGGACTTTCTATACTTATTACAGTGTTGTGTATGTAATGCAATGATATTTACACATTTCAAGAATGTAATTTACCATTTTTTTTGATGAATCAGATCTTTTTCCTCATGAAAATGTCATTCCTGGGTAACGTAATGAATTTTTAAATTAATTACATTTCTACCATTGTTGGCATATACAAATGTACTGATCTCCATATTTGGAGCTCAACAAACAATTAGTGCTCAGAAAACTACATTTTAATCACAATTAATATAATCAATTTGGGATTTCTTATAGGCACAGGCTCATTTTTGGCTGCTGCTAATTCAAAAATTCAGAACCAAATAAAAAAAAACCTGGAAAATGTTTAAAAATGTTTTCCAATAAAGTAAATAAGACTTGTTTTATCATTAACTCAACAAAAAACTGAATTGTGTAATCTAACACACAAATATGGGTTAAATGAATTGCCCGTGTCATTGTTAGCCGGAATGACATACTGTTAGACGGAATGACATTCTGCAATATTTTTCAGGATTACCATAAAAACCATCATCAGTATAATTTTTCTTTCCAACACTCAAACTTGAAACAAAGTAAGATACACTTGACAGTTGCAAAACTCACAGTTTTTAATGATTTAAAAAAGTACAACAGGCTTTTTGGGACACCAATTTCATTACAATCGTATTTTCTAAATATTACAGTAAATCTGTAAAATTATAATGCTTCATAAACAATGGCCAGGGGTATAGTGTATAATGTGTAATAACACATTACACCGCTAAAACATTTAGGCTTATTGCAAATGAGTGTGAACCTATTTCGATTAAAGGAACATTCCACTTTTTTTGGAAATAGGCTCATTCTCCAACTCCCCCCGAGTTAATAAGTTGATTTTTACCGTTTTGAAATCCATTCAGCCGTTCTCCTGTTCTGGCGATATCACTTTTAGCATAGCTTAGCATAGATCATTGAATCCTATTAGACCAATAGCATCGCGTTCAAAAATGACCAACGAGTTTCCATATTTGTTGTATTTAAAACTTGACTCTTCTGTAGTTATATCGTGTACTAAGACCAGTGGAAATGCAAAGCTGCGAGTTTCTTGGCTGATAAGATTAGGAACTACACTCCCATTCTGGCGTAATAGTCAAGGAAGTTTGCTGCTGTAATATGGCCGAAGCAGGCGGAGTATTATCAGAAATATTCCCAGCTAGTTTAGCATTTGCACATGTGCTGCGTGATATTACTGCTCCTGCTTCGGCCATATTACGGCTGCAAACTTCCTTGACTATTGCGCCGGAATGGGAGTGTAGTTCCTAATCAGCCTAGAAAATTGAAGCTTTGCATTTCCACCGGTCTTAGTACATGATATAACTACAGAAGAGTCAAGTTTTAAATAGGACAAATACCGAAACTCGTTGGTCATTTTTGAACGTGATGCTATTGGTCTAATAGGATTCAATGATCTATGCTAAGCTATGCTAAATGTGATATCGCCAGAACAGGAGAACGGCTGAATGGATTTCAAAACGGTAAAACTCAATTTATTAACTCGGGGGGAGTTGGAGAATGAGCCTATTTCCAAAAAAAGTGGAGTGTTCCTTTAATATTTCAAGTTTGCTTGTTACTGACACATTATTGTTCCACTGAATCATCACCATAATACCTTGCTCTCTATTTTCAAAGATACTCAGCCCTAGCTTCTGCATCTGTGTTTATTCTGGCTCTGAACCGTCTCTGCCTCTCTTTATTAGACAGAGGCATCTGGAAGAACAGAATTGACCTTAAAACACCAGAAGCTATACAAAAGTTTTAAAATAGGTAACACTTTATAATAACGGCACGCTATTAATCATTAGTTAAACATTAGTAAACAGTTAATTCATCATTTATAACGCATTAAAAGACATTAATAAGCAGTTTATAAATACAGCTATAAATGCTTTATTCTTGATTTAAAAGCATATCTATAATGTGTTTAATAATTGTATTTCCATACTTTAATTTCATACTTGTAGGTAGGCTTATAAATCAAGCATTAAGAATTTATAGCTGCATTTTAAATCGTAAATTTATTGATGAATTAACTGTTTAATGATGTTTAAATAATGATTAATAACGTGTAGTTATTATAAAGTATTACCAAATGTGGATATATTAATAATAATGATTACATTATTCATGATTTTGACCATTAACATTACAAAAGTTAAATTCAATGATAATTAAATGTGAATCATATGAAATCAAGATGAATGACAGCAAAAATACGGCAAAAAACATACAATTATGTAAATAATGTTAATGTTAATAATATAACTATAATAACTATACCTAAAAGTTTACAAATGTTAATTAAAAACTAGATTGTTATGCCTATGTCATTCTGGATAACGGATGACATGTCCTGGCTAACAGAGTTTTTTTGTTATCCAAGAATGACATGTTGTTATCCAGGAATGACAAAACGAATATTTTTCTTTATAATCAGGCACTAATTTAACCACCTATGGAAAACTACAACTTAGCCATCATCGCTTTAAGGTAATCTTTTAGATCAAATAGATAGTTTTTCATATAAAAACATTATAAATAGTTTGTCAGTGTTATCCAAAAGGACACATGATATTGCTACAAAGTGCATCAGTGACCGAAAAGGTCAAAATATCAATATTTTAAGAGACGCTTAGTCACCTTTGCACATGTTCTGGTGCTCATTCAGGGTCTTCTTTTTGATACAATATTATGTCACATGACATACCACAATGCATTATGGTCTAAAATGGTCATTGGTGTCTGTTATCCAGGAGTGACATTACAGAAATCACAATTTGGGGACAAAAGTCTTTCTGTCATTAAAATTTAATTAAACTTAGTATTATAACCATATTTGCAGGTATCGTTTAAAACATCAATACAATTATGCCCAAGTAGATTTTAAATATTTTTATTTTTATTATTTACATTTTTATTGTATTTTTGTACTCAGATTTTAAGCCGGGACAGTTACCCGGAATGACGTTTTGGGACTTTTGAGCTCAATAGTTCCTTAAAGATTAATTATTTATAATGAATTCTCACAAGAGTAATTAAAGAGGGGAAAGTTGAGTCATTTAATGAAATGCATTTAAAAATGTATAAATTTTTAATATTATGAATATGCTTTGGACACCAGAATTGACATGCCACGTCATTGACCCTTTAACCAAGAGAGTGATCGCTTCTGGGTATAGGGGCTTCAGATTTTTGTGCATCTTTTTTCAGTCACTGATATATCAGTGCATCCCTGCTTTATATGAGAGAGAGAGAGAGAGAGAGAGAGAGAGAGAAGAATAGTTTAGTTTAGAAGGCAGCAGGAGAGGAAGGAAATGCAGGCGAGGTATTGCTGCTGGGACAAGCCCAGAGTACATATTGACATTTTCTTACCTTGTAGATGAAAACACAAAGCACACAACAGATGTGAGCTTATTGGTCCTCAGAAGTTTTTTTCCGTCTTTTATCTGATACTGGTTTTACAGCTGCAGGGCAAACTGAAGTCATACCTCCTCGTAGGAAACGGTTTAAAATGGAATGCCGTGGGAGAGCAGAACAGAGACTTGACGCTGTGAGGCCTGCGCGAGTTACGTGCAAAGCCGTTTCCTCAGTCAATCGGTTTTCTTTCCTTTTCTAGTATTGATTGGGTTTTTTTTTTTTTTGGTTTTGAATGGATGAGTCATGAAATATAAGCTTCTTAAAGCATTATCTATCAGTGCAGGCTATGCTTGTAGTGTGAGCAGAGCTCAAAAGAGCCATTGTGTCCTGCAGACTGCTGCTTGTCAATTGCAGGCCAGCAGATGGTTTGTACATGTTCGCATATTAAACACAACCAAGTCTGCATTTAGGGAAATGAGTGGTAAAAGACCAGAGCACTGCAGAAAGTCTTGGAGGGCACATGCTGATGCACAAGGGCTGATGGTGGTTGGCTGTTCACAAACAATCCATCAGTGATCAGGGAATGTGCAGGCCGGTGACCTTTCCTAGCTGTCAGATTGTCTTATGCATGCAGACTGCCCACAAAACAATACCAAAACTGCTTTCTTTTCATGCACTTGATACTGACTGCAGTTTAATAACACGGCTTATTTTGCACGAGACAGGCATTGTTTGATCATCTTTTCAATCCATCTAGCAAAAGAAAACGCAACGGCGTATTTGAGCGTAGCTCTTTTGTGCGTCACGTGTTTGCGAGGCTTATTTGCTTTCTTTTATATACAAGAACGGCTCAAGAATTACAATCTCGTGCGCTCTGTGTACCGCACACTGTTTTGGAGAAGCATGCTTTCCCTATTGAGCAGGCGAATGGAAACGTATGCATATTCAGCTCGCTTTTTTAGATGCAATAGAAGAAAACCTTGAACAAAAATAACAATGAAAGGATATCCCCCCGCCTCTCTTTCCACACCGCACGGTTTCACTTCAAGTGCATCTGCTTTTATCTCAAGCAGGACATCTGGTTGCGCTTACGGCCTGTCCAAAAGTGCGATTCATCTCCTCCTTTTCGCCCCGTTCGCCTTCAAATTCATCCGCCTCTCCGGCTTGTTTTCAGCCTTCGCCGGGTGAATTATCCGAGAATAAAGGCTCTTCAGCCGGGGCTAGTTTGCATCAGATGCTAAATTGTTGGTTTTGAACTACCCGGCGCTGTATGATTAGCCCAGCTTTAATTTCCCCCCTTCAATTCGTGCACAATGCACACGGCTCGGTCTAATGGAGACCACATACTCCTCTCCGGGTCTTATCTGCTATTTCCATGGACGTCAGACCTGCTGCTCTGCGCTAGCCCGCTGAAAGGGCCGCTGATTGAGCCCCGTGCGCCTCTTTCTCGAGGTTCACAATTCGGTGGATCAGAAATCAATTATGTGTGATCATGACAAATGACTCAGGGGGCTGCTGTTTGAGGGACATCACAAATGAATCAATCAAGCCTTTATCAGGGCAGATAGAAGCCCCTGTGCACGCTCTGAATGTGTGTGCCTGTGCATATGCATGTCTGTTGTGTGGAGATATATGGGTGGGGGAGCTAGGATGCTGATGTGGTGTTAACCATATTGCTGCTGGGACAGATGGAAGATGGAGAGGAGGGGAGGGAAAGGGCGGGAGGGGGGTTGGCTCTAGTGCATGTGGCGTTGGCCCGGTGCCTGCTGTACAGGACCCCGTTTGGCCTCCACGGCTGATTAGAGGTTAATGGTTTAAGAGTGTGTGGGGACTCGGCCGTGATTGGCCGAAAGGCTCTCGAGTGGGCGTGTCCGAGGGGGTGGCAGATGGCGCCGATAGAGTGAGGCTATGAGTAAATGAATGAAAGAGGGGGACTCCTCTCCTGTTCCCTGATCAGTGGCCATCGTAGCGGTGTGAGCTCCCCCTATACGCCTCCCTCCCCAACAGATGGCCATTGGAGCTCAGTGGCTAAAATGACTCCGAAAGCCCAGGCTGGATGAGCGTGCATTAGCGGGCATCGCCAGCGGATTAATTATGACTGTTACACATACATAGAGATTCGTAACGTAGCCTGCTGACTCTGTGTCGTGATGATGCCGCGAAGCTTGGCTCTGCGATTAGGGTCAACCCAAGAGGGTTAGTTTCCTGAGAGAAAACAGTCTCCTGTCATATGGACGGTGACATGGATGACCTTCCCCAGAGAGGCAGTACATACTTACTTCGCCCAAACTCTGTTTTATGTTCTAAATGTGTAAAAACATCCATTTAAAGTTACTTTTGAAGGTTTTTGTTTGCGTCTCTTGAATGAGCAAAGGGAACACATCTGTTTTTAGCACTTTTCAGCCGTTGGAGTTTGGTTTGATGTTCTAGTTTCTTCTACTTTTGTCACTCACCTAGTTTCCTTTGCTGTCAGTTTAAAGTTCAAATTACTAAGAGTTTAACTATTGTTTGTCATTGTTTTTTATGCTATTCTGTTATTGCTGTTCTTTCCAACCCCGTAAGACCTTCATTCATCTTCAGAACCCAAATTAAGATATTTTTGATGAAATCTGAGCACTTTTTGTCTCTGCATAGACAGCAACGCAACTACCATGTTTAAGGCCCAGAAAGGTAGTAAGAACATTGTTAAAATAGTCCATTTGACATCAGTAATTCAACCTTAAGTTTATGGAGCTACAAGAATACTATTTGTGTGCAAAGAAAACAAAAATAACTTTATTCAACAACTACTTCTCCTCCGTGTTAATCTTTGACACACGTTCATGGGAGTACCACGGCGCATGTCCTTTCTACCTTTATGGGTCTTGAATGTGTCAGTTGTGTCGCGAGTTGAAGCGACCGCAGAAACAGCATATTTAGCCCCTGGAATGCGAATTTTACCAGGGTGGACCCCCCTCGAAACGCGATTGGGCTAGTTTTTGGCTGGTTTAGAGTAGCAATTCTGTTCTGTTCTGAAGATGAAGAAAGGTCTTACAGGTTTTGAACGACATGAGTAGTTATTGTAGTAGTTATTGACAGAATTTATTTTTTTGGGGGGGGGGGGGGTGAACTATCCCTTTAATAACACAACTATAACATCACGGAGGAACATTGACAGCCAGTCAGAATCCACCTGAATACAGTTGAAGCATCAGATGACACAACTGCAGCACATACTTACAATAAACAGATTGTTACTATGTGTTGGTAACGACACTATTGTTATCGTTCTGGGTGTGAACGGATCTTAAAACTTGTGCACAGTTTAGCAGGCCTCTGCAAAATGACGAAATCATCTGTTGTGCCTGGTGCGGACACAACAGACATGCTCAAGAGTTTCTTTGTGTGGTCAGAATGACTGATATTAACTACAGCAGTGTCATTATTTAGTCTAGATGACGTTGCATGCCTCATTTTGACTGACAACAACACTCCATCTGCTTATGACATCCATCCTTGCTCCATTTCCCAGCACTGTTCATCTTTCTCTCTCTCTCTGTCTCTCTATCCGTCCCCCTTCCTCTAACCCAGGTAGAAAATGATCGAAAAGCCTCTAAAGGTGGGGGGAGGGTCCGATCTGTGCTCGCACCATGATGGAGGTTAGCCTGAAAAGAGCAGTTGTGGAGAGCATGGTGGAGCAGCATTCAGTACTGCATCTGAGCAACAAAAGGCCTGGTGGAGAGGGTGGGGGGGAGCTAGCGATATGAGAGAGAGAATAAAAAGACAAGGAGGGCTCTTCATGTCCATCAGTAGCAGATGCGTGCTCTCTCCAATGCAACCCCTGTCACATGAGCCTATGGGCTCATCTGCTCTTTCGTAACCTCACCGACGGATCACGTCATGGACAACCGTCATGACCGATCCTAGCACACGTCGCTCAGAAATCCACTGTCACTGATCAGCACATTTTCTAATAGCTGTGCTTACTAAGGCTATTACTAGTACAATATTTAAACAAACCCTTAAACGTTAGCATTGAATTTCAGTGTACAAGTGTGACTATTTATCTCTTATTCTTTATTATGGACATAAAAGCCCTGGTATCTGATAAAGCATGACACATAGGAGGAGTGGACTCGAAAAGCACAGGACAGCAGAATGACTCCTCTTAAAAGCAGCTGGGAAATGTACTTATTTCAGCCACCATTACTGTTAAACATTATCATTGTAGGGAGGCTCACTCTGCTCCATTTGATACTGGGTGGGATGTGTCCATGTGACTAATGCGACTCGGCCGTTGGAAAGATCAAGCAAAGCTGATGGTGATAGCCAGTTCAAATTCAGCCCTGTTTAGTCTCAACTGTAGTTTTTGCAGGCCAAGATAATGCGTGATCTGATAATGCAAAGGTTCACATGAAGGCGCCCTCATTGCCTGGAGCATTTTTGAAATGTAAAACAATTCAGTCTTTGCATGTTGTGGTGTGCAAGATGAGCCATTGTTTGCCTTGCAAACATGCGTTGGGCCTAACGCATGTTTGAAGTTTTTGCCCAAAGAGAAAATAAAACAGGTCATAAAACCTTTCCATACGTCATGTTCAGCTGTACTAGCTTCATAAAGAAATGTCAGTTGCGGCCCAACGAAAGCGCAGGGTTTGATCATTCTCGCCATAGTCCTCAAAAGCAAAATGAACCTTATAAATGCACTCCCTTCTTACACACTCCTGTGGACATTTGTCTCTCTAACCAAATTCACTTTGAACTCCGCATTGTGCCAGAAGTAATTTGCAACACATAGGGGCACTCCCTCTCCTTTTCTGTCTTTTATCAAAATGAAAACAGACATCACCATAAACTCCCCTTAATCAGATGGCTCTGTTGTGTTGGCTGTGCCTGAAAGGGTTTGGCAGTAAATTGGACGTCGGATTTCTTTTCTCCAAAATCTCGGGGCTGAGGAGGGGGCCGACTTCTCAGAAGAACTCGTCTGGAAAAGCCTTTTGTGGGATTTGGCAAGGGAACAGCCGGCTTTGCTCATGCTTATTAGGCACCCCTGTCGCACCGAACCCTAGAATTAATTGTGATGTGTGCGGTTGTCTGTTTCCCTGCACATGTGTGTATGTGTGTGTGTATATATGTGGGCACATGTAAAGACACCTCCTAGCTCTGGTGCAGTTTGTTCTGGTCACGGAGGCTTTATGCATCAGCTGGACACATTTCTGGGCATATGGGTTGGTAACGAATGAGACTCGCCCTGCCTGTTCCTGTCGACAGCCTGTTCCTTGAATCATCTCTGCTGTTGACTCTACAAGGATACATGGAATCATGAATCTATCACTTGTAAACCTACAGATTCAAATGATCTCTGGACCTATGTAGTTTCCTGTGCATTGTGATGAACGGCTCTATTGCAATGGTTTAGAGTGATACAGTAATTCTAGTCCCCCAACCCCCTTTCCTTTGACTTCAATCATTAATAATTAAAGAGTCAAAGTGAAGAATGAGCCCTCCTATTGGCCACAAAGACATGCGTACGGTTTTTCTTCCTTCTTGCCTTTAGTTCTTTGGTTCTATAGGACCTTGCAGTAACTGGAACCAAAGCAACATCTTTTCATGTTTAAGCGTAATTCGTCTAATATTTCCAAAAAAAGCTTCAGACCGGGATTTTGAGTAAAATGATGGATTTTTGATTTCCTGTAGGGCTCTACTGTAGCATGATCTACTAGGATTTGGAGATAGCACTCTGGAATTGGATAGCATCTCACATATATCTTGCGGTTTGGTAACCACTAGCTACCAAACCAGTCTTGTGTACAGTCAAACAATCAGATGTGGATTTGGTAGCAGCCTAGTTTTTCTTGAGCCGTTCCTGGTTAGCAATCTTGACTTACAACGTCCAGATCCATTTACACTCACGCAGTTAACAGAAGATTTGTTTAGGACCAGTGAAAGACATATGTGACCCTGGAACACAAAACCAGTCATAAGGGTCAATTTCATGAAATTGAGATTTGTACATCTTCCGAAAGCGTTCCATTGATGTATGGTTTGTTAGGATGGGGCAATATTTGGCCGAGATACAACTATTTGAAAATCTGGAATCTGAGGATGTAAAATATTGAGAAAATCGCCTTTGAAGTTCTTAGCAATGCATATTACTAATCAAAAATTAAGTTTTGATATATTTATGGTAGGAAATTTACAAAATATCTTCATGGAACATGATTTTTACTTAATATCCAAATTTTTGGCATAAATCTATCATTTTGACCCATGCAATATGTTTTTGGCTTTTTCTTAGTCAATGCTACACAAATTACATCAAATGTCATTGTTTAATTTTTTTCTGTCTCTTCCTATGCAGGTTTTCACCTCAGTGGCACAGTCACAGAACCGGCGATGCAATCCGAGCCAGAGACGACACACAAGGTGGCCATCAGCTTCGACCGCTGTAAGATCACGTCAGTAACATGCGGCTGTGGCAACCGAGACATCTTCTACTGCGCGCACGTGGTGGCGCTGTCCTTATACCGCATCCGCAAACCCGAGCAAGTCAAACTGCGGCTGCCCATCTCAGAGACACTCTTCCAGATGAACAGAGACCAGCTGCAAAAGCTGGTGCAGTACCTTATCACAGCCCACCACACAGAAGTGCTGCCCACCGCCCAAAAACTGGCAGATGAAATCCTGTCCTCCAACTCTGAGATCAACCAAGTACACGGTGAGCAGCATAAACGAAGAGTTTCCTTCCCCCTCCATTTTGAAAGCTTTATTCAACACATTGTGCAAAAATAAATTCTACCTCTTCCTGGTCCGTTTATCCAAGGAGCCTCTGAAACCAGGAAGTCCATCCTCTTGAACTCTGACCTTGTTTTAAATAGGAATGAAGGGGTCAAGCAGAAGCCCCATATCAATGTTTAATCAGTGAATCCGGAATGTGCAGAATGCGTTAACCTGCCAAGATGTTGGATCAAAAGTGCAAAAGGACACCTACACTGGAGTCCTGCTTATACAAGGACACACAGCCCCTTCTGTTTATAGCAGTTTGCACCTCACCAGCCCATTGCAGCCATTATAAAGCCATTAAGTACACTAATAATTTACTATTATGCTGAACAGGGTTACAGTCTACCGCAATCTAACGCATTACAACAAGCGCTCTTATTTCAAAGCACTTTACATCCAGCACAGCTGGCTCCATAGATATCCTATACGCTCATAGTATATAACACCAATGCTTATGTCACACACTGATGATAATCTAGTATATGTAAGTTATTATTGCTCCCCTAAGTCCACCCAAGCCTTTTAAAAGCTAATCTCTAACTCAAGATGGATCTTCTTATCATATAACGCATGCCAAGGACAGGGGAAACGTGCAAGCGATGCAGAATCAAGAGTTCCGCTTCCATATATAGCGTTTATATATGTTTAATACCCGCAGGGGCACCCAAAGGGGGCCAATAGGCAGATCAACTCTCTGTGCAGAGTCTGTATATGAAGCAGCTTCATGGTGTCTTTAAGTGGAATTCAATAGGGCTGAATGTGCTGATGTGTTTTGTTCTGGAATGGGGGGGTTATAAACCTAAAGTGCATCGACATATTGGAAATACAGTAAGACCTTCCTCAGATAAAGTGATTGCCTCTAATGCATTTGGCTTTTCTTCCCTTTTTTTCTTTTTGCAAATCACAGTGGCAATGGAAAGCAATCTTTTAAGAATCAAGCCCTGATAGCTATGATTTGACTCACCTCGGTTTGAAATGTAAAAAAAAATAAAGTATGGGTATTCTGCCAAAAGGAAGTGATATTATTGATTTCGGCTGTGGTTTAGAGTAAGCAGGCTCAGGAAGTGCTGTTTTTCAAAGTGTTAATGTGCACAAGCAGATTTTTTTTGAAAATCTGGCTATTGTTGAAATTGCATAAGCTTGTAACCCAAGCTCTGTTTTTCCACTGATAAATGATATATGTTATTGCCGAAAGTATCCAAAGTTAACCGGCTGTATTTCTCTCCCAGGGGCTCCGGATCCCACAGCAGGGGCCAGTATTGATGATGAGAACTGCTGGCACCTGGACGAGGAGCAAGTGAGGGAACAGGTCAAGCAGTTCCTCTCTCAGGGAGGATACTATGGCTCAGGCAAGCAGCTCAACTCCATGTTTGCCAAGGTGAGACGCTCTCGCTTTCTGTGTGTGTGTGTGTGTGTGTGTGTGTGTGTCTGTGTGTGAAATGCTCAGTGCGAAATGTGCTATTATAGTGAATTATGGGCCCATGAAATCCTAGGAGGCCCATTTAAATCAATGTATTTTAATTAAATGTCAAGCTGCCTCTTATTTTCAATAGCCAGCGCAGTTCATTGCTTTACCTGTCTGCTATCTGAAGATTTGAAGGACTGCACTACAGCCTTTGATATTGATGCTGAATATAGTGCTCAAACACATACATAAACATTCTGATCTCATAGTCCTTGCACAAGATGCTTTATGTACTAATTACTTGCTTTGTTCTTCAAAATATGATGCTGATTTGTGTTAGACACAGGTGCGTGTTAGTCTTTTATGTGATGCATGAGGTTAAACCAGGTTTTTTTTGTACAGGTAAGGGAAATGCTGAGGATGCGCGACTCAAACGGGGCGCGGATGCTCACACTCATCACGGAGCAGTTCATGGCTGACCCGCGCCTATCTCTGTGGCGACAACAGGGCACAGGCATGACAGACAAATGCAGACAACTCTGGGACGAGCTGGGTGAGTTTTATTCTTCTTAACCTGTAGGGCATGTTTCTTAATCACTAATAGGATGCGGTTCAAATGTTGATCACATTTTTCGAAGCATTCGTATTTGAACACTGACGTATATGCTCATCCCTCTTATGCAGTTCTACAAAACTGAACCTTAATCATTAGTACTTACTCTTCTGCTCATTGGTTCAATATCCTTAGCCTTAAGCACATTCGTGCATGTGCACCGTCTGAACCGCAGCAGTTCAGTCAGGGCAAGTGGATCAGCCTACGACTGACTTAGTCTGCGGCACATGCAGTGGACCGGCCGCCCGCCTCTATCGGGATGGCATGAAAGGGCCAGGATCAATGAGCTTTAAAGCTGCCTCCTATTGATCGGGCCATTTAAAGAAGTTGATGAGAGCACATCCTGAAGAGGCTCATTTGAGAGCTGCGTCTCTGGCTTCCTTTTCCTTCGAAACGGTTGTAGCTGTAAACAAGGCGCACCTGCCGGGTTGACCGCACATTTTGATTTCGCAAGAGCATCACTGTGACCGGAGCATCCAATAAATGTGCAAGACAGTTCAGTGTTTTAGTTGACAGCTATTCTGATTGGCCAGAGCTCAGCAGTTTGGCCAATCAGGGCTGCATGTACATGACAGCAATGGAAAAAGACGCAGACCAGCCATCTGTTACCTAGATACAAAAAGGCATCGCCAGTTACACGAGCCCACCAGACAACCCTACACCTGCCAAATTTCATATGCTCCCCAGTGCCAGTGTTTGACGTTGATGTGCTAGAGCCTCATCTATTAAATCTGGTGATTTTTCACATTTCGCATTTAAGAGCAAATCAAAAGCTGGCTGATTTAAACTAGTTAAAAAGTGTATAAAAATAGGCAACCTAAAATTCAATATCGCCTTTCTTTATTCTTTTATGTACATTTACCTTTTTAGTTTCTCTCTCACTCACACTTCAGTTCTAAAGATGTCTGTGCGCTGTGGGTTTGCAGGTGCGTTGTGGGTGTGTATCGTGCTAAACCCGCACTGTAAAAGCGAAGAGAAGAGTGGCTGGCTGAGACAGCTGAAGAAATGGGGAGACATGGACATCTGCCCTCTGGAGGACGGCAATTACGGCAGCGAGCTGCCCAACATCACCAACGCTCTGCCACAGAGCAACCTGGCTCAGGGTAAGCCTTCGTTCAGTTGCTCCAAACCTGAAATTATCCACTTATCTCAATGTCTGTTGCTCACATAACTATGTTTTACTCGGTGTAGACTCACTGGCCCGGCCTAGAAGAACTGTGTTCACGAGAGCAATGGAGGCCTGTGACCTGCACTGGCAGGATAGTCACTTGCAGAGAATCATCAGTAGTGACTTCTACATGTCGCCGGCCTACCAGAGAGAGGGAGAGAGCCTGCTCTTCAACCCCCAGGGCCTGCCACTGTGGCTGGGTACGTATTTACATACTTCTCAGGCATTTTAAACAATGTTTGTCCATGTTGATTCTGTTCAGAGCAGCCGGAAGGCACGTTCGCACCACTATAAAGTTTTAATAATCACTCTAACTCTATGAGAATAGGGAAGTTCACACCACAGCTATAACTATAATGACACAGAGATAGTGAAAAACAGTAAAAACATTGACAGCCATAACTATTTTAGTGAAAAATAAAAATTAATTACTCACTTTCATGTCGTTCCAAACCTGTAAGACCCTCGTTCATCTTCGGTACACAAGTTGAGATATTTTTGATGAAATCCGAGAGCTTTCTGACCCTGCCTAGACAGCAATGCAACTAACATGTTGAAGGCCTAGAAAGGTAGTAAGGACATCATGAAATATGACATCAGTGGTTCAACCTTAATTTTATGAAGCTACAAGAATACTCTTTGTGTGCAAAGAGAACAAAATAACAACTTTATTCATCAATTTCTTCTCTTTTCAGACGGCTTCTACAGGTTCTAAAGTTGTGACTTTTGTTTTCTTGGTGCACAAAAAGTATTCTCGTCGCTTCATAAAATTATGGTTGAACCATGTGGGCAATTTTATTGATGTCAGTGGTTCAACCAAAAGTCGTTATTTTCTTTTTTTTGTTTGTGCGAAAAAAATTTTTTTTGTAGCTTCATAAAATTATGGTTGAACCCACTGATGTCACATGGACTATTTTAGCAATGTCCTTTCTACCTTTCTGGGCATTGAATGTAGTAGTACTGTTGCTGTTTATGCAAGGTCAGAACGCTCTTGGATTTCAAGAAAAATAGCTTAATTAGTGTTGCGAAGAAGAACAAAGGCCTTACGGGTTTGGAACGACATAAGGGTAAGTAATTAATGACAGAATTTTCATTTTTGGGTGAACTATCCCTTTAAGTCTGTGAGGAAATGTCACTCTTAGTAAGACCTTTCCTGCTGTGTGTCATAATCTGATTTCACGTCTGCATGATCCAGCAGTTTCAATTAAAATTTGGTCTGAAATTGAAACCGTCCCATTTAAAAGGAGCCCCACCATGTTTATACGGTGTCATGTGACTTGTTCCAGATCACGTGCCTACAGCATGCGCCAGGGTGGATGCTCTGCGTTCTCATGGTTACCCCAGAGAAGCCTTGCGACTGGCCGTTGCCATAATCAACACTCTCCGGCTGCAACAGCAAAGGCAATTAGACATATACAAGCATCAGAAGAAAGGTAACACACATTGATCAGCTTTGAATAAAAATTCGTTATTGTTAATCAGAAGCTCTATCTTTTGGAGAATTGACAATTTTCAACAGTAATTGTGCAACTGGTTCCTAATACAAGTATATATCTCCTGTTGTGTCCTCAGAGCTGCTGCAAAGGGGAATGACCAACACCACCAATCTGGAGGGCTGGGTGGGCCACCCCCTCGACCCCATTGGCTGCCTTTTCGCTACCCTCACGGAGACGTGTCGAGTGGAGGATGACAATACCATGGATACCGGAGGTACACAATTATAGGCTGTCATTGGGCTTCTGTCCTTTTACGACTCTCCGAGACGCCTTGGGCATTATTCGGTTTCTCGCTCAGCAACTGGCCTGTGTCTTTGAGAGCTTCATTCAGTCTGCTGGAGCCCCATCTCCTCGCTCTTTACAATTGCCCTCCTTTTCTGAGCAGTGTTAAGGGGTGCTATTGTATCAGAAAGGTCATTCTGCCCACTCAGTGGTGTAAAACGTATAAAATCAATCAGCATTTGCATTCCATACATCCCTCCCAGCTCAGGCCAATGGAAAGTGTCGGCCATTGTATTCCTGTAGTGAGGAACCCACAGAGAGGCATTGTGTGCCTGAATAATACTGGCAAATGGTACTGTGACTTGGAAGAGTTTGTGCATATCTGTGCGCCTGTCCCGTCGTAGCGCTCCCCTTTTGGCCGCGACGCTGTAGCAGTCGTGTTGGCTTGTGTGTGCGCCTGTTGTGCATTACACTGTATGTTTGTATGTGTGCTAGAGAGCATAGCTCTTTGTTTGACTCTGTTGCACAGTTGGAAACATCTGGCATGTGCTGGGATGGGGGCGGACTCTTGGTTTTATCCAATGAGAGTGTCCGAAGGTCAGGATCTTAGCTTAGCAGGACCAGCAACAGCAGCTGTAGCGGCGGCAGCAGCAGTGTGAAAGCCAAAACATTGCACTCTCTAACTCTTTTGCTTTACTACTTAGGCAGTTTACTGTTAACCAAATCTCTAGATAGGATTCCGTAACTTGGTTAAATTGTTTTGTGTGGATTTGTTATGATGATATTGAGATGTTTTCCAGTGTAGTAAGATGAACCCATTGATCCCTGTTCGTTGCCCACTGTACAAACAGGCCAACAGGATAAATTTGCCAGGGGATTTAAGTGAGCTGGTGATGAGGGTCTAAATTCTTAGCAAACAGATGGTGTTTTTCCTCAGTTTCCATGCAGATATCCTTAGACATTGATATAGACTTAGTCTGTGGTGTTTTTATGTGTTACAAGTTTGGGGTCAGTAAAGGATTTTTGTTTTTGAAAGAAATACTTTTATTCAGCAAAGATGCATCAAGTACAAAAAAAAGAGAGTAAAGTAACAGTATACTTTTAAATTGTAACAAAAATTTCGAATAAACTCTTCTTTTGAACCTTTTAGTCTTGAAGAATCCTGAAAAAGTTTTAAAAATGTTACTTGATTTCCAGATCAGCATATTAGAATGATCATGTGATGCTGAAAACTGAAAATTCAGCTTTGCCATCTCAGGAATTAATTTTATATTTTGTATTAAACTGTATTGAAATAGATTTTTTCATGCAGTAATACTTTTCTATTTGAATATATTTTAAAATGTAATTTATTCCTGTGATTTCAAAGCTGAATTTTTCCTTCAATTATTACTCCAGTCACACGATCCTTCAGAAAACATTCTAATAATCTGATTTGCTGCTTAAAAAAAACATTTATTATTATTATGTTAAAAACAGCTGAGTAGAATTTTTTTTAGGTTTCTCCGATGAACAGAAAGTACAGAAAAAATGCATTTATCTGAAAAACTTTTGTAACATTATCACTTATCACATCATCACTTTTGATCAATTTAAAGCATCCTTGCTAAATAAAAGTATTAATTTCTATAATTTCTTTCCCAATTTTTTTTTTATTATACTGACTCCAAGCGTTTGAATATTATATTGTATAATGTTACAAAAGCTGTTTGTTTCAAATAAATGCTGATCTTTGGATCTTATTATTCTATTCATCAAAGAATTCTAAAAAAATACTCAACTGTTTTAAATATTGATTATAATAATAAAATGTTTCTTAAACAGCCAATCAGCATATTAGAATGATTTCTAAAGGATCTTGTGACACTGAAGACTAGAGTAACGATGCTAAAAAATCAGCTGAGAAAAAAGCTGTCAGAAAAAAGTTATTTTAAATATTAAAAATATTTCAAACTTATACTGTTTTTCCTGTACTTTAAATGCAGGCTTGGTGAGCAGAAGAGACTTCTTTAAAAAACATACAAAATCTTACTGTTTGAAAACTTTTGACTGGTAGTATATGTACTTGCTTCATTTTTAGCATCACATTTCTTTATTGCTTTTTTTTGCAAAAAGAATATTTGCAGCAAGCTGTAAATTGACATTGACAAACCCCACTTTGTGTTCTAATAGATTCCGGTGAGCCCAAGCCTCCAGTGTACCAGCATGTGCCGGTGTGGGGATGTGCAGATGGAGGAGAGTCGTACCTGGCGCTGGCGCTAGAGGTGGCGCTGATGGGTATGGGGCAGCAGCGGTTAATGCCCGAGGGCCTGTACGCCCAGGACAAGGTGTGCCGGAACGAGGAGCAGATCGTGGCCAAGCTGCAAGAGATGGAGCTGGATGACGTATTAGTGCAGACACTCCGCAAACAAGCCATCCTCCTTTTAGAAGGTACAAACTCTTTGTTCTCAATATCACGTCTACTTTTCAACCTTTCGCTCTTGTCGTCACCCCATAGGCACTATCCTCCCTGTGTGGAGCTGTTTCCTCCCCTTACTGTTCTCTTGCTTTTCCCACAACCTTTTCCCCCATGTGGATCTCTGTCTACTTTTATCTTTTCCTCCTCCCCATCTCTAGCCTGTGTGTGTGTGTGTGTGTGTGTGTGTGTGTGTGTGTGTGAGAGAGAGAGAGAGAGAGAGAGGGAGAGAAAGAGAGGGAGTGCTATGCCTGTAAAAAGATCTGCAGGCTGGCCTCTGCAGTGTCCCCAACTCCCTTCCCCAAAACAGGCCACCCTGCATCTGAGCCTCCCACTGACACGCGGTGTAACCTTAGAGCAGACATCTGCGCTGCTACTAGGGAGGACAGACTCTGTCAAAGCCCATGAGGCCTTGCCGCCTGTTTGCCTTCTCATCGTCCTCCCCAGCCGTCCCAGCGATACGCTCCACTCAGATTTCTCTCTCTCACTTGCTCTGCGTGCCCTCACTGACTCAACAGCCTCCTGTCCATCAAGCCTGACTCAACCCTGCAATCTGATATGATAGACAGCGCAGTTCTGATGTGCTCTTCTCCATATGTCCAGGTGGGCCTTTCAGTGGTCTGGGGGAGGTCATCCACAGAGAGAGCGTTCCCATGCACACGTTCGCCAAGTACCTCTTCACCGCCCTCTTGCCACACGACACCGACCTGGCCTACAAACTGGGCCTTCGTGCAATGAGGTGAGACTCCATTTTTATTAGCTTTGTTTTTGCACCCAAAAATTAAAATTCTGTCACCCTCATGTTGATCCAAACCCGAAAGACCTTCACTCATCTTGTGGTACTCTCCAATATGGTGCTAGGGTGATGCAGAGGAGAATTGTTGAATAAAGTTTGTGTTCCAAAGATGAACGAAGGTCTTACAGGTTTGAAATGATATGAGGGTGAGCAATTAATGACAGAGTTTTTATTTTTGTGTGAACTAACCTATTAAAATGTAGTCGGCGCCAATAGCTTTGTGGGTGTCCCAAGTTTGAATCCTTGCTTGAGGACCTTTCCCAATCCCGCCCCATGAAATATTATTACAATTTCACCTGTTTCTATTTTAATATATTTTAAAATGTAATTTTTCCTGTGGTGTTAAGCTGAATTTTCAGCAACCATTATGCCAGTGTTCAGTTTCACATGATCTTTTAGAAATCATTCTAATATGTGACCCTGGACCACAAAACCAGTCTTAAGTAGCATGGGTATAATACATTGTATGGGTCAAAATGACAGATTTTTCTTTTATGCCAAAAATCATTAGGATATTAAGTAAAGATCTTGTTCCATGAAGATATTTAGTAAATGTCCTACCTTAAATATATCAAAACGTAATTTTTGATTAGTAATATGCATTGCTAAGAACTTCATTTGGACAACTTTAAAGACGATTTTCTCAGTATTTCGATTTTTTTGTATCCTCAGATTCCAGATTTTCAAATTGTTATATCTCTGTCGCATCCTAATAAACCATACATCAATAGAAAGCTTATTTATTGAGCTTTTATGTAATGTATCAATCTCAAAATTTATATTTCAAAAAATTTACCCCTATGACTGGTTTTGTGGTCCAGGGTCACATAGGCTGATTTGCTGCTCTTATTATTATCATCAGTGTTAAAGTGTGTGTTTTAAGCAATGTAGTGCATCATTGCTAAATAAAAGTTAATTTCTTACTAACTAAAACCTACTAACCTAAACAGTACTACTTTGAACAGTAGTGTACTTCAAAACTGGAAAGTCACACCGTCATGCAGCGACTTGCAAAAGAATGTTGGATGTTCTTCTCTTTGTCATGTTTTTCATGCTCATTCAAAATGCATTGTTTACACCTTTAGTTATTGAGCACATTTCCTCCCATTACACTGAATCTCCACGTGATGAGCAAGTTACGCTATATGGCTCCAGCTTTATAAAGCCTCTGTGGGACCTTATTACTGTATATCTGCACTGAGGCATCATTATCCGAGTCTAGCTCATCACAGTCCTCACTAATACACAATCAATAGCACTGTTCCCTCTGCGCACCTTCTGTGAGTCTGAGCTAGTGTGGTCTAATATGTTCACTCAGGCAGGAGTAGCAGAGCGTAGAGCATGGTTTCTAATCACTGGCCATCAGACAGATCTAGTGGAAACCAGAGCCAGTGTGTGAAAGTAGCACACTGTAAACTGAGTAAAAGGCTGTAGAAAAAATGTGTTGTTATAGAGTCATGTATGTGTGACTAATCCTGAATAATTATGTTTACCACAGGCTTCCAGTACTGGAGTCCACAGCTCCCTCAGGTGATGTAGGACACCCTCACCATGGCATCTCCATAGTGCCCAGTAGATATCCACGCTGGTTCACCCTGGGCCACCTAGAGTCTCAGCAGTGTGAACTGGCCTCCACCATGCTTACTGCTGCTAAGGGTGAGTGAGATCGCTTGCAACGGGTCACATGTGAGGTTCACTTTAAACAAACTTTTATGTGCTGTGCCAGTGTTTAGCAAAGTGAAGTCTGTGTTGTGTCTTAGGCGACATGTTGAGATTGCGGACTGTTTTGGAGGCCATTCAGAAGCACATCCACTCCTCTTCCCTCATCTTCAAACTGGCCCAGGATGCCTTTAAGATCGCTACTCCTGCAGATAACCCTCCTGACATCACACTGCTCAATGTAGCACTGGAGCTCGGCCTTCAGGTAAATTTTTGGCATAAAAAATAATAATAATTTTGACCCATACGATGTATTTTTGGGTATTGCTACAAATATACCCGTGCTACTTAAGACTAATTTTGTGGTTCAGGCAGTGTTGTTTTTGACAACCATCTTAGATTTAGTCTTAGTCTTAGTCTTTTGGACTAAAATGCTTCTTAGTTTTAGTCAAATTTTAGTCACTTCTATATGTGATAGTTTTAGTCCAATTTTAGTCGATGAAAAGTCAAAAAGGTTTTAGTCTAGTTTTAGTCAAAAAAAGGGGGAAAAGTAGTCTTTTAACAAATTAATGTAGGTCAGTAAGTATTTTGCTGTTGGGTAGTGTCACTTATAAGTTCTGAAAATAGCAGATCTATAGTTCAACACAATGTGAGCTTCCGGATCGACTATTTTCACCAATAATTACAATAATGAAGGAATGTCATAGAACATAAAAGACAAAAAAGGATGGAATGCTAAAACGGCTTGCCATACTAGTATAGCAAAGAGTATTTAATGCTAAAACAGCTTGCCATAGCGTCAGATACTTTTTAAGTTTTGATTGGCATGCACAATAAGCGGAAATGTCATGCATTTTAAACGTCTGACGGACCACCCACTAACATTTTCGTCTATTCTCGTCTCGTCAACGAAAACTCACACACGTCTCGTCATGTTTTAGTCATCAACGAGCCATTTTTATCTCGTCATCGTCTCGTTATCGTCATGAAAAAAAGTGGCGTCAACGAAATGATTTCGTCGTCATCGTTGACGAAAACAACACTGGGTTCAGGGTCACATTTGATACAGTAATATTGTGAAAATTCATTACAAATTGAACCTTTTATTCTCTGGTTTTATATGGTAGTCTTATTTTGAATAGTTTTCAGTGGTTTTATGTACACTGTGTGTATTTGTTCCAGTACACTGTTCTGCATCTTTTGTTCGTCTAATCCAACATGACATTTCTCTGCAGGTGATGAGGATGACTCTTTCCACACTCAACTGGAGGCGGCGGGAGATGGTTCGCTGGCTAGTCACATGTGCTACTGAAGTCGGTCTGTATCAAATTGATTTTTTAAATGTTTTTTTTCCTGCCAGGTTTAAATGAACACTCATTTCATTTAAGACACTGACATACACTTTCATAGTTCTGTCTTTTTAAAATGTCATGTAAACCCTGTAGTTTGAATGAAATCCAAACTAATTTTTGTCAAACTCAAATTAGCTGACCTAAATAATGCAACTGCAGCTCAGCTTTGTCTTTATTATACACAATAATTGGACTAGGTGATGCCCATTGTGTATTTTAAAGGATATTTCAGCCAAAACTGAAAATTCTGTCATTAATTACTCACCCCTTATGTCGTTCCAAACCCATAATATCTTCGTTCATCTTTGGAAGACAAATTAAGATATTTTTGAGGAAATCCGAGAGCTTTCTAACTAGGGCTGCAACTAACGATTATTTTAATAATCGATTAATCTGTCGATTATTTTTTCGATTAATCGATGAATCGGATAAAAAAAAAAACAAGGGATTTACAACCCTTTATTCAAAAACAGAACTAAAATCTTTAGAAAGTGCACGAACATGTTGCTCCTTGAACTGTTATAATAATAATAATAAAATAAAAATGGACTAACACAAAAAACATACACATGTATGCTTTACATCTGCCAAATAAACTAAAATTACTATCCGTCAAGACAGCGGCTTGCTGTGGTGTACATGCTGCATGGTTGGCATTTCCCATCAAGAAGCCTCTCAAATTAAATTCCTCAGTGCGCATTAAAAAAGTCATGTGACTTTGCACGCTGGAACGGGATAACTTGACTAACTTTCTGCTACATTCATTCTGCCATGGCGGTGTTTAGTGTCCTGCCATCAGCAGCGACCAGCTGGAAGAGTTCCGCATTCAAATGCACGCAAAACTGGCCTCAAAGCTAGCCTGGCTATCACCAGACCACGTTATGACTTCGTCATGATTCGTGGTCTGGGAACCACATGTTCATTTTCTCGTATTTGAGGCGTGGTTTACGAATGCCCAGAGCCGTTTATTGGGCGATACGAATGTCTATCAAATGCGCCTGTGCGTAGCTCATAGCCAATCGTTTCAATTATACCGGATGACGTATGTAGAGCGAACGCCAAAAGTTGCTCTTTTTTCAAAATAAACTTGCGTTCTAATGTCATTTGTCGCGCCGCTCGCGTCCAGTGTAGACCATGGTGTAGACACGAAAGATAACTTTGCGTCTGCTGCCATGCTGGATCCTTCGGTGAGTCGCATAGAAGGCGTCATCGTCTTGCTGCTCCCTCCCCGTTCTGTGATTGGTTCCCTATCTTAGGTGAAAATTAGGTCCATGGTTTCCAGACTGACTAGAAGCGTGAATAAAATCGCGCTGCGCAAGGCAGTATGGGGACACCCAGGCTACCTCAAAGCCCCAGCAAAAGTAATTACCATGAATGTGTCAAGGCAAAAATTAAGAAAATATTCGAATTACTTATTAATAAACTAGTATTTTCTGATTCAGTGTTGCAAAGATGAAATTGACGATCCTGCCATCTGCTCATTAATGCCCAATGCATCTTTATGGATTAGCTAATGAAAGAGTTTTGTTTTCGATTTTAATTATTTCGTTTAGTAAAATAATAATTTAAAGCTTTCTATAGATATTGTGTTTGTGAGGCAATTACCTGGGTTTCGGTTAATTATTGTGAAGCGCTCCTGTTTAAACCAAAGATATCAAGCGTATTCTGTTTGTTTTCTTTAAGAGCACATTTTGTTGATACTGTTAGTACACACAAACTAAGGTAGACCCTTTACAGTTCCGGCCCGGGTGGTAAATTACTCTTACCTTTATGAGCAAAAAAAGAAATTCCACATTGCACTGGCGTCTCCATGTCCTGCAAAGCGCGCTTCTCTCCGCACAAACTTTGGAATTATCTTGATTGAATGATTAAACTAATATTGTGATATGTTTTAAGTTTTTTATATCAATGGATTTTAATTTAAATCGCGATGAATTAAGCAGGCTTTAGATCTGTCTGCCGCTGTTTGCTATATAACTTTAAAAAACAAAAACTTGAATTTAACAAACAAAAAGTGTTCCAAATATATCTCTAAATTAACTTTATAAACTAAAGGAACGAAAATAAATGTAATCACTTTGCTATTAAAAACAGCAGCTGTGTAATGAGGAAGAGAAAGAGAAAAAAAGACAGTCGGACTGGAAATTCAGTCGGCCAAAAATTGATGAGCTGTCGGACATTTTTACAAGGAATGTTTGTTTAATAGCCTATTTAATACTCTTAGGCTACTTTCTTAATTAAATATATTATTTCTTTGATTTATTTTAGCGTTTTTAGGCTGCTTGTTTGCTGACTGAAGTGTAGGCTATATATAAAAAAACAATGTGCCACCGTCACAGCCCTATTCAAAACTGAGACGATTTCACCTCAGCAGAGCTCCTCTTTCTCCTTACGGTTGTGGTATGTTTTCGACACATTATACAGACAGACAGTGTTACAAAAACTATAGAAGTAGTTTTCTCCATCTCCACTATCCAACGACCCGTACAGCAGCTGTTTTGCGATCGAGCATTGGCTGCTGTGAAAGTACGCTAGCCAAAGTAGGCTTATCAAACATGTTTGATATAAATCGGGGCAGCATAGGCCTATATATATAATGTAGAAACGGTGCTTTATGCTCAAATGTTCCAGTTTTGCGCATAAGTTAAATTCGCATTTTTGGATGGAAACACAGCTTATGAGGTGCCGAACTCTGCTGGCATCAGAGCGGGAGAGAGACCGAATGTGTCCACTCCGCTCTGCGCTCAATTTTTTTTTTTAATATATATAATAACAACCAAATGTCTCTGCGTCGCGCGACACAACGAATCGATTATGAAATTCGTTGCCAACGCTTTTAGTAATCGATTTTTATCGATTTTATCGATTCGTTGTTGCAGCCCTATTTCTAACCCTGCAAAAACAGCAATGCAACTGACACGTTCAAGGCTCAGAAAGGTAGTAAGGACATTGTTAAAATAGTCCATGTGACATCAGTGGTTCTTTTTGTGCACAAAGAAAAAACATTGTTGAATAAAGTCGTTATTTTTGTTTTCTTTGCACATAAAGTATTTTAGTAGCTTCGTAAAATTAAATGAGAACAAAAACTTGTCATCCAAGATGTTCATGTCTTTCTTTCTGCAGTCGCAAATAAATTGTTTTTTGAGGAAAACATTTCAGGATTTTTCTCCATATAATGGACTCATTTATGGTGCCCGAGTTTGAACTTCCAAACTACAGTTTAAATGCGGCTTCAAACAATCCCAAATATGGTTGCAAATGATCCCAGCTGAGGAAGAAGAGTCTTATCTAGTAAAAACGATCGGTTATTTTTTTATTAAAAAAATGCAATTAAAATACTTTTTAACCTCAAATGCTCGTCTTGTCTTGCTGTCCCTGAACTCTGTGTATTCTGGGTTAAGACAGTTAGGGTATGTCGAAAAACTCCCCATCGTATTTTCTCCCTCAACTTCAAAAATCATTTCAAAATCATCCTACATGGCTACAGAAGTACTGACCCAGTCTTTGCAAAGTGAACCTGCAAAGAAGGTCAAACACCCTTAAGAAAAAAGTAAAACAGCGATGTAGAGGGATTTTGAAGTTGAGGGAGAACATGTGATTCTCTTCAGGGAGAGCAAGACAAGCGTTTGAGGTTAAAAAGTATATAAAGTGTTTTTTTTTTTTTTTTTTTAATGAAAATAACCAATCGTTTCGCTAGATAAGACCCTTCTTCCTCGGCTGGGATCATTTACAACCGCGTTTGGAAATCGTTTGAAGCCGCATTTAAACTGCATTTTGGAAGTTCAGACTTGGGGAACCACTATATGAAGAAAAATCCTGAAATGTCTTCCTCAAAAATGATAATTTCTTCGTGACTGAAGAAAGAAAGACATGAATATCTTGGATGACAAGGGGGTGAGTACATATGTAATATTTTTGTTCTGGAAGTGAACTTCTCCTTTAAGGTTGAACCACTGACATCACATTGGACTATTTTAATAACGTCCTTACTATCTTTCTGTGCCTTGAACGTGGTAGTTGCTCTCAATGCAGGGTCAGAAAGCTCTCGGATTTCATCAAAAAAAATCTTAATTTGTGTTCCAAAGATGAGGGTGAGTAATTAATGACAGAATTTACCTTTTTTATCTCTTTAAACTTTCAAATGAAATTCTCTGAAATTGGAAGTTGAATGACTTGGGTACTTTATCATGTGGTTACTGAATGCATGTAGAAGTTTATTCTGATTGGTTCTTCTGTCTCATTGCAGGTCTGAGAGCTTTGGTTAGCATATTGCAGAGCTGGTACACTCTCTTCACCCCCACCGAGGCAACCAGCATAGTGGCAGCCACAGTGATGTCCCACAACACCATCCTGCGCCTGAGCCTCGACTACCCACAGCGGGAGGAGCTCGCCAGCTGCGCGCGCACCCTGGCCCTGCAGTGCGCCATGAAGGACCCCCAAAACTGCGCCCTGTCCGCCCTCACCCTCTGCGAGAAGGACCACATCGCCTTCGAGACGGCTTACCAGATAGTGATCGACGCCGCCTCCACGGGCATGACCTACTCTCAGCTCTTCACCATCGCCCGCTACATGGAGCACCGCGGGTACCCCCTTCGAGCCTTCAAACTGGCGTCTCTCGCCATGACCCACTTGAACCTGGCCTACAACCAAGACACGCATCCAGCCATCAACGACGTGCTGTGGGCTTGTGCTCTCAGCCACTCGCTGGGCAAGAACGAGCTGGCTGCCATCATCCCTCTGGTGGTCAAGAGCGTTCACTGCGCCACGGTGCTCTCAGACATTTTGCGGCGCTGCACGATGACGGCCCCCGGCCTGGCCGGCATCCCTGGCAGACGTAACTCGGGCAAGCTTATGAGCACTGACAAAGCCCCGTTGAGACAGCTCCTGGACGCCACCATCAGCGCCTACATCAACACCACCCACTCCCGCCTCACGCACATCAGCCCGCGCCACTACGGAGAGTTCATAGAGTTCCTCAGTAAGGCACGCGAGACCTTTCTTTTGGCCCAAGACGGCCACATTCAGTTCGCCCAGTTTATAGACAACCTCAAACAGATCTATAAGGGCAAGAAGAAACTCATGATGTTGGTACGGGAACGTTTCGGTTGAAACCCGTTTTTCTTTCATTCTTCATTTATTTAAGGCATTATTTTATTCCTCCTTTTTTGGTGAATTTTTCAGTTTTATCCGTTTGTTTTGATCTGTTTTGTCTTTTATATTGTGAACGATTCGTGTTCACTAAGTTATTCTACCAGGTCAAACCTGTGGAGGGGAGAAGAACAACTGTAACTATGACCATTTATGTTTTTGTTTTGGCTAGTTCTTGATTTCGTTTAATCAAGATATTGTGATAAACATGTAAACGTGGCACATAAAGAGAAACCAAATGATTACGTGGTAAATTGAGCGTGGGGGAGGCGTTGAACACTCGAATCAAAACGGTCATTCCTGAAACACTCGCACACAGTGTTATCGTCATACCTCGATCGTATTTTACGGATCAGCTTTAACTCTCTCTCTAAGTCTCTCTGGAAAAGGCCTGGTTTTAAGAGTGAGACGGGCACATCACCTCAAACTTACACTCTGCCGAACCTCCTAACCACGACTCGAGCGAGCCACAAGATGTGAGCCCTCCCCTCTCTCCTGTGCTTGTTACTATCGGCTCATCTTAATCTCTGTTGGAAAATTCAGCTCGAGAGTGCTCAATCCTTCCGTGCGGTTTGCTGAATTTGAACACAACAGAGATATTTACCCATCAATATCAGCCATATATGTTTCTCTGTTACCTCTCAGCGGAAAACGGAAACGAAAAGACTTGTGTGAGATTGAGTAGCAGTAATAATATATATGTACTAGCACTTCATTAAATTCCATCCCCTACACGACGCATTCGGATCAGCAATTAATTACTGCGTACAAATTAGGCGAATTGTATAGACGCATTTGACAACAACTATTGGCAGAAGAAGGAATTAGCTGGCTTTAAAGTGTACCATAATATCTTCCACATTCCATGACCTCCGCCCTCCACAAGTGCCCCAGTGGATCCGAACACTTAGAATGCACTCCGCGGCTTCCATCTGAAGGAAAACGAGAAGAGAGGAAACGAGAAAAGAGATGCTCAACTCCGTTCTCAGGGAATCACTTAAAGAAACAAAACAGAAAAAAATAGTAGCATAAGCATTTAAGATATTGTAAATATGAAAGTGTCAATTCAAAAAATTGTAAAGTTATAATTATTTATGATAACTGTATGTTTTTCTTTTCGGATACTTGAATTTGTTGGGCTGGGAATGTGACGACCGTAAGAGGAAAGACTTCAGAAACATTTCTCAGGTGCTCCTGTGTACATTTCTGATTTTACTGTTTTATTTGTATCCTCTTTTATTTTATTTTTTTGTAATACATTTTTGCAAGAGGAAGCATGTAAAGAAGAAGAAAGGAGAGGACAAATGTTTATGAACAGACTATGCAGAACCACTTCACGATTTGCCCTCTTCACCCCGATCTTCCTCCGTCTTTTCTCCTCGTTTGGCTCGGGGGGTCGGGGCGCTCTCCCAAAATTCAACCGTTTGTATCTTGTAAGTAAAGTAATCTGCACGAGCTTCGAGTTTTGGATGGACTTTGCCTTTGATCTACGTACAACTCTTTACTTTGAAGCCTTATAGTCTTCTCTGAAAGCACTGCATGTGTTTCAGGACATTGTGTTGCCAATGTCAGTGGAGTACGGCACAGAGAAAACGGACCTACACCTTCGACTGGCCCGAACAAGGACGAAGGGCATCTGCTATTCTATTTTCCTTCGCTCTGACACGGTCGTGATTATCTTGTATTGGGGCTTTTTGAGGGCAATAAGGTCTGTTTTGAGGTTGCGACTTACCATTGCCTAATTGAGACTTTGATAGATGCTTCATTAATGGCTAAATCTTGAGGAGATTTCTCTATGTTGTTGGTTAAGGTTGGTCACTTTCATTTGTATGGTTTGCTAGTTTCCATTTTGGGTTAGTTTTGTTCACAGATTTTGTTTCAAAATTCATACTAGTTGCCTCGACTGTGGCATACTCGAACCACAAGGTGTTTAGCCACGTTATGCAGCCTTTGTTCCTCAACCGGACCTGAGAGAAAGCTCACAGATTAGGGAAATTTTTCTTTTCTTTTCTTTTCTTTTTTATAAACAAACATCTGCAGAATGATAATAGTGCTGCCTGTACGGTTAAAAAAAAACAAAAATACATAAAAAGAAAAAAACGAAACAAAAAGGTAAAAAAACGAGCATTTTCTGTAGCTAACTAGTTGGTCCAATGGCATTGCAAAAAGAGAATAACCTCCTCTGGCTTTTGATTTCTCTCTTCCATACTCTTAAGTGTCTGTATGTGTTAACTGTACCAGTGTTTTGATCTGTCCCTAGAGTTTAGAAGGAAAAAATAATCGCTGGTAGAGATTGTTCACTAGTTCATCTACTGTTTGATTTTGTTTCGTTTTAATTTAAGGGAAAGTGTTTGTCGCCTCTTTGTGCTACTGAATTATAAAAAGGTATCCAGTATTTGTTGCCACAAAAGTATAGTTCATCAACACTTTTTGTTTGTGCAACCTCTTGAGCTAATGTCTATAAACAAAAATTTATTACTATTTATGTAATGCTACTACCATTTTATATGATTTGTGTTGAATTTCAGTGCTTTTCTATGAATAAAGTGTGAAACACGTCTTTGCCTCTTTTGAAATTTAATGTTATACAGCTAGTTCAGGTGCAACTTTTATTCCTGTGATGTATTTTCTCTAGAAGCAGGAATTTTGTGCATTGAAGGGCTTATGCAATAGTAGCATTAAAAGTGGCAGTGAATACATTTATATTGTTTAAATAAAAAAAAAAAAACTATTTCAAATAAATGTTCTTTTGAACTTTCTATTCATCAAATAAATCTGTAAATAACATTTAGTGCAGTTTCCACAAAAATATTAAGCGGCACAATTGTTCTCAACATCATCGGATGCCTATTTTTCACAAGTTGGTATGATTCTTTAGGGTCTTCATAAGATGTCTGTTACAAATTTTGGTTAAAATTCCTCAGCGGTTGTGAAAAGGCCTGTTCACACCAAGTACAATAACTATAAAGATAATTATATGTGACCCTGGACCACAAAACCAATCATAAGTGTACATTTTTTTGAAATTGGGATTTATACATCATTTGAAAGCTAAATAAATATGCTTTCTATTGATGTATACAACTATTTGAAAATCTGGAATCTGAGGGTGCAAAAAAAATCAAAATACTGAGAAAATTACCTTTAAAGTTGTCCAAATGAAGATCATAACAATGCATATTACTAAATAAAAATTAAGTTTTGATGTATTTACAGTAGGAAATTTACAGAATAACCTTCATGGAACATAATCTTTACTTTAATGCTTTTTGGCAAATCGATAATTTTAACCCATGCAGTGTATTTTTGGCTATTGCTACAAATATACCTGTGCGAGTTCACTTCCAGAACAACAATTTACAGATAATGTACTCACCCCCTTGTCATCCAAGATCTTCATGTCTTTCTTTTCAGGATTTCTCTCCATATAGTGGACTTAAATGGTGCCCGCGAGTTTTAATGCAGCTTCAAATGGTTCTAAGTGATCCCAGACGAGGAAGAAGGGTCTTATCTAGCTAAACGATGATGAAAAAAATAATAGTTTAGATACATTTTTACCTCAAATGCTCGTCTTGTCGAGCTCTGAGTGAACTCTGTATATTCCAGGTCAAGACATTGTCAAAAAAAACTCATTTTCTTCTCCAACTTCAAAATCTTACATCACTGTTCAAACTCGCGGGCACTATAGAAGTCCACTATATGGGATAGCAGTCAGGATAGCAGGATTGATTCTGATTGGGTGCCAATATTTTTTTATTGTTTATTAGCTTGAAAAAAAAATAATTCTGAAAGTGATTCCAACATATATTTTGTCTGTGCCTTTATTGTTATAGCTGTGGTGTGGACTCTGCTGTTTATAAATACTGAGAATGATTTTTAGAACTATATCTTTATCGTTATCGTCCTTGGTGTGAACGGGCCTTAAAACAGCACCCTTTTTACCTGTCCCTTACCATGTCTCTTTAAATGATAATGGGCTACTGCTCACCCCGCCCCTCTCTTCCGTTCTTTTTGTGCGTTCCAGGCAGTTTTTTTAACTGGTAAATCACCACTTCAAACCACGACTTACGACTTTGTAGCGTTCCAGGCAAGTCACGCCAAATTGCCTGGACACATTTATGAATTACTATTATTTTTATATTATTATTAATTTGATTGCAACGTTATATTGTCCTAAGCTCTATTTTTCCGCCATGTGCCACTTGCATAAACACCGCACGCATTAGGGCTGACTTTGTTGTTTCGCGGGCTATGTTACGTCAGAACTCGTAACTGGGAGTCCATCGATCTAGTACGAGTTCACGAGTTGGAAGTCACGGGTTTGACTGCCGTTTCAGTGCACTTTCACTGGTAGAAGGTCGGAAAAACACGAGTTACGGGTTGTCTGGAACGCGGCATTATTTAGTGGCGTATTAGCGTCAAAAACAAAACTAATTCTCTGCGTCCTCAGTGGCTCCTATGTCGGGAGAAAATGAAGACTATTATGTTCACGTTTACATTAAACTACAAAACACCTGACATTGTTACGATATGTTGTCGCTACAACTTCACGAGCGTGAAGAAAATGGAACAACGGAAGTCCGACTGAGGGCGAAAATATGCTAATACGGGACAGGTCAGCGGTCGTGGGTTTGGCCTGGGAAATAAGAAGTCATACTGCTCAGGTAATCAAAACGGCTTGATAATTCAGACTGTTTAGGTTTTTCAGGTAGTGAATGGATTTTTATCATTGTAGGGTGGTTGTAGGGTGACCATACGTCCTCTTTTACCCGGACATGTCCTCCTTTTTGGCTATAAAATTATGTCCGGGGGGATTTTGTAAAATATCATAAAATGTCCGGGTTTTTTACCTCATTTCACTGACCGTCATTAATTCAACACTTTAAATGCAGCCACTGCCCACCGGCATTATTCTGAGGTACCTGTCTGATGACGTGAAAGACCCAGTTGTCAAAACAAAACAAACAAGGAGCTGCCCTGCAAGAGCTGTGTGTCACTATCATGCAGAAACGCAAATGTAGTTTCACAGACGAATTGTAAAAAAAATACCCGATGTTCATTCTTGGTCGTGATAAATGGGAAGCATTGTGCACCATCTGCACCTATGCTGCCCTCCAAAGGCAAAGTGCAGTAACTACACCAACACTGAAATAGAGAAAAATGCCTTTAAAGTTTTTAGGCCAGCTAGTCAAACATGTTGACACTCTTGTTTCTCGGAAACACTCTCGTTTCTTTGGGACAAAATTGATCAGGAGACTTTGCCACAAGACAAAACAATTTTCATAAAGTGCATTTTAAGCCTCAATTTTGACCAAATGCGTAGTTACTGCACTTTGCCTTTGGAGGGCAGTATGTGCATCCTGGGGAGGGTGTCCTCTTTTTGGATTCCTAGAATATGGTCACTAGGGGTGGAACGGTACATGTATTCGTTTCGAACCGAATCGGTACGGGGGTCACGGTTCGGTGCATGAATTTAAACGGAGAATACACGGTATGAAAATAAAAAAAAAACTTGCCTGCAAAATAATTAATGTAATGCGGAACTACTGTTAGATACGCGGGTTCTTTAGGGACAGCTAATATTTAGCCCCGCTTTAGCTCTGAAGCTCTGATTGAAGTCGATGCAGCCGAGCTCCGCCTATGTATGCGCTCTATCAGTGCCCGTCTACATTCTCTGGCACTCTGCAGTTTTTTGTCAGCTCGATGGTCCATCCAGTGAGTGAGTCAGAGATAGCAGCGACAGCAAGTATGGCAAGTGGTGGTGTTCCACAAGAGTTAGAGGATCCGCCGGCCTCTTTAAGATCGCAAGTTTGGGAAAACTTCGCTTTTCCAGTCAGTTACAGTAGTACAGGCGAGAGAGTGGTGGAAAAGACGAGGACTGTGTGTCGCCGTTGTTCAGCGGTTATTGGGTATGTGAGTGGAAATACATCTAATTGCCTTCTGCATTTTTGTTTTGCTTTTCCCTCCACTGTACCGAAATCATACCGAACCGTGACGTCTGAACCGAGGTACGAACCGAACCGTGACTTCTGTGAACCGTTCCACCCCTAATGGTCACCCTAGGTGGTTGTGTCCACACACTGCTAAGACATTTAACACCATGTAAAAGTGAATTTTGCATCCAATGTCCGTTTTAATGTTTCTTAAGCTTCAAATCATGTTAGCATAATTTGTGAAGGATCATGTGACACCAAAGAACAGAGTAATGGCTTTCCCATCACTGTAATAATTTAGAAAAATAGACAAATGTGATGAGAAATAGATTTAAGCAGAAATAAGTTATTTGTTTAGCTATGAGTGTGTATGCTAGTTTGTATGCGAACACACGTCTCCAATTTTGATGTGATGAGATCAGAAATATCACCGCAGTTACGCCAAAAAAAGTTTGATACCCGCACACATCCTGTCCAAACTACAGCTCCAGCTCTCCTCCTGTCTCCTCTTTAGAAAGTCAGCGTCTGAATCACAATAAACTCCGGGAAAACCTCGTGTCAGAGTGATCGACTGTGTTAGAGATGCAGTCGACAGGAACAATGCTCTTTGGGCCTGCTTATACAAACTATCCCATCCATCAGGGTCCCTCACAGCTGCTGCTCTTCATTGTGTCTTGGACCCAATGCAGCGCCGTGCTCCTGTGAGGACCACTGAGTAAGTGTTTGTCAAGCATGGCAGTGCTGCCGGCTGAAATATGGATGGGGTTGGCTCTGTTAGACGCGCTGCAAAGAGAAGGCATTTCCTTAGCTCAGTGATTTAGCAGAAGTGACACGCCAGGAAAAGAGAGACGAGTAATTGGCTTTCCCACCTTGTTGCGAGCTTCCAGCACGGGCTGAGCCTGTCAGATTGGAGCGAGGAGTAGGTGTTGGGCTTGGCGGGGGGAAAACAAGCATTGTTTATAAGTGTAACAATGTTACGGAGGCTTTTCTTTAATTAGAACCCGGCCCATCGTCAGAAGGAGGACGTCGAAACGCAGTCATGGAGCACAGGAGCCTGTCAGGCAGCTCGGAGAACTGTTGTGCTTCTGGGCAGGTTTGTGCAGCGAGAGGAAGCTTTGTCCTTTGCACCCTGCGTGGCAGGTTCTGCTGTCAGCGTAATCACATATTGTGTTCATAGGGGAGCTGATTTGCAGAGCTTTGTTCTGCTGCTCTGATTTTCCCAGAATCCCTCTGTAATTGGGGTGTCGGAAGACTGGGTACAGAGGGGCGGGGCAGCTTGGGACTTTTTTTAGGTGGAGGGAGGTGGGGTGGACTGAGTGGGAATGGAGAGCTCTAGTAGATTACGGAAGAAAGAACATTTTGCCATCAACGGAATGAAAGATCATGCTGAACAGCTGTGATATGTGTGATTGCTTACACTTTTTAATAAACCTCAATTAATAAATGATGTAATTATGTAAATCTATAAATATACTCATTGTTAATTAGTTCATTGTTAATTCATGTTCACAATAGTTAATGTAAATTTACACAAATTACTTCCTGTCCTCTAACTTGACTGGCTGAGTGGAGTTCCAAGAATCCAACAGCACTGTTTTTTGACATTTATTCTCTTCAAAAAGAGGGAAAAATGGTAAGAGATTGATAGAGGCAGTCAGAAGAGAGAACAATGTGAAAGTGATAACTAGTTTTATTATTATTTTTTTTTTTGAGAGGTGGGACAAAACAGGGTGCAAAATTTAAAAAAATAAAACTTTGTACTCAGCCAAAAAAAACTATATTTATGTATCTTATATGTACTAAGCTACTGAGCTATGCTTTGATACAACCTCCCAACTTTTCTCTTTTTTTTTAAAAAAAAAATTGTTTTTTAACTTGGAATGTGTAATATAATTTCAACTTTATCTTTAACAGCTTTCTAGATGTTTTTAACATTTCAAAACACATTCTCATGTTAGTAGACAGATTACACTTTCACATGTGACCAACAATTCCACAACAAATATAAAATATCATAATGAAATATCATCAAACTATTCATCTGACGGAGGTGACAGAACTGACGGAGTTGACACATCTGACGGTGTTGACCAAAACCTGAATTTGTAGTCATTTTAACTATCAAATACATTGAATCAATTAATTACTGTATTAAAACAACCACAACAAACAGTGAGTATGTTATTGTTTATAAAGCTTCTATTCAAGAGTCACATTTAAGTATTTTGATATATTATTGGAACACAAAATCTTACGGTGGTGACATCTGACGGTGTTGACAAATTTGCCATTTCTTTCACAAAACAAATGGAGTTCATGTAGTAGACATTTTGTTTTTTTTCTGTTGATGCTAGAGGCTAATGGAACCTGCTTCAGGAGAATAAAATGGTTTAAAGATTTCAAATAATTTTCTCAGAAATTGGATGTTTGGTGTTGACATATCATAGTTGTGACACACAAAATATTAACATTAGAATTAAAATATTCTAAAACTATAAAACTTAGCAGAGCCTGTGTGACATTGATGTACTCTGCAGAAGAGGACTGTGGCAAGGGGGTCCTTTTAGAGTGATAGCCCCTGATATTCCCTGATTTTATTACATTTTAAGTAATGTCTGACGGTGTTGACAAAAAGTTAGGACACACCTTCGAAACCTTATTAAACACACATGTCTGACTGAAAAACAACCTTGCTTTAATATGAGATATTATTAAGTGTTGCCTTTGATAAAACAAGGTCTTTTTCATCATTAAAATTTTTTTTAATCCATTTTATAGCATATGAATGAATAAACCCTTCTCTGTGGACACACAGTTTTAGATGTAGTGAGAAGACAATGTGTCATAGATTTCACATAATAATGAGCAAATGATATTTAAGGGGATAATTGTGTTAAATACATTCTATTATTAATCCCCATAGCATTTACAATTGAAAATATGTTTTATTTTTAAAACTATATCAGTTATAATTGGTGGACATGTTTTGTCCCATGTCTCAAGAATGACTGATAATACAAAGTATATAGTAATACTATTGTATGTGGGGAAAAAAGCTTTGTCTACAGATAACACTGAATACATTTAAACATGCAATGTTAAAAAACAAACTAGTATTGCGATTGTTAGATTTAACCATTGGTTAGCGTGATTTATGGTAACACTTTTTTTTTCAGTTGGTCTGGCTGACATGTTACTTGTTCAGATGACATTTTTGGGTAAAACTTCTTATTTTGGACATACTTCCAAGATGTAATGTCTGTAATAGAGAGTTTTCACAACGCGTCATCAATTGGCCATATTGGCGCCACTGAACGGAACAGAACTTGCACATTTAGCTGATTATTGCTGCTGAAAATGGTCAATTGTTTACATGTTTTGGGCTGTACTAATTGGTCAGATTGGGAAAAACATTTGGAGGACTAAAGGCTTTCTGAAAGTTACAACAAATCAAGAAGAGTGCAAAAAAAATGAAAGACAGTGTTTGTGGTTGGCCAAACTGAGCCAGGATTTCCAGGGCAAGAATTTTGACAACATTCGAGTTTGTTCTTATCATTTCTGGTCGGGTAGGTATAATATAAGACTTTATAACTGTTGAATATAAAGTGACTTTAGGTCTTGTCCACACAAATATGTTGTCATTTGAAAACACATCTTCTTCTCTCCATTTTGACCTTCCTTCCACACAGAGTTTTTGTCAAGGAAAATTGAGCTTTTTTGCTCCATAGTGCTCCAAATGCTCTCCAAAGTGGATACATTTGAAAATGCAGGTTTTTTTTCGTTGTGAGAATTGTAAAAACAGAGGCTTTTGAAAATGATGATGCCTGTTTAGTCATGCGACACATATTGTTCAAATAGATATGTTTATACTGGTATTGTGCCTGTACTACTTTCACACTGTTGCTAAATATGTTAATTTGTACGCTCTTCATTTTTTTTGTCCTGCAAAGATGACAGAAAATTTACTCAATTGCTGTCCTGCAACAACACATAAGGACAGTTGCATTTTAGATCACATTTGACCTCAGAATCTACAAAATATACCAAAATAAAGGGATCATACAAAATGCATGAATTTTTTTATTTAGTACTGACCTGAAGAAGATATTACACATAAAAAAAAAACATTTACATATTGTCCACAAGAGAAAATAATACAATTTATAAAAATGACCCTGTTTAAAAGTCCCTTGTTTGTTTGGACAGTTAAACTGCCTGCTGTTCATTAGAAAAATTCTTCACTTCAGGTCCCACATATTCTTTGGTTTTTCAGCATTTTTGTGTATTTGAACCTTTTCCAACAATGATTGTATGATTTTGAGATCCATCTTTTGAAACTGAGGACAGCTGAGGGACTCATATGCAACTATTACAGAAGGTTCAAATCCTCACTGATGCTCCGGAAGGAAAACATGTATTAAGAGCCAGGAGTGTAACTTTTGAACAGAATAAAGATGTGAACATTTTTCTTATTTTGCCTAAATGTTTTACTTTTTCATTTAGTACTGCCCTTCGAAAGCTACAGAAGATACTTACATGTTTCCCAGAAGACAAAATAAGTTAAATTTATCCTGACCTTTAATTTCAAATTTAAATTCCACTGTTAATGCATGTTTTTCTTTCTGGAGCATCAGTGAGCGTTTGAAACTTCTGTAATAGTTGCATATGAGTCCCTCAGTTGTCCTCAGTTTTGGATTGTCAGAAAAGGTTCAAATTCACAAAGGCAGGACAAAAAAAAAGGACTTACGAACAACTATCGCTAAACAGAAAAAAAAGTTGATCATTTAGATAACACCACATTAAAAAACAAGTGTATGTAAACTTTTGAACAGTAATTGTTGAAAATTCTATTATTTATAAAAACTATAATTTTTTCTTGTGGACTATATGTAAAGTCTCTAATGTGAAATATCTTATTCAGGTCTAGCCTAGAATCTAGCGGCAGCAAATTACATTTTCTTCCAAGGGCAGTCTAGTTACTCTCAATTCACTTAAGATTTCGAAAAATCCAAGATGTACCGGGCCAGTTACGAGTCGGTGGGCGGGCTTAACATGATGACGACTGACCTGCGACCATAAGTTCCGTCAGACATGAATTCCTGGTTCCGTGAATTACGCGGGAAAAACTGAACAGTATTTGTATCATTAGGGCCCGAGCACCGATGGTGTGAGGACCCTATTGAATCTGCTCCGTTTATTAGGGCCCGAGCACCGATGGTGTGAGGACCCTATTGAATCTGCTCCGTTTATTAGGGCCCGAGCACCGATGGTGTGAGGACCCTATTGGATCTGCTCCGTTTATTATTAGGGCCCGAGCACCGATGGTGTGAGGACCCTATTGGATCTGCTTCGTTTATTATTAGGGCCCGAGCACCGATGGTGTGAGGACCCTATTGGATCTGCTTCGTTTATTAGGGCCCGAGCACCGATGGTGTGAGGACCCTATTGGATCTGCTTCGTTTATTATTATTATTATTATTATTAGGGCCCGAGCACCGATGGTGTGAGGACCCTATTGGATCTGCTTCGTTTATTATTAGGGCCCGAGCCCAAAAGGGCGAAGGCCCTATTGTTTTTCTAAGGATTATTAGGGCCCGAGCCCAAAAGGGCGAAGGCCCTATTGTTTTTCTAAGGATTATTATTATTATTATTATTATTATTATTATTATTATTATTTTTTTTTTTTCAATGTTTTGGGGGATTTCGGGGGCCTTAACATACACGAAAACTCTTGAAACTTTGCACACACATTGGAACCTGCGGCCATCAGGGCCGGACAGACTTTGACATGGGGGGGTCACCTGGGGGGGGCATGGCACAGCGTTAAAAATTGCGACTTTTGAAGGGCTCTGGAGCGCACAACGTTTGACCTACAGTCATCAAAATTCATACACATATAGACCTCATCGGGCCGAACAAATTTCACACTCATAGTCCATGCTTCGCCAAACAGGAAGTCGGCTATTCAGGGATGTCTAAAAAGTGCATGCAATGGAATTTGAAATACTCCTACTAGGCCTTTCCACCGATGACCACCAAACTCAGTCAGCATGATCTCAAGACATTGGGGACGCAAAATTGCCAGGGGATTTTTGATATCTCGAACGGTTTGACCGTGACGGGGCGACAAATTTATGGCGAGAAATGAGAAACAGGAAGTGCCTAATAACTTTGACATACTTTGTCTGATTTTGACCAAACTTCAGCAGTTTGTTCACCGTCTGATGCCGATCACAGAGATGTGACTATTATGAGTCAAAGTTATAGCGCCACCAACTGGCAGCAGAAAGCGTGACGTTTTTGAAACGCTTTAAACTCAGCCTCTTAATTTTACTCAATTTGCTTCAAACTTCATCACAATAATGTCAAAACACGACCGATAAGAATCTGTGAAGGGCGTTATCCATAACTTTTATCATGTTGCCATGGCAACGTGTCAAACTTTAACTTTAGTTTTTTGTGTTTTTGAGCCACTTAAAATGCTTAGAATTTCATGAAACTCAACACACACATCTGTATTAATGACAGTTAAACACTGATAAAAGCCCATAAATGGGCGTGGAGCAGGCGCTCCATAGCGCCACCTTTTGACAAAAGTTGGGGGGTTACTTTGTCCTACAGTCACCAAACTCGGTACATATATTGGACTCATCAAGCCGGACAACTTTCTAATTTACACCCATTAGCTACGACCAACAGGAAGTCAGCTATTTTTATTTAAATATGGATTTTTGGAAAAATCAAGCTGTGGAATTTGAAATACTCCTCCTAGACCTTTCCACCGATGGCCACCAAACTCGGTCAACATGATCTCAAGATATTGGGAATGCAAAATTGCCAGGGGATTTTTGCTATCTCGAACGGTTTGGCCGTGGCAGGGCGACAAATTATGGCGAGAAATGAGAAACAGGAAATGTCTAATAATTTTGACACACTTTATCTGATTTTGACCAAACTTAAGCAGTTTGTTCGTCGTATGATACCGATCACAGAGATGTGACTATTATGAGTCAAAGTTATAGCGCCACCAACTGGCAGCAGGAAGTGTGTTGCTTGCAAAACGCTTTTAAATCAACCTCTTAATTTTACTCAATTTGCTTCAAACTTCATCAGAATAATATCAAAACACGGCCGATGAGAATCTGTGAAGGGGTCCTTGATACATCAAATGCTGTTGCCATGGCAACATGTCAAACTTTAACATTTGTTTCCTGTGTTTTTAAATATAGCTGTGAATAAATTCATATCACTCATAGCAGAATCAGACAGTTCACACCAAACTTTGTCAACATGATGCCAAGATACTGAAGATGTTAAATTGTGAACGGCTTTGGGACATCTTGAACGGTGTTGATGTGGTGATTTATGAAAGTAACAATAAAAAAGATGAAGAGTTATTTTCATATATCTTTAAATTGCATTATTCTAACTCATCAAAACTTTTTACATATAAAGAACAAGAAATTCTTAGGAAATACGTGTAGTTTCAAAATGTTATCATGCTCAGAGGCCCCAAAAACATTAAAAGTGTCACATAAATTTGTCAGATTAAAGCTCTAATACCAGGGATGAACACTAGAGGTCCTCATAAGATAAGGAATCGTTTGACCTCTAATGCTATTTAGCTCATTCTCAGTGTATAAGAATGAAAATAATCCATAGAATCAGTTGATATAGACTGTACTGTCAGTGTACTTTTACATAATTATTTTGTATAGGTGCTTAAAGAGCATTAAAATATTTTTTTAATCTTTTAAGGAAAAATTATATGATTTATATACATATATACAATCTCACTGATAGAATAAAAAATATTATAAGTATGACACTATACTGCTCAGTTCACTTAATTAGAATGAGAAACAAATACATCAACTAAGTAAATATGTATTTATTTTTAATATATTTGTTTATAATTATTTCACAGATGCTTATAGATCATTAAAATAATATAAAAAAATGGATGTAGATCATAAAACATGGTAACTATTTAAAATAGGGTCTCTTTTGTTAACATTGTTTAATGAACTAACAAACACGAACGAACAACGGACAATATATTTGTACTCGATTTTATTCAAACTTCATCAGAATAATGTAAAAACACGGCCGAGTCTGTAAAGGCGCCCCTGATGCATCAAATGCTGTTGCCATGGCAAATAAATAAAAATAAAAAATACATTCAAATATTTGTTTCCTGTGTTTTTGAGGCAGATAGCGTGCCTAGAATTTCATTTCCCATTTTCAATTTTCAATGATTTATTATATATTTAAAGTGCAGCATCCTAACTCTTTGAAACTTTTTTCATACAAATAACTATTCATTCTGATTAAACACAGTTCATTTAATAATTATATAAAACTCCACGAATGAAAGAAAATTAAAAAACAAATCTGATCTCACTCTGCTCTGCACTCTATGTGTGTGTTTGTGTGGTAAGTGGCTGAGTGTAAGGAGGTGGGATGGGTGGTAAGAGAAAGAGTCAGACAGGAGGAGAGACAGTTAGGGTTAGTCCAAAGGGTTATTGTGAATGCATGTGCCAACTGGGCACCGTTTTCCTGATGCTATCGGGATGGCGACTGCCAGACGGCGAGGGCCCGGTCAACGCTGCTTGCAGCTTTAATTATTATTATTATTCTTCTTCTCCGGAATGAATCGCATTTTTGAGGGCCTAAACATACCCGAAAACTCATGAAACTTTGCACACACATCAAACCTGGCGAAAATGGATGTCTGATATGGGTTGCAGAAGTGGGTGTGGCAAAACGGCTCGATAGCGCCACCTTTACACGTTCCGCGGCGTGCGCTTTCAGCTATGATTCACGTACATGCATGAAAATCGGTACACACATGTAACTCACCAACACCTACAAAAAAGCCTCCTGGGACAAAATCCGAAACCCAACAGGAAGTCGGTTATTATTAATTTTCTTAGCAAAATTTGTGTCATTTTTGCCATTTTCAGGCGTCGTACTTGAACGAACTCCTCCTAGAGATTTACTCCGATCAACAGCAAATTTGGTAAGTCTAATCTAAAGCCCTTTGTGACGCTAAATTGTGAAGATCTAGAGTTTTCATCGGAGGGCGTGTCCATGGCGGCCTCGCAAATTTCGATGTTTCGCCATGAAAAAGGAAGTTGCTATAACTTAGGCATAAAATGTCCGATCTGTCCCAAACTTCACATGTGTGATAACACTCCTGACCTGATGACATCTACATATCCATATTCAGTTATAGTCATAGCGCCACCTGCAGGCAACAGGAAGTGTCATGCTGTACTCTACAACCAACTCCTCCTAGAGATTTATACAGATCAACACCAAAATCGGTCAGTCTAATATAAAGGCCTTAGTGATGTTAAATTGTGAAGATCTTGAGTTTTCGGTAAAGGGCGTGTCCGTGGCGGCCTGACAAATTTCGAGGTCTCGCCATGGATATAAAACTTGTTATAACTCAGCCATAAAATGTCCGATTTGCCTCAAACTTCACATATTCGATAAGAGTCCTGGCCTGAACACATCTGAAGGCCAATATTCTATTATAATCACAGCGCCACCTGTTGGCAACAGGAAATGACTTGTATCAAACTCCTCTTAGAGATTTAATGATATCAACATTATATTTGGTCAGTCTGATCTAGAGGCCTTAGAGATGTTAAATTGCGAAGATCTTGAGTTTTCGTTAAAGGGCGTGTCCGTGGCGGCGTGACAAACTTTGATGTTTCGCCATGGACATAGAAGTTGTTATAACTCAGCCATAAAATGTCCGATCTGCCTCAAACTTCACAGGTTTGGTAAGAGTCCTGGCCTGAAGACACCTAAAGGCCAATATTCAGATATTATCATAGCGCCATCTGTTGGCAGCAGGATATATCATATCTTTCACTAACTCAAACATACCAAGGTCAATCTGCATCAAACTTCATATGTTTGATGAAAGTGGTGGCCTGAACACATCTACATGCCAATAATCAGTTATAGGCATAGCGCCACCAGCTGGCAGCAGGAAATTTGGCACATTTAAGTGACTTTGACATATTTCTCATATTTTTACTGTATTAAAAGCATACTACCCTCCATTTGCTGTGTTCCTAAAGCCACCGGTCGGCGGTGAGCCCGTGTGCGAGGGCCCGTTCATCGCTGCTTGCAGCTTTAATTATTATTATTATTATTATTATTATTATTCTTCTCCAAAATGAATCGCATTTTTGAGGGCTTAGACATACCCGAAAACTCATGAAACTTCGCACACACATCAGACCTGGGGAAAATTTACGTCTGATATGGGTTTCAGAAGTGGGTGTGGCAAAATGGCTCGACAGCGCCACCTTTACACGTTCCGCGGTGTGCGCTTTCAGCTGTGATTCACGTACATGCACGGAAATCGGTACACACATGTAACACACCAATACCTACAAAAAAGCCTCTTGGAGCAAAATCCGGAACCCAACAGGAAGTCGGTTAATATTAATATTCTCAACAAAATTTGTGTCATTTTTGCCATTTTCAGGCGTCGTACTTGAACGAACTCCTCCTAGAGGTTTATTCGGATCAACACCAAATTTGCTGAGTCTAATCTAAAGCCCTTTGTGACGTTAAATTGCGAAGATCTAGAGTTTTCATCGGAGGGCGTGTCCGTGGCGGCCTGGCAAATTTCGATGCTTCGCCATGAAAAAGGAAGTTGTTATAACTCAGGCACAAAATGTCCGATCTGCCCCAAACTTCACATGTGTGATAACACTCCTGACCTGATAACATCTATATGTCCATATTCAGTAATAGTGATAGCGCCACCTGCTGGCAACAGGAAGTGTCATGCTGTACTCTGCAACAAACTCCTCCTAGAGATTTATACATATCAACACCAAAATCGGTCAGTCTAATATAAAGGCTTTAGTGATGTTTAATTGCGAAGATCTTGAGTTTTCGTTGAAGGGCGTGTCCGTGGCGGCCTGACAAATTTCTAGGTCTCGCCATGGATATAAAACTTGTTATAACTCAGCCATAAAATGTCCGATTTGCCTCAAACTTCACATATTCGATAATAGTCCTGGCCTGAACAAATCTGAAGGCCAATATTCTATTATAATCACAGCGCCACCTGTTGGCAACAGGAAATGACTTGTAGCAAACTCCTCCTAGAGATTTAATGATATCAACTTTATATTTGCTCAGTCTGATCTAGAGGCCTTAGAGATGTTAAATTGTGAAGATCTTGAGTTTTCGTTAAAGGGCGTGTCCGTGGCGGCGTCACAAAGTTTGATGTTTCGCCATGGACATAGAAGTTGTTATAACTCAGCCATAAAATGTCTGATCTGCCTCAAACTTCACAGGTTTTGCAAGAGTCCTGGCCTGAAGACACCTAAAGGCCAATATTCAGATATTATCATAGCGCCACCTGTTGGCAGCAGGATATATCATATATTTCAGTAACTCAAACATACCAAGGTCAATCTGCACCAAACTTCATATGTTTGATGAAAGTGCCAGCCTGAACACATCTACATGCCAATAATCAGTTATAGGCATAGCGCCACCAGCTGGCAGCAGGAAATTTGGCACATTTAAGTGACTTTGACATATTTTTCGTATTTTTACTGTATTAAAAGCATACTGCCCACCATTAGCTGTGTTCAAAAAGCCACCGGTCGGCGGTGAGCCCGTGTGCGAGGGCCCGTTCATCGCTGCTTGCAGCTTTAATTAGGGCCCGAGCACCGATGGTGTGAGGACCCTATTGGATCTGCTTCGTTTATTATTATTATTATTATTATTATTATTATTATTATTATTCTCCAAAATGAATCGCATTTTTGAGGGCTTAGACATACCCGAAAACTCATGAAACTTCGCACACACATCAGACCTGGCGAAAATTTACGTCTGATATGGGTTGCAGAAGTGGGTGTGGCAAAATGGCTCGACACCGCCACCTTTACATGTTCCGTGGTGTGCGCTTTCAGCTGTGATTCACGTACATGCACGCAAATCGGTACACACATGTAACACACCAATACCTACAAAAAAGCCTCTTGGAGCAAAATCCGGAACCCAACAAGAAGTCGGTTAATATTAATATTCTCAACAAAATTTGTGTCATTTTTGCCATTTTCAGGCGTCGTACTTGAACGAACTCCTCCTAGAGGTTTATTCGGATCAACACCAAATTTGCAGAGTCTAGTCTAAAGCCCTTTGTGACGTTAAATTGCGAAGATCTAGAGTTTTCATCAGAGGGCGTGTCCGTGGCGGCCTCGCAAATTTCGATGTTTCGCCATGAAAAAGGAAGTTGCTATAACTCAGGCATAAAATGCCCGATCTGCCCCAAACTTCACATGTGTGATAACACTCCTGACCTGAAGACATCTACATGCCCATATTCAGTTTTACTCATAGCGCCACCTGCAGGCACCAGGAAGTGTCATGCTGTACTCTGCAACAAATTCCTCCTGGAGATTTAATCAGATCAACACCAAAATCGGTCAGTCTAATAAAAAGACTTTAGCGATGTTAAATTGCGAAGATCTTGAGTTTTCGTTGAAGGGCGTGTCTGTGGCGGCCTGGCAAATTTCGTGGTTTCGCCATGGATATAAATCTTGTTATAACTCAGCCATAAAATGTCCGATTTGCCTCAAACTTCACATGTTCGATAAGAGTCCTGGCCTGAACCAATCTGAAGGCCTATATTCTATTATAATCACAGCGCCACCTGTTGGCAACAGGAAATGACTTGTACCAAACTCCTCCTAGAGATTTAATGATATCAACATTATATTTGGTCAGTCTGATCTAGAGGCCTTAGAGATGTTAAATTGCGAAGATCTTGAGTTTTCGTCAAAGGGCGTGTCCGTGGTGGCCTGACAAAGTTTGACGTTTCGCCATGGACATAGAAGTTGTTATAACTCAGCCATAAAATATCCGATCTGCCTCAAACTTCACAGGTTTGGTAAGAGTCCTGGCCTGAAGACATCTAAAGGCCAATATTCAAATATTATCATAGCGCCACCTGTTGGCACGAGGATATATCATATCTTTCACTAACTCAAACATACCAAGGTCGATCTGCACCAAACTTCATATGTTTGATGAAAGTGCTGGCCTGAACACATCTACATGCCAATAATCAGTTATAGGCATAGCGCCACCAGCTGGCAGCAGGAAGTTTGGCACATTTAAGTGACTTTGATCTATTTTTCCTAGATTTACTGTATTAAAAGCATACTGCCCACCGTTTGCTGTGTTCCTAAAGCCACCGGTCGGCGGTGAGCCCGTGTGCGAGGGCCCGTTCATCGCTGCTTGCAGCTTTAATTAGGGCCCGAGCACCGATGGTGTGAGGACCCTATTGGATCTGCTTCGTTTATTAGGGCCCGAGCACCGATGGTGTGAGGACCCTATTGGATCTGCTTCGTTTATTAGGGCCCGAGCACCGATGGTGTGAGGACCCTATTGGATCTGCTTCGTTTATTATTAGGGCCCGAGCACTACAGTGCGAGGACCCTATTGGAATTGCTCCGTTTATTATTATTCTTCTTCTTCTTCTCCAAAATGAAAAGTCTTTTTGAGGGCCTAAACATGCCCGAAAACTCACGAAACTTTGCACACGCATCAGACCTGGCGAAAATTTACATCTGATATGGTTTTCAAAAGTGGGTGTGGCAAAATGGCTCGATAGCGCCACCTATAAAATTTCAACGGGGTGCGCCTCGAGCTACGTTTCACGTACATGTACGAAACTCGGTACACATATGTAACACACCAATACCTACATAAAAGTCTCCTGGTGCAACATCCGAAACCCAACAGGAAGTCCGTTATATTGAATTTCCTGCACGATTTTTGCGCAGTTTTTGCCATTTTCAGGCCTCGTACTTTAACGAACTCCTCCTACAGTTTTTATCCGATCATCTTCAAATTTGCTGAGTGTCATCATAAGGCCTTTGCGATGTTAAATTGCGAAGCTTTAGAGTTTTCGTCGAAGGGCGTGTCCGTGGCGGCCTGACAAACTTTGATGTTTCGCCATGAAAAAGGAAGTTGCTATAACTCAGGCATACGATGTCCGATCTGCCTCAAACTTCACATGTTTGATGACAGTCCGGTCCTGAACACACGTCAGTGCCCATATTCAGTTATAGTCATAGCGCCACCTGCTGACAACAGGAAATGACATGTTTAACACTGTTACGGACTCCTAGAAACATATTGAAAAGCGTTAACAAGTCTTAATTAGGCTAGCAACATGGTACAAACATGCTAAAACATGCTAGCAACACTTAGCTAAGAGCTAAAGCATGCTATTAATACAAATACAAAAGGAAATTGCTGGAACTCATGTATATAATGTTGAATCTGACCCAAACTTAATATTCAACATGCTACAAAAATAATAAAGCATGCTAGCAACACTTAGCTAATATGCTAAAGCATGCTAATAATACAATGAAACAGGAAGTTACTCTAACTCAGGCATACAATGTCCAATCAGCCCCAAACTTAACATGTTTAATAAGAATCCTGGCCTAAACACACGCCCATGCCCGTATTCAGTTATAGTCATAGCGCCACCAGCTGGTAACAGGAAGCCACATGTTTAATACTGTTGTGGATGCCTAGTAACATTTTTAAAAAATTCAACAACTGTTAAACAGGGTAGCAACATGCTAGAAACATGCTATAACATGTTAGCAACATTTAGCTAAGTGCTAAAGCATACTCTTAATGCAATGAAACAGGAAGTTACTGTAACTCAGGCATGCAATGTCCAATCAGCCCCAAACTTCACGTTTGATAAGACTCCTGGCCTGATGATATATACATGCCCATATTCAGTTATAGTCACAGCGCCACCTGCTGACAACAGGAAGTGACGTTTAATGGTGTTACGGACTCCTAGCAACATATTAAAAAGCGTCAGCAAGTTTTAAATAGGCTAGCATCATGCTAGAATCATGTTAAAACATGCTAGCAACACTTAGCTAAGAGCTAAAGCATGATATTAATACAAAGAAAAATAAGTGTAACTCATGCATACAATGTCCAATCTGACCCAAGCTTAATATATTTGATAAAAGTCCTGGTCTGAACACAATCCCATGCCCATATTCAGTTATAGTGATAGTGCCACCTGCTGGCAACAGGAAGTCACATGTTTAATACTGTTGTGGATGCCAAGCAACATTTTAAAAAATATCAACAAGTGTTAAATAGGGTAGCAACATGCTATAAATATGTTAGCAACATTTAGCTAAGTGTTAAAGCATACTCTTAATGCAATGAAACAGGAAGTTACTGTAACTCAGGTATGCAATGTCCAATCAGCCCCAAACTTAATATGTTTGATAAGAGTCCTGGCCTGAATACATTTACATGCCAATATTTAGTTATAGTCATAGCGCCACCATCTGGCAACAGCAAATTACTTGTTTTACACTAACTTAAGCATGCAATGTACAATTTGCACCAAACTTGACATGTTTGCCAATAGTCTTGGCCTGAAGACATCTAAAAGCCAATATTTTGTAATAGCGCCACCTGTTGGCAGCAGGATATGTCATGACTTACACTCAAGCATGCCATGTTCAAGCTATACCAAACTTCATATGTTTGATAAAAGCACTGGCCTGAACACATCTGCATGCCAATATTCAGTTATAGGCATAGCGCCACCAGCTGGCAGAAGGAAGATTGGCACATATCAATGACTTTGACATATTCCTCCTACATTTTCTGTGTTAATAGCATAGTGCCCACCATTCGCCACCGATCGGCGGTGAGCCCGAGTGCGAGGGCCCTACCATCGCTGCTTGCAGCTTTAATTATTAGGGCCCGAGCACCGATGGTGTGAGGACCCTATTGGATCTGCTTCGTTTATTATTATTATTATTATTATTATTCTTCTCCAAAATGAATCGCATTTTTGAGGGCTTAGACATACCCGAAAACTCATGAAACTTCGCACACACATCAGACCTGGTGAAAATTTACGTCTGATATGGGTTGCAGAAGTGGGTGTGGCAAAATGGCTCGACAGCGCCACCTTTACACGTTCCGCGGTGTGCGCATTCAACTGTGATTCACGTACATGCACGAAAATAGGTACACACATGTAACACACCAATACCTACAAAAAAGCCTCTTGGAGCAAAATTTGACACCCAACAGGAAGTCGGTTATTTTTAATTTTCTCAGCAAATTTTGTGTCATTTTTGCCATTTTCAGGCCTCGTACTTGAACGAACTCCTAATAGAGATTTATACGGATCAACGCCAAATTTGCTGAGTCTAATCTAAAGCCCTTTGTGACGTTAAATTGCGAAGATCTAGAGTTTTCATCGGAGGGCGTGTCCATGGCGGCCTGGCAAATTTCGATGCTTCGCCATGAAAAAGGAAGTTGTTATAACTCAGGCATAAAATGTCCGATCTGCCCCAAACTTTACATGTGTGATAACACTCCTGACTTGATGACATCTATATGTCCATATTCAGTTATAGTCATAGCGCCACCTGCTGGCAACAGGAAGTGTCATGCTGTACTCTGCAACAAACTCCTCCTAGAGATTTATACAGATCAACACCAAAATCGGTCAGTCTAATCAAAAGGCTTTAGTGATGTTAAATTGCGAAGATCTTGAGTTTTCGTTGAAGGGCATGTCCGTGGCGGCCTGACAAATTTCGAGGTCTCGCCATGGATATAAAACTTGTTATAACTCAGCCATAAAATGTCCGATTTGCCTCAAACTTCAAATATTCGATAAGAGTCCTGGCCTGAACACATCTGAAGGCCAATATTCTATTATAATCACAGCGCCACCTGTTGGCAACAGGAAATGTCTTGTAGCAAACTCCTCCTAGAGATTTAATGATATCAACTTTATATTTGCTCAGTCTGATCTAGAGGCCTTAGAGATGTTAAATTGTGAAGATCTTGAGTTTTCGTCAAAGGGCGTATCCTTGGTGGCCTGACAAAGTTTGATGTTTCGCCATGGACATAGAAGTTGTTATAACTCAGCCATAAAATGTCCGATCTGCCTCAAACTTCACATGTTTGGTAAGAGTCCTGGCCTGAAGGCATCTAAAGGCCAATATTCAGATATTATCATAGCGCCACCTATTGGCAGTAGGATATATCATATCTTGCACTAACTCAAACATACCAAGGTCAATCTGCACCAAACTTCATATGTTTGATGAAAGTGCTGACCTGAACACATCTACATGCCAATAAACAGTTATAGGCACAGCGCCACCAGCTGGCAGCGGGAAGTTTGGCACATTTAAGTGACTTTGTTCTGTTTTTCCTACATTTAATGTATTAAAAGCATACTGCCCACCGTTTGCTGTTTTCCTAAAACCACCGGTTGGCGGTGAGCCCGGGTGCGAGGGCCCGTTCATCGCTGCTTGCAGCTTTAATTATTATTATTCTTCTCCAAAGTGAATCGCATTTTAGAGGACCTAAACATTCCCGAAAACTCACAAAACTTTGCACACACATCAAACCTGGCGAAAATTTACGTCTGATTTGGGTTTCAGAATTGGGTGTGGCAAAATGGCTCGACAGCGCCACCTTTAGACGTTCAGCGGTGTGCGCTTTCAGCTGTGATTCATGTACATGCACGAAAATCGGTACACACATGTAACACACCAATACCTACAAAAAAGCCTCTTGGAGCAAAATCCGGAACCCAACAGGAAGTCGGTTAATATTAATATTCTCAACAAAATTTGTGTCATTTTTGCCATTTTCAGGCGTCGTACTTGAACGAACTCCTCCTAGAGATTTATTCGGATCAATGCCAAATTTATTGAGTCTAGTCTAAAGCCCTTTGTGACGTTAAATTGTGAGGATCTAGAGTTTTCATCGAAGGGCGTGTCCATGGCGGCCTCGCAAATTTCGATGTTTCGCCATGAAAAAGGAAGTTGCTATAACTCAGGCATACAATGTCCGATCTGTCCCAAACTTCACATGTGTGATAACACTCCTGACCTGATGACATCTACATGCCCATATTCAGTTTTACTCATAGCGCCACCTGCTGGCAACAGGAAGTGTCATGCTGTACTCTGCAACAAACTCCTCCAAGAGATTTAATCAGATCAACACCAAAATCGGTCAGTCTAATAAAAAGGCTTTAGCGATGTTAAATTGCGAAGATCTTGAGTTTTCGTTGAAGGGCGTGTCTGTGGCAGCCTGACAAATTTCGAGGTCTCGCCATGGATATAAAACTTGTTATAACTCAGCCATAAAATGTCCGATTTGCCTCAAACTTCACATGTTCGATAAGAGTCCTGGCCTGAACACATCTGAATGCCAATATTATATTATAATCACAGCGCCACCTGTTGGTTACAGGAAATGACTTGTAGCAAACTCCTCCTAGAGATTTAATGATATCAACATTATATTTGGTCAGTCTGATCTAGAGGTCTTAGAGATGTTAAATTGTGAAGATCTTGAGTTTTCGTCAAAGGGCGTGTACGTGGCGGCCTGACAAAGTTTGATGTTTCGCCATGGACATAGAAGTTGTTATAACTCAGCCATAAAATGTCTGATCTGCCTCAAACTTCACATGTTTGGTAAAAGTCCTGGCCTGAAGACATCTAAAGGCCAATATCTAGATATTATCATAGCGCCACCTATTGGCAGCAGGATATATCATATCTTGCACTAACTCAAACATACTAAGGTCAATCTGCACCAAACTACATATGTTTGATGAAAGTGCTGGCCTGAACACATCTACATGCCAATAATCAGTTATAGGCATAGCGCCACCAGCTGGCAGCAGGAAGTTTGCCACATTTAAGTGACTTTGATCTATTTTTCCTACATTTACTGTATTAAAAGCATACTGCCCACCGTTTGCTGTTTTCCTAAAGCCACCGGTCGGCGGTGAGCCCGGGTGCGAGGGCCCGTTCATCGCTGCTTGCAGCTTTAATTATTATTATTATTATTCTTCTCCAAAATGAATCGCATTTTTGAGGGCTTAGACATACCCGAAAACTCATGAAACTTCGCACACACATCAGACCTGGCGAAAATTTACGTCTGATATGGGTTGCAGAAGTGGGTGTGGCAAAATGGCTCGATAGCGCCACCTTTACACGTTCCGCGGTGTGCGCTTTCAGTTGTGATTCACGTACATGCACGAAAATCGGTACACACATCTAGCTCACCAATACCTACAAAAAAGCCTCTTGGAGCAAAATTTGACACCCAACAGGAAGTCGGTTATTTTTAATTTTCTTAGCAAAATTTGTGTAATTTTTGCCATTTTCAGGCGTCATACTTGAACGAACTCCTCCTAGAGATTTATTCGGATCAACGGCAAATTTGGTGAGTCTAATCTAAAGCCCTTTGTGACGTTAAATTGCGAAGATCTAGAGTTTTCATCGGAGGGCGTGTCCGTGGCGGCCTGGCAAATTTCGATGCTTCGCCATGAAAAAGGAAGTTGCTATAACTCAGGCATAAAATGCCCGATCTGCCCCAAACTTCACATGTGTGATAACACTCCTGACCTGATGACATCTACATGCCCATATTCAGTTTTACTCATAGCGCCACCTGCTGGCACCAGGAAGTGTCATGCTGTACTCTGCAACAAACTCCTCCAAAAGATTTAATCAGATCAACACCAAAATCTGTCAGTCTAATATAAAGGCCTTAATGATGTTAAATTGCGAAGATCTTGAGTTTTCGTTGAAGGGTGTGTCCGTGGCGACCTGGCAAATTTCGTGGTCTCGCCATGGATATAAAACTTGTTATAACTCAGCCATAAAATGTCCGATTTGCCTCAAACTTCACATGTTCGATAAGAGTCCTGGCCTGAACCAATCTGAAGGCCTATATTCTATTATAATCACAGCGCCATCTGTTGGCAATAGGAAATGACTTGTACCAAACTCCTCCTAGAGATTTAATGATATCAACATTATATTTGGTCAGTCTGATCTCGAGGCCTTAGAGATGTTAAATTGTGAAGATCTTGAGTTTTCGTTAAAGGGCGTGTCCGTGGCGGCCTGACAAAGTTTGATGTTTCGCCATGGACATAAAAGTTGTTATAACTCAGCCATAAAATGTCCGATCTGCCTCAAACTTCACATGTTTGGTAAGAGTCCTGGCCTGAAGACATCTAAAGGCCAATATACAGATATTATTATAGCGCCACCTATTGGCAGCAGGATATATCATATCTTGCACTAACTCACACATACCAAGGTCAATCTGCACCAAACTTCATATGTTTGATCAAAGTGCTGGCCTGAACACATCTACATGCCAATAATCAGTTATAGGCATAGCGCCACCAGCTGGCAGCAGGAAGTTTGGCACATTTAAGTGACTTTGATCTATTTTTCCTACATTTACTGTATTAAAAGCATACTGCCCACCGTTTGCTGTGTTCCTAAAGCCACCGGTCGGCGGTGAGCCCGTGTGCGAGGGCCCGTTCATCGCTGCTTGCAGCTTTAATTATTATTATTATTATTATTATTCTTCTCCAAAATGAATCGCATTTTTGAGGGCTTAGACATACCCGAAAACTCATGAAACTTCGCACACACATCAGACCTGGCGAAAATTTACGTCTGATATGGGTTGCAGAAGTGGGTGTGGCAAAATGGCTCGATAGCGCCACCTTTACACGTTCCGCGGTGTGCGCTTTCAGTTGTGATTCACGTACATGCACGAAAATCGGTACACACATGTAGCTCACCAATACCTACAAAAAAGCCTCTTGGAGCAAAATTTGGCACCCAACAGGAAGTCGGTTATTTTTAATTTTCTTAGCAAAATTTGTGTAATTTTTGCCATTTTCAGGCGTCATACTTGAACGAACTCCTCCTAGAGATTTATTCGGATCAACGGCAAATTTGGTGAGTCTAATCTAAAGCCCTTTGTGACGTTAAATTGCGAAGATCTAGAGTTTTCATCGGAGGGCGTGTCCGTGGCGGCCTGGCAAATTTCGATGCTTCGCCATGAAAAAGGAAGTTGCTATAACTCAGGCATAAAATGCCCGATCTGCCCCAAACTTCACATGTGTGATAACACTCCTGACCTGATGACATCTACATGCCCATATTCAGTTTTACTCATAGCGCCACCTGCTGGCACCAGGAAGTGTCATGCTGTACTCTGCAACAAACTCCTCCAAAAGATTTAATCAGATCAACACCAAAATCGGTCAGTCTAATAAAAAGGCTTTAACGATGTTAAATTGTGAAGATCTTGAGTTTTCGTTGAAGGGTGTGTCCGTGGCGGCCTGGCAAATTTCGTGGTCTCGCCATGGATATAAAACTTGTTATAACTCAGCCATAAAATGTCCGATTTGCCTCAAACTTCACATGTTCGATAAGAGTCCTGGCCTGAACACATCTGAAGGCCAATATTCTATTATAATCACAGCGCCACCTGTTGGCAATAGGAAATTACTTGTAGCAAACTCCTCCTAGAGATTTAATGATATCAACATTATCTTCAGTCAGTCTGATCTAGAGGTCTTAGAGATGTTAAATTGCGAAGATCTTGAGTTTTCGTTAAAGGGCGTGTCTGTGGCGGCGTGACAAATTTTGATGTTTCGCCATGGACATAAAAGTTGTTATAACTCAGCCATAAAATGTCCGATCTGCCTCAAACTTCACATGTTTGGTAAGAGTCCTGGCCTGAAGACATCTAAAGGCCAATATACAGATATTATTATAGTGCCACCTATTGGCAGCAGGATATATCATATCTTGCACTAACTCACACATACCAAGGTCAATCTGAACCAAACTTCATATGTTTGATCAAAGTGCTGGCCTGAACACATCTACATGCCAATAATCAGTTATAGGCATAGCGCCACCAGCTGGCAGCAGGAAGTTTGGCACATTTAAGTGACTTTGATCTATTTTTCTTACATTTACTGTATTAAAAGCATACTGCCCACCGTTTGCTGTGTTCCTAAAGCCACCGGTCGGCGGTGAGCCCGTGTGCGAGGGCCCGTTTATCGCTGCTTGCAGCTTTAATTATTAGGGCCCGAGCACCGATGGTGTGAGGACCCTATTGGATCTGCTCCGTTTATTATTATTATTATTATTATTATTATTATTAGGGCCCGAGCACCGATGGTGTGAGGACCCTATTGGATCTGCTTCGTTTATTAGGGCCCGAGCACCGATGGTGTGAGGACCCTATTGAATCTGCTCCGTTTATTAGGGCCCGAGCACCGATGGTGTGAGGACCCTATTGGATCTGCTTCGTTTATTATTATTATTATTATTATTATTATTCTTCTCCAAAATGAATCGCATTTTTGAGGGCTTAGACATACCCGAAAACTCATGAAACTTCGCACACACATCAGACCTGGCGAAAATTTACGTCTGATATGGGTTGCAGAAGTGGGTGTGGCAAAATGGCTCGATAGCGCCACCTTTACACGTTCCGCGGTGTGCGCTTTCAGTTGTGATTCACGTACATGCACGAAAATCGGTACACACATCTAGCTCACCAATACCTACAAAAAAGCCTCTTGGAGCAAAATTTGACACCCAACAGGAAGTCGGTTATTTTTAATTTTCTTAGCAAAATTTGTGTAATTTTTGCCATTTTCAGGCGTCATACTTGAACGAACTCCTCCTAGAGATTTATTCGGATCAACGGCAAATTTGGTGAGTCTGATCTAAAGCCCTTTGTGACGTTAAATTGCGAAGATCTAGAGTTTTCATCGGAGGGCGTGTCCGTGGCGGCCTGGCAAATTTCGATGCTTCGCCATGAAAAAGGAAGTTGCTATAACTCAGGCATAAAATGCCCGATCTGCCCCAAACTTCACATGTGTGATAACACTCCTGACCTGATGACATCTACATGCCCATATTCAGTTTTACTCATAGCGCCACCTGCTGGCACCAGGAAGTGTCATGCTGTACTCTGCAACAAACTCCTCCAAAAGATTTAATCAGATCAACACCAAAATCTGTCAGTCTAATATAAAGGCCTTAATGATGTTAAATTGCGAAGATCTTGAGTTTTCGTTGAAGGGTGTGTCCGTGGCGACCTGGCAAATTTCGTGGTCTCGCCATGGATATAAAACTTGTTATAACTCAGCCATAAAATGTCCGATTTGCCTCAAACTTCACATGTTCGATAAGAGTCCTGGCCTGAACCAATCTGAAGGCCTATATTCTATTATAATCACAGCGCCATCTGTTGGCAAGAGGAAATGACTTGTACCAAACTCCTCCTAGAGATTTAATGATATCAACATTATATTTGGTCAGTCTGATCTCGAGGCCTTAGAGATGTTAAATTGTGAAGATCTTGAGTTTTCGTTAAAGGGCGTGTCCGTGGCGGCCTGACAAAGTTTGATGTTTCGCCATGGACATAAAAGTTGTTATAACTCAGCCATAAAATGTCCGATCTGCCTCAAACTTCACATGTTTGGTAAGAGTCCTGGCCTGAAGACATCTAAAGGCCAATATACAGATATTATTATAGCGCCACCTATTGGCAGCAGGATATATCATATCTTGCACTAACTCACACATACCAAGGTCAATCTGCACCAAACTTCATATGTTTGATCAAAGTGCTGGCCTGAACACATCTACATGCCAATAATCAGTTATAGGCATAGCGCCACCAGCTGGCAGCAGGAAGTTTGGCACATTTAAGTGACTTTGATCTATTTTTCCTACATTTACTGTATTAAAAGCATACTGCCCACCGTTTGCTGTGTTCCTAAAGCCACCGGTCGGCGGTGAGCCCGTGTGCGAGGGCCCGTTCATCGCTGCTTGCAGCTTTAATTATTATTATTATTATTATTATTATTCTTCTTCTCCAAAGTGAATCGCATTTTAGAGGACCTAAACATTCCCGAAAACTCACAAAACTTTGCACACACATCAAACCTGGCGAAAATTTACGTCTGATTTGGGTTTCAGAAGTGGGTGTGGCAAAATGGCTCGACAGCGCCACCTTTAGACGTTCAGCGGTGTGCGCTTTCAGCTGTGATTCACGTACATGCACGGAAATCGGTACACACATGTAACACACCAAAACCTACAAAAAAGCCTCTTGGAGCAAAATCCGGAACCCAACAGGAAGTCGGTTAATATTAATATTCTCAACAAAATTTGTGTCATTTTTGCCTTTTTCAGGTGTCGTACTTGAACGAACTCCTCCTACAGATTTATTCGGATCAACGCCAAATTTGCTGAGTCTAGTCTAAAGCCCTTTGTGACGTTAAATTGTGAAGATCTAGAGTTTTCATTGGAGGGCGTGTCCGTGGCGGCCTCGCAAATTTCGATGTTTCGCCATGAAAAAGGAAGTTGCTATAACTCAGGCATACAATGTCCTATCTGTCCCAAACTTCACATGTGTGATAACACTCCTGACCTGAAGACATCTACATGCCCATATTCAGTTATAGTCATAGCGCCACCTGCAGGCAACAGGAAGTGTCATGCTGTACTCTACAACCAACTCCTCCTAGAGATTTATTCAGATCAACACCAAAATCGGTCAGTCTAATATAAAGGCCGTAGCGATGTTAAATTGTGAAGATCTTGAGTTTTCGGTAAAGGGCGTGTCCGTGGCGGCCTGACAAATTTCGAGGTCTCGCCATGGATATAAAACTTGTTATAACTCAGCCATAAAATGTCCGATTTGCCTCAAACTTCACATATTAGATAAGAGTCCTGGCCTGAACACATCTGAAGGCCAATATTCTATTATAATCACAGCGCCACCTGTTGGCAACAGGAAATGACTTGTATCAAACTCCTCCTAGAGATTTAATGATATCAACATTATATTTGGTCAGTCTGATCTAGAGGCCTTAGAGATGTTAAATTGCGAAGATCTTGAGTTTTCGTTAAAGGGCGTGTCTGTGGCGGCGTGACAAAGTTTGATGTTTCGCCATGGACATAGAAGTTGTTATAACTCAGCCATAAAATGTCCGATCTGCCTCAAACTTCACAGGTTTGGTAAGAGTCCTGGCCTGAAGACACCTAAAGGCCAATATTCAGATATTATCATAGCGCCACCTGTTGGCAGCAAGATATATCATATCTTTCACTAACTCAAACATACCAAGGTCAATCTGCACCAAACTTCATATGTTTGATGAAAGTGGTGGCCTGAACACATCTACATGCCAATAATCAGTTATAGGCATAGCGCCACCAGCTGGCAGCAGGAAATTTGGCACATTTAAGTGACTTTGACATATTTCTCCTATTTTTACTGTATTAAAAGCATACTACCCACCATTTGCTGTGTTCCTAAAGCCACCGGTCGGCGGTGAGCCCGTGTGCGAGGGCCCGTTCATCGCTGCTTGCAGCTTTAATTATTATTAGGGCCCGAGCACTACAGTGCGAGGACCCTATTGGAATTGCTCCGTTTATTATTATTAGGGCCCGAGCCCAAAAGGGCGAAGGCCCTATTGTTCTTCTAAGGATTCTTATTTGTTTTTTTTTTTATTTTTATTTTTTTTTTTTTCAACCATTGGGGCACTTTTGGGGGCCTTAACATACTCAAAAACTCTTGAAAATTTGCACACACGTTGGAATCTGCCGTCGTCCGGACGCCACAGAGGCTGGGACCTGGGCGTGGTTCAGGGCCTCTACAGCGCCCCCTGGAACACAGTTTGAAAACTTGATGTACTGCGCACACATACTTGCACGTATTGATATGAAACTCGGAAAACATATAGAACTCATCGAGCTGAACAACTTTTGTACTCTATGTCATGGGCTCCACGCAACAGGAAGTGAGATATTTAGGGCTGTTTAAAAAGCGCATGCTCTGGAATTTAACGTACTCCTCCCAGGAATTCCATGGGATTGTCACCAAACTCGGTCAGCATGATCTCAAGACATTGGGGACGCTAAATTGCGAGGAGATTTTTGATATCTCGAACGGTTTGGCCGTGGCAAGGCGACAAAGTTATGGCGAGAAATGAGAAACAGGAAGTGTCTAATAACTGTTGAACACATTGCCTGATTCTGATGAAACTTCACCAGTTTGTTCGTTGTATGATGCCGATTCCATAAATGTGACTATTATGAGTCAAAGTTATAGCGCCACCAACTGGCAGCAGGAAGTGTGTCATTTTCAAAATGCTTTGAAATCAGCCTCTTAATTTTACTCGATTTTCTTTAAACTTCATCAAAATCATGTCAAAACACGGCCGATAAGAATATGTAAAGGGGTCGATGATAAATCAAATGCTGTTGCCATGGCAACGTGTCAAACTTTAAAATTACATTCCTGTCTTTTCGAGGCAGATAACATGCTTAGAATTTCATGAAACTCAACACACACATCAATATTAATGATAGTTAGACACTGGCAAAAGGTCATAAATGGGCGTGGAGCAGGCATTCTATAGCGCCATCTTTTGACAAAAGTTGGGGGGTTAGTTTTTCCTACAGTCACCAAACTCTGTACATATATTGTTCTCATCAATCTGGACAACTTTCTAAATCAAACTCATTAGCTAAGACCAACAGAAAGCCGGCTATTTTGATTTGAAGGTGGATTTTTTGAAAAATCAGGTAGTAAACAAATTCACACTACTCCTAAGAACAACCAGCTGTTCACACCAAACTTTTTTAACATGAAGAGAAGATTCTGAAGATGTTAAATTGCGAGCGGATTTTGGATATCTCGAACGGTGTTGACGTGGTGATTTTTTAAAGATATAGTAAAAAACATAACCCTAATTTTTTATATCTTTAAAGTGCAGCATCCAAACTCTTTAAAACTTTTTTCACACAGAGATCTAATCATTCTGAGCAAGTGCTGGAAATATTAATTTTATACAAGCTTCAATGAATTAAAGAAAATTAAAAAAATAACTCAGAAACCTGCTGTCACTCTGGTGAATGTCTCTACAGTATGTGTGTGCGTTCAGTCAGGCACAGAGAAGCTCATTATTGCAGGGGGGAGGGGTGAGAGGCAGAGAGGGTGACAGAGTAGAGAGCCATCCTACAGACCATCTTTGAACAAAAAATGCACATATGTATTTTAATTACATAAATATGTCTGATCTTTGAGAGTCTGATATTTTGAGAAAATATAAAGGGTCACTTTGTCTTTCATTGTTCGTATTTTGCAGTTGTTGTTTTTTATTTATTTTTTACTTAACTGTACCATGAACATGTCCTATTCAGTCACATAGCAAAAGATTTAAAAAAATACAACTTTTTAGCATGATCAATTTATCTTCATTGATAGACAATATTTACATAGTGTTATTTATTGAATATAAAATAATAATAATAAAAAATTATGACAAACTTTGACAACAAAACAAACGTTACTGTTATCTCTTCAAAACATCTGAAAACCATAATTTTAAGATCAGTTATAAATATATATATATATTACCCCGTTAAAATACTAAACTTGATTTTTAAAGATATTTTGAAAGAATGAAGAGTTTATAGAGCACTTTATTGTGTATTGCTGTACACCCACATGAACTGTGTTCATGTTCATGCTAATTCACAGTACATAAACTTTATATGAATACTTTTTTTTAGCTTAATATTAATTAACATTAATAAATGCTATTTATTTATTGGTCATGTTAACTAATATAGTTAATTTTAACAAATGAAACTGGATGGCAACATTTTATATTTTGTGTGTATGTGTCTGTGTGTTGATTTTAAAGTCTAACCCTTTCAATTCTGTAAACTTAAAATCCAAACTAGCAGATGGTTACTGTGAATGCATGTGCCAACTGGGCACCGTCTTCCTTATTGATTCTTAGTTATGTAGCGCTTAAGAGTGATGCCTTGTAACAGGAGGAGTCACCAGCAAAGCAATATCCACACAAAAATTGTACAGATAGGTAACAATGACATTTAAGCAGAAGTGGTGGATGTAAAGGAAGCAATAATAACATTTTGCTATCATCATGAATCATGTTCTTATCATCATTTGTAGCATACTGGTTCACAGTTGGCATTTATCTGAAGTCCTTGCATTGATTGCATTTAGTTAAATCAACATTATATTTGGTCAGTCTGATCTTGAGGCCTTAGAGATGTTAAATTGTGAAGATCTTGAGTTTTCATTAAAGGGCATGTCCGTGGTGGCCTGACAAAGTTTGATGTTTCTGCATAGACTTAGAAGTGGTTATAACTTAGCCTGAAAATGTCTGATCTGCCACAAAATTCACAGGTTTGGTAAGAGTCCTGGCCTGAAGACACCTAAAGACCAATATTCAGATATTATCATAGCGCCACCTGTTGGCAGCAGGATATCTCATATATTTCACTAACTCAAACATGCCAAGGTCAATCTGCACCAAACTTCATATGTTTGATAATAGTGCTGGCCTGAACACATCTACATGCCAATAATCAGTTATAGGCATTGTGCCACCAGCTGGCAGCGGCAAGTTTGGCACATTTAAGTGACTTTGACATATTTCTCCTACATTTACTGTATTAAAAGCATACTGCCCACCGTTTGCTGTTTTCCTGAAGCCACCGGTCGGCGGTGAGCCCGGGTGCGAGGGCCCGTTCATCGCTGCTCGCAGCTTTAATTCTTCTTCTTCTTCTTCTTCTCCAAAGTGAAAAGTCTTTTTGAGGGCCTAAACATGCCCGAAAACTCACGAAACTTTGCACACGCATCAGACCTGGCGAAAATTTACATCTGATATGGTTTTCAAAAGTGGGTGTGGCAAAATGGCTCGATAGCGCCACCTATAAAATTTCAACGGAGTGCCCCTCGAGCTACGTTTCACGTACATGTACGAAACTCGGTACACATATGTAACACACCAATACCTACAAAAAAGTCTCCTGGTGCAACATCCGAAACCCAACAGGAAGTCCGTTATATTGAATTTCCTGTACGATTTTTGTGCAGTTTTTGCCATTTTCAGGCCTCATACTTTAACGAACTCCTCCTACAGTTTTTATCCGATCATCTTCAAATTTGCTGAGTGTCATCATAAGGCCTTTGCGATGTTAAATTGCGAAGCTTTAGAGTTTTCGTCGAAGGGCGTGTCCGTGGCGGCCGGACAAACTTTGATGTTTCGCCATGAAAAAGGAAGTTGCTATAACTCAGGCATACGATGTCCGATCTGCCTCAAACTTCACATGTTTGATGACAGTCCGGTCCTGAACACACGTCAGTGCCCATATTCAGTTATAGTCATAGCGCCACCTGCTGACAACAGGAAATGACATGTTTAACACTGTTACGGACTCCTAGAAACATATTGAAAAGCGTTAACAAGTCTTAAATAGGCTAGCAACATGCTACAAACATGCTAAAACATGCTAGCAACACTTAGCTAAGAGCTAAAGCATGCTATTAATACAAATACAAAAGGAAATTGCTGTAACTCATGTATATAATGTTGAATCTGACCCAAACTTAATATTCAACATGCTACAAAAATAATAAAGCATGCTAGCAACACTTAGCCAATATGCTAAAGCATGCTAATAATACAATGAAACAGGAAGTTACTCTAACTCAGGCATACAATGTCCAATCAGCCCCAAACTTAACATGTTTGATAAGAATCCTGGCCTAAACACACGCCCATGCCCGTATTCAGTTATAGTCATAGCGCCACCAGCTGGTAACAGGAAGCCACATGTTTAATACTGTTGTGGATGCCTAGCAACATTTTAAAAAAATTCAACTACTGTTAAACAGCGTAGCAACATGCTAGAAACATGCTATAACATGTTAGCAACATTTAGCTAAGTGCTAAAGCATACTCTTAATGCAATGAAACAGGAAGTTACTCTAACTCAGGCATGCAATGTCCAATCAGCCCCAAACTTCACATGTTTGATAACAGTCCTGGCCTGAAGATATCTACATGCCAATATTCAGTTATAGTTATAGCGCCACCTACTGTCAACAGGAAGTGACATGTTTAACACTGTGACACACTATTAGCAACACACTAAAAAAGCCATTGAGTGCTAAACTAGTTTAAAACGTACTCAAACATGCTAGCAACACTTACTTAGTGCTAAAGCATGTTGTTAAAGACATAAAACAGGAAGTTACTGTAACTCAGACATGCAATATCCAATCAGCCCCAAACTTCACGTTTGATAAGACTCCTGGCCTGAAGATATATACATGCAGTTATAGTCACAGCGCCACCTGCTGACAACAGGAAGTGACGTTTAATGGTGTTACGGACTCCTAGCAACATAATAAAAAGCGTCAGCAAGTTTTAAATAGGTTAGCATCATGCTAGAATCATGTTAAAACATGCTAGCAACACTTAGCTGAGAGTTAAAGCATGATATTAATACAAAGAAAAATAAGTGTAACTCATGCATACAATGTCCAATCTGACCCAAGCTTAATATGTTTGATAAGAGTCCTGGTCTGAACACAAGCCCATGCCCATATTCAGTTATAGTCATAGTGCCACCTGCTGGTAACAGAAAGTCACATGTTTAATACCGATGTGGATGCCCAGCAACATTTTAAAAATATCAACAAGTGTTAAATAGGGTAGCAACATGCTAGAAACATGTTAGCAACATTTAGCTAAGTGCTAAAGCATACTCTTAATGCAATGAAACAGGAAGTTACTGTAACTCAGGCATGCAATGTCCAATCAGCCCCAAACTTCACATGTTTGATAAGACTCCTGGCCTGAAGATATATACATGCCCATATTCAGTTATAGTCACAGCGCCACCTGCTGACAACAGGAAGTGACGTTTAATGGTGTTACGGACTCCTAGCAACATATTAAAAAACGTTAGCAAGTTTTAAATAGGCTAGCATCATGCTAGAATCATGTTAAAACATGATAGCAACACTTAGCTAAGAGCTAAAGCATGATATTAATACAAAGAAATGCATACAATGTCCAATCTGACCCAAGCTTAATATGTTTGATAAGAGTCCTGGTCTGAACACAAGCCCATGCCCATATTCAGTTATAGTCATAGTGCCACCTGCTGGCAACAGGAAGTCACATGTTTAATACTGTTGTGGATGCCCAGCAACATTTTAAAAATATCAACAAGTGTTAAATAGGGTAGCAACATGCTAGAAACATGTTAGCAACATTTAGCTAAGTGCTAAAGCATACTCTTAATGCAATGAAACAGGAAGTTACTGTAACTCAGGCATGAAATGTCCAATCAGCCCCAAACTTAATATGTTTGATAAGAGTTCTGGCCTGAATACATATACATGCCAATATTCAGTTATAGTCATAGCGCCACCAGCTGGCAACAGCAAATTACTTGTTTTACACTAACTTAAACATGCAATGTACAATTTGCACCAAACTTGACCTGAAGACATCTAAAAGCCAATATTTCGTAATAGCACCACCTGTTGGCAGCAGGATATGTCATGACTTACACTCAAGCATGCCATGTTCAATCTTCACCAAACTTCATATGTTTGATAAAAGCGCTGGCCTGAAGACATCTGCATGCCAATATTCAGTTATAGGCATAGCGCCACCAGCTGGCAGCAGGAAGATAGGCACATATCAATGACTTTGACATATTCCTCCTACATTTACTGTGCTAATAGCATAGTGCCCACCATTTGCCACCGATCAGCGGTGAGCCCGAGTGCGAGGGCCCTACCATCGCTGCTTGCAGCTTTAATTATTATTATTATTATTCTTCTCCAAAATGAATCGCATTTTTGAGGGCTTAGACATACCCGAAAACTCATGAAACTTCGCACACACATCAGACCTGGCGAAAATTTACGTCTGATATGGGTTGCAGAAGTGGGTGTGGCAAAATGGCTCGATAGCGCCACCTTTACACGTTCCGCGGTGTGCGCTTTCAGTTGTGATTCACGTACATGCACGAAAATCGGTACACACATGTAACACACCAATACCTACAAAAAAGCCTCTTGGAGCAAAATTTGACACCCAACAGGAAGTCGGTTATTTTTAATTTTCTTAGCAAAATTTGTGTAATTTTTGCCATTTTCAGGCGTCATACTTGAACGAACTCCTCCTAGAGATTTATTCGGATCAACGGCAAATTTGGTGAGTCTAATCTAAAGCCCTTTGTGACGTTAAATTGCGAAGATCTAGAGTTTTCATCGGAGGGCGTGTCCGTGGCGGCCTGGCAAATTTCGATGCTTCGCCATGAAAAAGGAAGTTGCTATAACTCAGGCATAAAATGCCCGATCTGCCCCAAACTTCACATGTGTGATAACACTCCTGACCTGATGACATCTACATGCCCATATTCAGTTTTACTCATAGCGCCACCTGCTGGCACCAGGAAGTGTCATGCTGTACTCTGCAACAAACTCCTCCAAAAGATTTAATCAGATCAACACCAAAATCGGTCAGTCTAATAAAAAGGCTTTAACGATGTTAAATTGTGAAGATCTTGAGTTTTCGTTGAAGGGTGTGTCCGTGGCGGCCTGGCAAATTTCGTGGTCTCGCCATGGATATAAAACTTGTTATAACTCAGCCATAAAATGTCCGATTTGCCTCAAACTTCACATGTTCGATAAGAGTCCTGGCCTGAACACATCTGAAGGCCAATATTCTATTATAATCACAGCGCCACCTGTTGGCAATAGGAAATTACTTGTAGCAAACTCCTCCTAGAGATTTAATGATATCAACATTATCTTCAGTCAGTCTGATCTAGAGGTCTTAGAGATGTTAAATTGCGAAGAACTTGAGTTTTCGTTAAAGGGCGTGTCCGTGGCGGCGTCACAAAGTTTGATGTTTCGCCATGGACATAGAAGTTGTTATAACTCAGCCATAAAATGTCCGATCTGCCTCAAACTTCACAGGTTTTGTAAGAGTCCTGGCCTGAAGACACCTAAAGGCCAATATTCAGATATTATCATAGCGCCACCTGTTGGCAGCAGGATATATCATATATTTCACTAACTCAAACATACCAAGGTCAATCTGCACCAAACTTTATATGTTTGATGAAAGTGCCAGCCTGAACACATCTACATGCCAATAATCAGTTATAGGCATAGCGCCACCAGCTGGAAGCAGGAAATTTGGCACATTTAAGTGACTTTGACATATTTCTCCTATTTTTACTGTATTAAAAGCATACTACCCACCATTTGCTGTGTTCCTAAAGCCACCGGTCGGCGGTGAGCCCGTGTGCGAGGGCCCGTTCATCGCTGCTTGCAGCTTTAATTAGGGCCCGAGCACCGATGGTGTGAGGACCCTATTGGATCTGCTTCGTTTATTATTATTATTATTATTATTATTCTTCTCCAAAATGAATCGCATTTTTGAGGGCTTAGACATACCCGAAAACTCATGAAACTTCGCACACACATCAGACCTGGCGAAAATTTACGTCTGATATGGGTTGCAGAAGTGGGTGTGGCAAAATGGCTCGATAGCGCCACCTTTACACGTTCCGCGGTGTGCGCTTTCAGTTGTGATTCACGTACATGCACGAAAATCGGTACACACATCTAGCTCACCAATACCTACAAAAAAGCCTCTTGGAGCAAAATTTGACACCCAACAGGAAGTCGGTTATTTTTAATTTTCTTAGCAAAATTTGTGTAATTTTTGCCATTTTCAGGCGTCATACTTGAACGAACTCCTCCTAGAGATTTATTCGGATCAACGGCAAATTTGGTGAGTCTAACCTAAAGCCCTTTGTGACGTTAAATTGCGAAGATCTAGAGTTTTCATCGGAGGGCGTGTCCGTGGCGGCCTGGCAAATTTCGATGCTTCGCCATGAAAAAGGAAGTTGCTATAACTCAGGCATAAAATGCCCGATCTGCCCCAAACTTCACATGTGTGATAACACTCCTGACCTGATGACATCTACATGCCCATATTCAGTTTTACTCATAGCGCCACCTGCTGGCACCAGGAAGTGTCATGCTGTACTCTGCAACAAACTCCTCCAAAAGATTTAATCAGATCAACACCAAAATCGGTCAATCTAATAAAAAGGCTTTAGCGATGTTAAATTGCGAAGATCTTGAGTTTTCGTTGAAGGGTGTGTCCGTGGCGGCCTGGCAAATTTCGTGGTCTCGCCATGGATATAAAACTTGTTATAACTCAGCCATAAAATGTCCAATTTGCCTCAAACTTCACATGTTCGATAAGAGTCCTGGCCTGAACCAACCTGAAGGCCTATATTCTATTATAATCACAGCGCCACCTGTTGGCAATAGGAAATGACTTGTACCAAACTCCTCCTAGAGATTTAATGATATCAACATTATATTTGGTCAGTCTGATCTCGAGGCCTTAGAGATGTTAAATTGTGAAGATCTTGAGTTTTCGTTAAAGGGCGTGTCCATGGCAGCCTGACAAAGTTTAATGTTTCGCCATGGACATAAAAGTTGTTATAACTCAGCCATAAAATGTCCGATCTGCCTCAAACTTCACATGTTTGGTAAAAGTCCTGGCCTGAAGACATCTAAAGGCCAATATACAGATATTATTATAGCACCACCTATTGGCAGCAGGATATATCATATCTTGCACTAACTCACACATACCAAGGTCAATCTGCACCAAACTTCATATGTTTGATCAAAGTGCTGGCCTGAACACATCTACATGTCAATAATCAGTTATAGGCATAGCGCCACCAGCTGGCAGCAGGAAGTTTGGCACATTTAAGTGACTTTGATCTATTTTTCCTACATTTACTGTATTAAAAGCATACTGCCCACCGTTTGCTGTGTTCCTAAAGCCACCGGTCGGCGGTGAGCCCGTGTGCGAGGGCCCGTTCATCGCTGCTTGCAGCTTTAATTATTATTATTATTATTCTCCAAAATGAATCGCATTTTAGAGGGCCTAAACATGCCCGAAAACTCACGAAACTTTGCACACACATCAAACCTGGCGAAAATTTACGTCTGATATGGGGTTCAGAAGTGGGTGTGGCAAAATGGCTCGACAGCGCCACCTTTACACGTTCAGCGGTGTGCGCTTTCAGCTGTGATTCACGTACATGCACGAAAATCGGTACACACATGTAACACACCAATACCTACAAAAAAGCCTCTTGGAGCAAAATTTGACACCCAACAGGAAGTCGGTTATTTTTAATTTTCTCAGCAAAATTTGTGTCATTTTTGCCATTTTCAGGCGTCGTACTTGAACGAACTCCTCATAGAGATTGATTCGGATCAACGCCAAATTTGCAGAGTCTAGAAAAAAGCCCTTTGTGACGTTAAATTGCGAAGATCTAGAGTTTTCATCGGAGGGCGTGTCCGTGGCGGCCTGGCAAATTTCGATGCTTCGCCATGAAAAAGGAAGTTGCTATAACTCAGGCATAAAATGGCCGATCTGCCCCAAACTTCACATGTGTGATAACACTCCTGACCTGATGACATCTACATGCCCATATTCAGTTTTACTCATAGCGCCACCTGCTGGCAACAGGAAGTGTCATGCTGTACTCTGCAACAAACTCCTCCAAAAGATTTAATCAGATCAACACCGAAATCGGTCAGTCTAATAAAAAGGCTTTAGCGATGTTAAATTGCGAAGATCTTGAGTTTTCGTTGAAGGGCGTGTCCGTGGCGGCCTGACAAATTTCGAGGTCTCGCCATGGATATAAAACTTGTTATAACTCAGCCATAAAATGTCCGATTTGCCTCAAACTTCACATATTCGATAAGAGTCCTGGCCTGAACCAATCTGAAGGCCTATATTCTATTATAATCACAGCGCCACCTGTTGGCAACAGGAAATGTCTTGTACCAAACTCCTCCTAGGGATTTAATGATATCAACATTATATTTGGTCAGTCTGATCTAGAGGCCTTAGAGATGTTAAATTGTGAAGATCTTGAGTTTTCGTTAAAGGGCGTGTCCATGGCGGCCTGACAAAATTTGATGTTTCGCCATGGACATAAAAGTTGTTATAACTCAGCCATAAAATGTCCGATCTGCCTCAAACTTCACATGTTTGGTAAAAGTCCTGGCCTGAAGACATCTAAAGGCCAATATACAGATATTATTATAGTGCCACCTGTAGGCAGCAGGATATATCATTTCTTGCACTAACTCACACATACCAAGGTCAATCTGCACCAAACTTCATATGTTTGATGAAAGTGGTGGCCTGAACACATCTACATGCCAATAATCAGTTATAGGCATAGCGCCACCAGCTGGCAGCAGGAAGTTTGGCACATTTAAGTGACTTTGATCTATTTTTCCTACATTTACTGTATTAAAAGCATACTGCCCACCGTTTGCTTTGTTCCTAAAGCCACCGGTCGGCGGTGAGCCCGTGTGCGAGGGCCCGTTCATCGCTGCTTGCAGCTTTAATTATTATTATTATTCTTCTTCTCCGGAATGAATCGCATTTTTGAGGGCCTAAACATACCCGAAAACTCATGAAACTTTGCACACACATCAAACCTGGCGAAAATGGACGTCTGATATGGGTTGCAGAAGTGGGTGTGGCAAAATGGCTCAATAGCGCCACCTTTACACGTTCCGCGGTGTGCGCATTCAGCTGTGATTCACGTACATGCACGCAAATCGGTACACACATGTAACTCACCAATACCTACAAAAAAGCCTCCTGGGACAAAATCCGAAACCCAACAGGAATTCGGTTATTATTAATTTTCTTAGCAAAATTTGTGTCATTTTTGCCATTTTCAGGCGTCATACTTGAACGAACTCCTCCTAGAGATTTATTCGGATCAACACCAAATTTGGTGAGTCTAATCTAAAGCCCTTTGTGACGTTAAATTGCGAAGATCTAGAGTTTTCATCAGAGGGTGTGTCCGTGGCGGCCTCGCAAATTTCGATGTTTCGCCATGAAAAAGGAAGTTGCTATAACTCAGGCATAAAATGCCCGATCTGCCCCAAACTTCACATGTGTGATAACACTCCTGACCTGAAGACATCTACATGCCCATATTCAGTTTTACTCATAGCACCACCTGCAGGCACCAGGAAGTGTCATGCTGCACTCTGCAACAAATTCCTCCTGGAGATTTAATCAGATCAACACCAAAATCAGTCAGTCTAATAAAAAGGCTTTAGCGATGTTAAATTGCGAAGATCTTGAGTTTTCGTTGAAGGGCGTGTCCGTGGCGGCCTGGCAAATTTCGTGGTCTCGCCATGGATATAAATCTTGTTATAACTCAGCCATAAAATGTCCGATTTGCCTCAAACTTCACATGTTCGATAAGAGTCCTGGCCTGAAAACATCTGAAGGCCTATATTCTATTATAATCACAGCGCCACCTGTTGGCAACAGGAAATGACTTGTACCAAACTTCTCCTAGAGATTTAATGATATCAACATTATATTTGGTCAGTCTGATCTAGAGGCCTTAGAGATGTTAAATTGTGAAGATCTTGAGTTTTCGTTAAAGGGCGTGTCCATGGCGGCCTGACAAAGTTTGATGTTTCGCCATGGACATAAAAGTTGTTATAACTCAGCCATAAAATGTCCGATCTGCCTCAAACTTCACATGTTTGGTAAGAGTCCTGGCCTTAAGACATCTAAAGGCCAATATACAGATATTATTATAGTGCCACCTATTGGCAGCAGGATATATCATTTCTTGCACTAACTCACACATACCAAGGTCAATCTGCACCAAACTTCACATGTTTGATGAAAGTGCTGGCCTGAACACATCTACATGCCAATAATCAGTTATAGGCATAGCGCCACCAGCTGGCAGCAGGAAGTTTGGCACATTTAAGTGACTTTGATCTATTTTTCCTACATTTACTATATCAAAAGCATACTGCCCACCGTTTGCTGTGTTCCTAAAGCCACCGGTCGGCGGTGAGCCCGTGTGCGAGGGCCCGTTCATCGCTGCTTGCAGCTTTAATTATTATTATTCTTCTTCTTCTCCAAAATGAATCGCATTTTAGAGGGCCTGAACATGCCCGAAAAGTCACGAAACTTTGCACACACATCAAACCTGGCGAAAATTTACGTCTGATATGGGGTTCAGAAGTGGGTGTGGCAAAATGGCTCGACAGCGCCACCTTTACACGTTCAGCGGTGTGCGCTTTCAGCTGTGATTCACGTACATGCACGAAAATAGGTACACACATGTAACACACCAATACCTACAAAAAAGCCTCTTGGAGCAAAATTTGACACCCAACAGGAAGTCGGTTATTTTTAATTTTCTCAGCAAAATTTGTGTCATTTTTGCCATTTTCAGGCGTCGTACTTGAACGAACTCCTCCTAGAGATTGATTCGGATCAATGCCGAATTTGGTGAGTCCAATCTAAAGCCCTTTGTGACGTTAAATTGCGAAGATCTAGAGTTTTCATCGGAGGGCGTGTCCGTGGCGGCCTCGCAAATTTCGATGTTTCGCCATGAAAAAGGAAGTTGCTATAACTTAGGCATAAAATGTCCAATCTGTCCCAAACTTCACATGTGTTATAACACTCCTGACCTGAAGACATCTACATGCCTATATTCAGTTATAGTCATAGCGCCACCTGCAGGCAACAGGAAGTGTCATGCTGTACTCTACAACCAACTCCTCCTAGAGATTTATGCAGATCAGCACTAAAATCGGTCAGTCTAATATAAAGGCCTTAGTGATGTTAAATTGTGAAGATCTTGAGTTTTCGGTAAAGGGCGTGTCCGTGGCGGCCTGACAAATTTCGAGGTCTCGCCATGGATATAAAACTTGTTATAACTCAGCCATAAAATGTCCGATCTGCCTCAAACTTCACATATTCGATAAGAGTCCTGGTCTGAATACACCTGAAGGCCAATATTCTATTATAATCACAGCGCCACCTATTGGCAACAGGAAATGACTTGTATCAAACTCCTCCTAGAGATTTAATGATATCAACATTATATTTGGTCAGTCTGATCTAGAGGCCTTAGAGATGTTAAATTGCGAAGATCTTGAGTTTTCGTTAAAGGGCGTGTCTGTGGCTGCATGACAAAGTTTGATGTTTCGCCATGGACATAGAAGTTGTTATAACTCAGCCATAAAATGTCCGATCTGCCTCAAACTTCACTGGTTTGGTGAGAGTCCTGGCCTGAAGACACCTAAAGACCAATATTCAGATATTATCATAGCGCCACCTGTTGGCAGCAGGATAAATCATATCTTTCACTAACTCAAACATACCAAGGTCAATCTACACCAAACTTCATATGTTTGAAGAAAGTGGTGGCCTGAACACATCTACATGTCAATAATCAGTTATAGGCATAGCGCCACCAGCTGGCAGCAGGAAATTTGGCACATTTAAGTGACTTTGACATATTTCTCCTATTTTTACTGTATTAAAAGCATACTACCCACCATTTGCTGTGTTCCTAAAGCCACCGGTCGGCGGTGAGCCCGTGTGCGAGGGCCCGTTCATCGCTGCTTGCAGCTTTAATTATTATTATTATTATTATTATTATTATTATTATTATTATTCTTCTCCAAAATGAATCGCATTTTTGAGGGCTTAGACATACCCGAAAACTCATGAAACTTCGCACACACATCAGACCTGGCGAAAATTTACGTCTGATATGGGTTGCAGAAGTGGGTGTGACAAAATGGCTCGACAGCGCCACCATTACACGTTCCGCGGTGTGCGCATTCAGCTGTGATTCACGTACATGCACGAAAATCGGTACACACATGTAACACACCAATACCTACAAAAAAGCCTCTTGGAGCAAAATTTGACACCCAACAGGAAGTCGGTTATTTTTAATTTTCTCAGCAAATTTTGTGTCATTTTTGCCATTCTCAGGCCTCGTACTTGAACGAACTCCTCCTAGAGATTTATTCGGATTAACGCCAAATTTGCTGAGTCTAATCTAAAGCCCTTTGTGACGGTAAATTGTGAAGATCTAGAGTTTTCATCGGACGGCGTGTCCGTGGCGGCCTCGCAAATTTCGATGTTTCGCCATGAAAAAGGAAGTTGCTATAACTCAGGCATACAATGTCCGATCTGTCCCAAACTTCACATGTGTGATAACACTCCTGACCTGAAGACATCTACATGCCCATATTCAGTTATGGTCATAGCGCCACCTGCTGGCAACAGGAAGTGTCATGCTGTACTCTACAACAAACTCCTCCTAGAGATTTATACAGATCAACACCAAAATCGGTCAGTCTAATAAGAAGGCTTTAGTGATGTTAAATTGCGAAGATCTTGAGTTTTCGTTGAAGGGCGTGTCCATGGCGGCCTGACACATTTCGAGGTCTCGCCATGGATATAAAACTTGTTATAACTCAGCCATAAAATGTCCGATTTGCCTCAAACTTCACATGTTCGATTAAAGTCCTGACCTGAACACATCTGAAGGCCAATATTCTATTATAATCACAGCGCCACCTGTTGGCAACAGGAAATGACTTGTATCAAACTCCTCCTAAAGATTTAATGATATTAACATTATATTTGGTCAGTCTGATCTAGAGGTCTTAGAGATGTTAAATTGCGAAGATCTTGAGTTTTCGTTAAAGGGCGTGTCTGTGGCTGTGTGACAAAGTTTGATGTTTCGCCATGGACATAGAAGTTGTTATAACTAAGCCATAAAATGTCCGATCTGCCTCAAACTTCACAGGTTTGGTAAGAGTCCTGGCCTGAAGACACCTAAAGGCCAATATTCAGATATTATCATAGCGCCACCTGTTGGCAGCAGGATATATCATATCTTTCACTAACTCAAACATACCAAGGTCAATCTGCACCAAACTTCATATGTTTGATAAAAGTGCTGGCCTGAACACATCTACATGCCAATAATCAGTTATAGGCATAGCGCCACCAGCTGGCAGCAGGGAATTTGGCACATTTAAGTGACTTTGACATATTTCTCGTATTTTTACTGTATTAAAAGCATACTACCCACCATTTGCTATGTTCCTAAAGCCACCGGTCGGCGGTGAGCCCGTGTGCGAGGGCCCGTTCATCGCTGCTTGCAGCTTTAATTATTATTATTATTCTTCTTCTCCGGAATGAATCGCATTTTTGAGGGCCTAAACATACCCGAAAACTCATGAAACTTTGCACACACATCAAACCTGGCGAAAATGGATGTCTGATATGGGTTTCAGAGATGGGTGTGGCAAAACGGCTCGATAGCGCCACCTTTACACGTTCCGCGGTGTGCGCTTTCAGCTATGATTCACGTACATGCATGAAAATCGGTACACACATGTATCTCACCAATACCTACAAAAAAGCCTCCTGGGACAAAATCCGAAACCCAACAGGAAGTCGGTTATTATTAATTTTCTTAGCAAAATTTGTGTCATTTTTGCCATTTTCAAGCGTCGTACTTGAACGAACTCCTCCTAGAGATTTACTCCGATCAACAGCAAATTTGGTGAGTCTAATCTAAAGCCCTTTGTGACGTTAAATTGTGAAGATCTAGAGTTTTCATCAGAGGGCGTGTCCGTGGCGGCCTCGCAAATTTCGATGTTTCGCCATGAAAAAGGAAGTTGCTATAACTTAGGCATAAAATGTCCGATCTGTCCCAAACTTCACATGTGTGATAACACTCCTGACCTGATGACATCTACATATCCATATTCAGTTATAGTCATAGCGCCACCTGCTGGCAACAGGAAGTGTCATGCTGTACTCTACCATCAACTCCTCCTAGAGATTTATACAGATCAACACCAAAATCGGTCAGTCTAATATAAAGGCCTTAGAGATGTTAAATTGTGAAGATCTTGAGTTTTCGGTAAAGGGCGTGTCCGTGGCGGCCTGACAAATTTCGAGGTCTCGCCATGGATATAAAACTTGTTATAACTCAGCCATAAAATGTCCGATTTGCCTCAAACTTCACATATTCGATAAGAGTCCTGGCCTGAACACATCTGAAGGCCAATATTCTATTATAATCACAGCGCCACCTGTTGGCAACAGGAAATGACTTGTATCAAACTCCTCCTAGAAATTTATTGATATCAACATTATATTTGGTCAGTCTGATCTAGAGGCCTTAGAGATGTTAAATTGTGAAGATCTTGAGTTTTCGTTAAAGGGCGTGTCTGTGGCGGCGTGACAAAGTTTGATGTTTCGCCATGGACATAGAAGTTGTTATAACTCAGCCATAAAATGTCCGATCTGCCTCAAACTTCACAGGTTTGGTAAGAGTCCTGGCCTGAAGACACCTAAAGGCCAATATTCAGATATTATCATAGTGCCACCTGTTGGCAGCAGGATATATCATATCTTTCACTAACTCAAACATACCAAGGTCAATCTGCACCAAACTTCATATGTTTGATGAAAGTGGTGGCCTGAACACATCTACATGCCAATAATCAGTTATAGGCATAGCGCCACCAGCTGGCAGCAGGAAATTTGGCACATTTAAGTGACTTTGACATATTTCTCCTATTTTTACTGTATTAAAAGCATACTACCCACCATTTGCTGTGTTCCTAAAGCCACCGGTCGGCGATGAGCCCGTGTGCGAGGGCCCGTTCATCGCTGCTTGCAGCTTTAATTATTAGGGGCCAAGCACCGAAGGTGCGAAGGCACCTATTGTATCCGTTAGAATTCTTATTATTATTATTATTATTATTATTCTTCCGCCGCAAGTCTATGGCAGCCCATAGAACCGCTTGCGGGAAAGTTGTATAATTTGGCACACTGATAGAGGGCCGACTCAACATTAACCGTAGCAAGTTTGGAGTCTCTAATTCAAACTCTCTAGCGCCACCACTTGTCCAAACTTTCACTTTCTTTTTGCTAATAACTTTTGAACCGTAAGCCATAAAATCGAAATTCCAATTTTCCCTGAATCCTTGGGTTATGCCGAGTCGAATGAACACCAAATTTCAAAAATCCTAAGGTTTAGTTTTTTTTCTATAATTTTTTGTTTATAAAACCTACTTTTTCGAACTCGTCCTAGACGGTTTGTCTGATTTTCACCAAAATTGGCTCAGATCATCTTCAGACCATGCAGGCAAAAAGTTATGGAATTCAAGTTGATTGGACTAACCGTTCTCGAATAACGCGCTAATTAATTCTACGAAAAGCGTTCAAAAATGGAAGTGAGGCAATATCTCCGGAACGCTTTGGAATATTGAGACCAAACTTGGTTTGTGTTATAACAAGCATGACCTGAGGCTACCTGCAGTGTTTCGTCACAGTGCCACCTAGTGGTCAGGAGATATGAAAAATGGATATTTTTGCTTATAACTTCTCAGTGGTTTGACCAAAAATCTCAAAACTGGTCTTGTTAGATTCGGAGGAGGATGCCGAGTCGACCCATATCCAATTTTCCCATGTCAGCCATTTTGGGTGTCGGCCATTTTGAATTTCGCTTTAAAATGCTGTATCTTGAGAACGGATTAACGTATCGTTTCGACAATAATTACAAAAATGTTCGGCACCATGCCCTGAATGTACATACCAATTTTGGGGCCAGCGCCACCTTGTGGTCAAAAGTTATAACGAAATTTCTAAAAATGCTAATAACTTCTGAAAAAAATGGCTTATTGTAATAAAAGTGATCTCAAAATATTCCTTGGGTCAGCCCGAGAACATTGATACCAATTATGCCAAAATTGGCCTAACTTCCTGTTAGCCATTTTGATTAATGTAGAAAACCTACTTTTTCGAACTCCTCCTAGACCGTTAGTCGGATTTTCACCAAATTTGACTCGGATCATCTTCAGACCATGATGACAAAAAGTTATGGATTTCGTGTCGATATTCGAAACCGTTTTCATTTAACGCATCAACGAATTTGCAGGTAAGATGCCAAAGCGCATCGGAAGCTGTATCTCTTCAAAGCTTTGAGATATTTGCACCAAATTTGGTATGTGGCATTAACACCTCACACTGATGACACCACACCAATTTGGTAGCAGCGCCACCTATTGGTCAAGAGTAATGAAGCATTCATTAACTATTAGTTTTAAAATGAACAAAAATGCTAATAACTGTAGATAGCATTAGCCTATTGTAATGAAACTGGTCTCAAAATATTCCTTGGGTCATGCCGACAACATAGATACCAATTATGCAACAGTTGGCCAAACTCCCTGACCGCCATTTTGAATTATGTTGAAAACCTACTTTTTCGAACTAGTCCTAGACCGTTTGTCCAATTTTCACCAAAATCGAGTCAGATCATCTTCAGACTGTTTTGACAAAAAGTTATGGATTTCATGTTGATAGTTGAAACCGTTTTCGTACAGCGCCTCTATAAATTTTAGGCTTGATGTGAAAATGACTCTAAGGCTATATCTTTGGAAAACTTTGACATAATGACACCAAACTTTGTGTGAACGTTTGTCATCTCACACTAAACACACCACATCGATTTGATAACAGCGCCACCTGTTGGTCAAACCTAATAAGCCATTAAATCATATCAGTAGGCGTTCTACATCACTTTTCTGTCGTTTTGAATAAAATCATCCTAAAATGGCTTCTTTTTACTTATTGTTGCAGTTGGTCTGCTGTTCCTGCCATCCTTAGCTCCTCATTTACCGCTTTAAGTGCTTGGCCCCGTAATTGCTGCTTGCAGCTATATTTAGGGGCCAAGCACCGAAGGTGCGAAGGCACCTATTGTATCCGTTAGAATTCTTATTATTATTATTATTATTATTATTATTATTATTCTTCCGCCGCAAGTCTATGGCAGCCCATAGAACCGCTTGCGGGAAAGTTGTATAATTTGGCACACTGATAGTGGACCGTGCCAACATTAACCATAGCAAGTTTGGAGTCTCTAACTCAAACTCTCTAGCGCCACCACTTGTCCAAACTTTCACTTTCTTTTTGCTAATAACTTTTGAACCGTAAGCCATAAAATCAAAATTCCAATTTTCCCTGAATCCTTGGGATATGCCGAGTCGAATGAACACCAAATTTCAAAAATCCTAAGGTTTAGTTTTTTTTCTATAATTTTTTGTTTATAAAACCTACTTTTTCGAACTCGTCCTAGACGGTTTGTCTGATTTTCACCCAAATTGAGTCAGATCATCTTCAGACCATGCAGGCAAAAAGTTATGGAATTCAAGTTGTTTGGACAAACCGTTCTCGAATAACGCGCTAATTAATTCTACGAAAAGCGTTCAAAAATGGAAGTGAGGCAATATCTCCGGAACGCTTTGGAATATTGAGACCAAACTTGGTGTGTGTTATAACAAGCATGACCTGAGGCTACCTGCAGTGTTTCGTCACAGTGCCACCTAGTGGTCAGGAGATATGAAAAATGGCTATTTTTGCTTATAACTTCTCAGTGGTTTGACCAAAAATCTCAAAACTGGTCTTGTTAGATTCGGAGGAGCATGCCGAGTCGACCCATATCCAATTTTCCCATGTCAGCCATTTTGGGTGTCGGCCATTTTGAATTTAGCTTTAAAATGCTGTATCTTGAGAACGGATTAACGTATCGTTTTGACAATAATTACAAAAATGTTCGGCACCAAGCCCTGAATGTACAAAAAAATTTTGGGGCCAGCGCCACCTTGTGGTCAAAAGTTATAAAGAAATTTCGAAAAATGCTAATAACTTCTGAAAAAAATGGCTTATTGTAATAAAAGCTATCTCAAAATATTCCTTGGGTCAGGCCGAGAACATTGATACCAATTATGTCAAAATTGGCCTAACTTCCTGTTCGCCATTTTGATGAATGTAGAAAACCTACTTTTTCGAACTCCTCCTAGACCGTTGGTCGGATTTTCACCAAATTTGACTCGGATCATCTTCAGACCATGCTGACAAAAAGTTATGGATTTCGTGTCGATATTCGAAACCGTTTTCATTTAACGCATCAACGAATTTGCAGGTAAGATGCCAAAGCGCATCAGAAGCTGTATCTCTGCAAAGCTTTGAGATATTTGCACCAAATTTGGTATGTGGCATTAACACCTCACACTGATGACACCACATCAATTTGGTAGCAGCGCCACCTATTGGTCAAGAGTAATGAAGCATTCATTAACTATTAGTTTTAACATGAACAAAAATGCTAATAACTGTAGATAGCATTAGCCTATTGTAATGAAACTGGTCTCAAAATATTCCTTGGGTCATGCCGACAACATAGATACCAATTATGCAACAGTTGGCCAAACTCCCTGTCCGCCATTTTGAATTATGTTGAAAACCTCCTTTTTCGAACTAGTCCTAGACCGTTTGTCCGATTTTCACCAAATCTTCAGACTGTGCTGACAAAAAGTTATGGATTTCATGTTGATAGTTGAAACCGTTTTCGTACAGCGCCTCTATAAATTTTAGGCTTGATGTGAAAATGACTCTAAGGCTATATCTTTGGAAAACTTTGACATAATGACACCAAACTTTGTGTGAACGTTTGTCATCTCACACTAAACACACCACATCGATTTGATAACAGCGCCACCTGTTGGTCAAACCTAATAAGCCATTAAATCATATCAGTAGGCGTTCTACATCACTTTTCTGTCGTTTTGACTAAATCATCCTAAAATGGCTTCTTTTTACTTATTGTTGCAGTTGGTCTGCTGTTCCTGCCATCCTTAGCTCCTCAGTTTCCGCTTTGAGTGCTTGGCCCCGTAATTGCTGCTTGCAGCTATATTTAGGGGCCAAGCACCGAAGGTGCGAAGGCACCTATTGAAACCGTTAGAATTCTTATTATTAGGGGCCAAGCACCGAAGGTGCGAAGGCACCTATTGTATCCGTTAGAATTCTTATTATTATTATTATTATTATTATTCTTCCGCCGCAAGTCTATGGCAGCCCATAGAACCGCTTGCGGGAAAGTTGTATAATTTGGCACACTGATAGAGGGCCGACTCAACATTAACCGTAGCAAGTTTGGAGTCTCTAATTCAAACTCTCTAGCGCCACCACTTGTCCAAACTTTCACTTTCTTTTTGCTAATAACTTTTGAACCGTAAGCCATAAAATCGAAATTCCAATTTTCCCTGAATCCTTGGGTTATGCCGAGTCGAATGAACACCAAATTTCAAAAATCCTAAGGTTTAGTTTTTTTTCTATAATTTTTTGTTTATAAAACCTACTTTTTCGAACTCGTCCTAGACGGTTTGTCTGATTTTCACCAAAATTGGCTCAGATCATCTTCAGACCATGCAGGCAAAAAGTTATGGAATTCAAGTTGATTGGACTAACCGTTCTCGAATAACGCGCTAATTAATTCTACGAAAAGCGTTCAAAAATGGAAGTGAGGCAATATCTCCGGAACGCTTTGGAATATTGAGACCAAACTTGGTTTGTGTTATAACAAGCATGACCTGAGGCTACCTGCAGTGTTTCGTCACAGTGCCACCTAGTGGTCAGGAGATATGAAAAATGGCTATTTTTGCTTATAACTTCTCAGTGGTTTGACCAAAAATCTCAAAACTGGTCTTGTTAGATTCGGAGGAGGATGCCGAGTCGACCCATATCCAATTTTCCCATGTCAGCCATTTTGGGTGTCGGCCATTTTGAATTTCGCTTTAAAATGCTGTATCTTGAGAACGGATTAACGTATCGTTTCGACAATAATTACAAAAATGTTCGGCACCATGCCCTGAATGTACATACCAATTTTGGGGCCAGCGCCACCTTGTGGTCAAAAGTTATAACGAAATTTCTAAAAATGCTAATAACTTCTGAAAAAAATGGCTTATTGTAATAAAAGTGATCTCAAAATATTCCTTGGGTCAGCCCGAGAACATTGATACCAATTATGCCAAAATTGGCCTAACTTCCTGTTAGCCATTTTGATTAATGTAGAAAACCTACTTTTTCGAACTCCTCCTAGACCGTTAGTCGGATTTTCACCAAATTTGACTCGGACCATCTTCAGACCATGATGACAAAAAGTTATGGATTTCGTGTCGATATTCGAAACCGTTTTCATTTAACGCATCAACGAATTTGCAGGTAAGATGCCAAAGCGCATCGGAAGCTGTATCTCTTCAAAGCTTTGAGATATTTGCACCAAATTTGGTATGTGGCATTAACACCTCACACTGATGACACCACACCAATTTGGTAGCAGCGCCACCTATTGGTCAAGAGTAATGAAGCATTCATTAACTATTAGTTTTAAAATGAACAAAAATGCTAATAACTGTAGATAGCATTAGCCTATTGTAATGAAACTGGTCTCAAAATATTCCTTGGGTCATGCCGACAACATAGATACCAATTATGCAACAGTTGGCCAAACTCCCTGACCGCCATTTTGAATTATGTTGAAAACCTACTTTTTCGAACTAGTCCTAGACCGTTTGTCCAATTTTCACCAAAATCGAGTCAGATCATCTTCAGACTGTTTTGACAAAAAGTTATGGATTTCATGTTGATAGTTGAAACCGTTTTCGTACAGCGCCTCTATAAATTTTAGGCTTGATGTGAAAATGACTCTAAGGCTATATCTTTGGAAAACTTTGACATAATGACACCAAACTTTGTGTGAACGTTTGTCATCTCACACTAAACACACCACATCGATTTGATAACAGCGCCACCTGTTGGTCAAACCTAATAAGCCATTAAATCATATCAGTAGGCGTTCTACATCACTTTTCTGTCGTTTTGAATAAAATCATCCTAAAATGGCTTCTTTTTACTTATTGTTGCAGTTGGTCTGCTGTTCCTGCCATCCTTAGCTCCTCATTTACCGCTTTAAGTGCTTGGCCCCGTAATTGCTGCTTGCAGCTATATTTATTATTATTCTTCCGCCGCAAGTCTATGGCAGCCCATAGAACCGCTTGCGGGAAAGTTGTATAATTTGGCACACTGATAGAGGGCCGACTCAACATTAACCATAGCAAGTTTGGAGTCTCTATCTCTAACTCTCTAGCGCCACCACTTGTCCAAACTTTCACTTTCTTTTTGTTAATAACTTTTGAACCGTAAGCCATAAAATCAAAATTCCAATTTTCCCTGAATCCTTGGGTCAAGCCGAGTCGAATGAACACGAAATTTCAAAAATCGTAAGGTTTAGTTTTTTTTATATAATTTTTTGTTTGTAAAACCTACTTTTTCGAACTCGTCCTAGACGGTTTGTCTGATTTACACCAAAATTGGCTCAGATCATCTTCAGACCATGGCGGCAAAAAGTTATGGAATTCAAGTTGATTGGACAAACCGTTCTCGAATAACGCGCTAATTAATTCTACAAAAAGCGTTCAAAAATGGAAGTGAGGCCATATCTCCGCAACGCTTTGGAGTATTGAGACCAATCTTGGTGTGTGTTATAACAAGCATGACCTGAGGCTACCTGCAGTGTTTCGTCACAGTGCCACCTAGTGGTCAGGAGATATGAAAAATGGCTATTTTTGCTTATAACTTCTCAGTGGTTTGACCAAAAATCTCAAAACTAGTCTTGTTAGATTCGGAGGAGCATGCCGAGTCGACCCATATCCAATTTTCCCATGTCAGCCATTTTGGGTGTCGGCCATTTTGAATTTAGCTTTAAAATGCTGTATCTTGAGAACGGATTAACGTATCGTTTCGACAATAATTACAAAAATGTTCGGCACCATGCCCTGAATGTACATACCAATTTTGGGGCCAGCGCCACCTTGTGGTCAAAAGTTATAACGAAATTTCGAAAAATGCTAATAACTTCTGAAAAAAATGGCTTATTGTAATAAAAGTGATCTCAAAATATTCCTTGGGTCAGGCCGAGAACATTGATACCAATTATGTCAAAATTGGCCTAACTTCCTGTTCGCCATTTTGATGAATGTAGAAAACCTACTTTTTCGAACTCCTCCTAGACCGTTAGTCGGATTTTCACCAAATTTGACTCGGATCATCTTCAGACCATGCTGACAAAAAGTTATGGATTTCGTGTCGATATTCGAAACTGTTTTCATTTAACGCATCAACGAATTTGCAGGTAAGATGCCAAAGTGCATCGGAAGCTGTATCTCTGCAAAGCTTTGAGATATTTGCACCAAATTTGGTATGTGGCATTAACACCTCACACTGATGACACCACATCAATTTGGTAGCAGCGCCACCTATTGGTCAAGAGTAATGAAGCATTCATTAACTATTAGTTTTAAAATGAACAAAAATGCTAATAACTGTAGATAGCATTAGCCTATTGTAATGAAACTGGTCTCAAAATATTCCTTGGGTCATGCCGACAACATATATACCAATTATGCAACAGTTGGCCAAACTCCCTGTCCGCCATTTTGAATTATGTTGAAAACCTACTTTTTCGAACTAGTCCTAGACCGTTTGTCTGATTTTCACCAAAATCGAGTCAGATCATCTTCAGACTGTGCTGACAAAAAGTTATGGATTTCATGTTGATAGTTGAAACCGTTTTCGTACAGCGCCTCTATAAATTTTAGGCTTGATGTGAAAATGACTCTAAGGCTATATCTTTTTAAAACTTTTACATAATGACACCAAACTTTGTGTGAACGTTTGTCATCTCACACTAAACACACCACATCGATTTGATAACAGCGCCACCTGTTGGTCAAACGTAATAAGCCATTAAATCATATCAGTAGGCGTTCTACGTCACTTTTCTGTCGTTTTGACTAAAATCATCCTAAAATGGCTTCTTTTTACTTATTGTTGCAGTTGGTCTGCTGTTCCTGCCATCCTTAGCTCCTCATTTTCCGCTTTGAGTGCTTGGCCCCGTAATTGCTGCTTGCAGCTATATTTATTATTATTATTATTATTATTATTATTCTCCAAAATGAATCGCATTTTAGAGGACCTAAACATACCCGAAAACTCACAAAACTTTGCACACACATCAAACCTGGCGAAAATTTACGTCTGATATGGGTTTCAGAAGTGGGTGTGGCAAAATGGCTCGACAGCGCCACCTTTAGACGTTCAGCGGTGTGCGCTTTCAGCTGTGATTCACGTACATGCACGGAAATCGGTACACACATGTAACACACCAATACCTACAAAAAAGCCTCTTGGAACAAAATCCGGAACCCAGCAGGAAGTCGGTTAATATTAATATTCTCAACAAAATTTGTGTCATTTTTGCCATTTTCAGGGGTCGTACTTGAACGAACTCCTCCTACAGATTTATTCGGATCAACGCCAAATTTGCAGAGTCTAGTCTAAAGCCCTTTGTGACGTTAAATTGTGAAGATCTAGAGTTTTCATCAGAGGGCGTGTCCATGGCGGCCTCGCAAATTTCGATGTTTCGCCATGAAAAAGGAAGTTGCTATAACTCAGGCATACAATGTCCGATCTGTCCCAAACTTCACATGTGTGATAACACTCCTGACCTGATGACATCTACATGCCCATATTCAGTTTTACTCATAGCGCCACCTGCTGGCAACAGGAAGTGTCATGCTGTACTCTGCAACAAACTCCTCCAAGAGATTTAAACAGATCAACACCAAAAATGGTCAGTCTAATAAAAAGGCTTTAGTGATGTTAAATTGCGAAGATCTTGAGTTTTCGTTGAAGGGCGTGTCCGTGGCGGCCTGACAAATTTCGAGGTCTCGCCATGGATATAAAACTTGTTATAACTCAGCCATAAAATGTCCGATTTGCCTCAAACTTCACATGTTTGATAAGAGTCCTGGCCTGAACCAATCTGAAGGCCAATATTCTATTATAATCACAGCGCCACCTGTTGGCATCAGGAAATGACTTGTACCAAACTCCTCCTAGAGATTTAATGATATCAACATTATATTTGGACAGTCTGATCTAGAGGCCTTAGAGATGTTAAATTGTGAAGATCTTGAGTTTTCGTCAAAGGGCGTGTCCTTGGTGGCCTGACAAAGTTTGATGTTTCGCCATGGACATAGAAGTTGTTATAACTCAGCCATAAAATGTCCGATCTGCCTCAAACTTCACAGGTTTGGTAAGAGTCCTGGCCTGAAGACATCTAAAGGCCAATATTCAGATATTATCATAGCGCCACCTATTGGCAGTAGGATATATCATATTTTGCACTAACTCAAACATACCAAGGTCAATCTGCACCAAACTTCATATGTTTGATGAAAGTGCTGGCCTGAACACATCTACATGCCAATAATCAGTTATAGGCATAGCGCCACCAGCTGGCAGCAGGAAGTTTGGCACATTTAAGTGACTTTGATCTATTTTTCCTACATTTAATGTATTAAAAGCATACTGCCCACCGTTTGCTGTTTTCCTAAAGCCACCGGTCGACGGTGAGCCCGTGTGCGAGGGCCCGTTCATCGCTGCTTGCAGCTTTAATTAGGGCCCGAGCACCGATGGTGTGAGGACCCTATTGGATCTGCTTCGTTTATTATTAGGGCCCGAGCCCAAAAGGGCGAAGGCCCTATTGTTCTTCTAAGGGTTATTATTTTTTTTTTTTTTTTTTTTTTTTTTCTTTTTTTCAACCTTCCGGGCACTTTTGGGGGCCTTAACATACTCAAAAACTCTTGAAAATTTGCACACACGTCGGAATCTGCGGCCATCAGGACGCCAAAGAGGCTGGGACCCGGGCGTGGTTCAGGGCCTCTACAGCGCCCCCTGGAACACAGTTTGAAAACTTGATGTACTGCGCACACATACTTGCATGTATTGATATGAAACTCGGTACACATATAGATCTCACTGAGCCAAACAACTTTTGTACTCTATGTCATGGGCTCCACGCAACAGGAAGTGAGATATTTAGGGCTGTTTAAAAAGCGCATGCTCTGGAATTTAACGTACTCCTCCCAGGAATTCCATGGGATTGTCACCAAACTCGGTCAGCATGATCTCAAGACATTGGGGACGCTAAATTGCGAGGAGATTTTTGATATCTCGAACGGTTTGGCCGTGGCAAGGCGACAAAGTTATGGCGAGAAATGAGAAACAGGAAGTGTCTAATAACTGTTGACCACATTGCCTGATTCTGATGAAACTTCACCAGTTTGTTCGTTGTATGATGCCGATTCCATAAATGTGACTATTATGAGTCAAAGTTATAGCGCCACCAACTGGCAGCAGGAAGTGTGTCATTTTCAAAATGCTTTGATATCAGCCTCTTAATTTTACTCGATTTTCTTTAAACTTCATCAAAATCATGTCAAAACACGGCCGATAAGAATATGTAAAGGGGTCGATGATAAATCGAATGCTGTTGCCATGGCAACATGTCAAACTTTAAAATTAGATTCCTGTCTTTTCGAGGCAGTTAACATGCTTAGAATTTCATGAAACTCAACACACACATCAATATTTATGATAGTTAGACACTGGCAAAAGGTCATAAATGGGCGTGGAGCAGGCACTCTATAGCGCCATCTTTTGACAAAAGTTGGGGGGTTAGTTTTTCCTACAGTCACTAAACTCTGTACATATATTAATCTCATCAATTTGGACAACTTTCTAAATCAAACTCATTAGCTGAGACCAACAGGAAGCCGGCTATTTTGATTTGAATGTGGATTTTTGGAAAAATCAGGCTGTAAACAAATGCACACTACTTCTAAGAACAACCAGCTGTTCACACCAAACTTTTTTAACATGAAGAGAAAATTCTGAAGATGTTAAATTGCGAGCGGATTTTCGATATCTTGAACGGTGTGGACGTGGTGATTTTTTAAAGATATAGTAAAAAATATTTTTATATCTTTAAAGTGCAGCATCCAAACTCTTTAAACCTTTTTTCACACAGAGATCTAATCATTCTGAGCAAGTGCTGGAAATAAAAAATGTATACAAGCTTCTATGAATTAAAGAAAATTTAAAAAAGAACTCAGAAACCTGCTGTCACTCTGGTGAATGTCTCTACAGTATGTGTGTGCGTTGAGTCAGGCACAGAGAAGCTCATTATTGCAGGGGGGAGGGGTGAGAGGCAGAGAGGGTGACAGAGTAGAGAGCCATCCTACAGACCATCTTTGAACAAAATGCACATACTGTATGTAGTGTAATTACATAAATATGTCTGATCTTTGAGAGTCTGATATTTTGAGAAAATATAAAGGGTCACTAAGTCTTTCATTGTTCATTTTTTGCAGTTGTTGTTTTTTATTTATTTTTTACTTAACTGTACCATGAACTTGTCCTATTCAGTCACATAGCAAAAGATTTTAAAAAATACAACTTTTTAGCATGATCAATTTATCTTCATTGATAGACAATATTTACATAGTGTTATTTATTGAATATAAAATCATAATAATAAAAAATTAAGACAAACTTTGACAACAAAACAAACATTACTGTTATCTCTTCAAAACATCTGAAAACCATAATTTTAAGATCAGTTATATATATGTATCACCCCGTTAAAATACTCAACTTGATTTTTAAAGATATTTTGAAAGAATGAAGCGTTTATAGAGCACTTTATTGTGTATTGCTGTACACCCACATGAACTGTGTTCATGTTCATGTTAATTCACAGTACATAAACTTTATATGAATACTTTTTTTAGCTTAATATTAATTAACATTAATAAATGCTATTTATTTATTGGTCATGTTAACTGATATAGTTAATTTTAACAAATGAAACTGGATGGCAACATTTTATATTTTGTGTGTATGTGTCTGTGTGTTGATTTTAAAGTGTAACCCTTTCAATTCTGTAAACTTAAAATCCAAACTAGCAGAGGATTACTGTGAATGCATGTGCCAACTGGGCACCATCTTCCTTATTGATTATTAGTTATGTAGCACTTAAGAGTGATGTCTTATAACAGGAGTCACCAGCAAAGCAATATCCACACAAAAATTGTACAGATAGGTAACAATGACATTTAAGCAGAAGTGGTGGATGTAAAGGAAGCAATAATAACATTTTGCTATCATCATGAATCATGTTCTTATCATCATTTGTAGCATACTGGTTCACAGTTGGCATTTATCTGAAGTCCTTGCATTGATTGCATTTAGTTAAATCAACATTATATTTGGTCAGTCTGATCTTGAAGCCTTAGAGATGTTAAATTGAGAAGATCTTGAGTTTTCATTAAAGGGCATGTCCGTGGTGGCCTGACAAAGTTTGATGTTTCTGCATAGACATAGAAGTGGTTATAACTTAGCCTGAAAATGTCTGATCTGCCACAAAATTCACAGGTTTGGTAAGAGTCCTGGCCTGAAGACACCTAAAGACCAATATTCAGATATTATCATAGCGCCACCTGTTGGCAGCAGGATATCTCATATATTTCACTAACTCAAACATACCAAGGTCAATCTGCACCAAACTTCATATGTTTGATAATAGTGCTGGCCTGAACACATCTACATGCCAATAATCAGTTATAGGCATAGCGCCACCAGCTGGCAGCGGCAAGTTTGGCACATTTAAGTGACTTTGACATATTTCTCCTACATTTACTGTATTAAAAGCATACTGCCCACCGTTTGCTGTTTTCATGAAGCCACCGGTCGGCGGTGAGCCCGGGTGCGAGGGCCCGTTCATCGCTGCTCGCAGCTTTAATTATTATTATTATTCTTCTTCTCCGGAATGAATCGCATTTTTGAGGGCCTAAACATACCCGAAAACTCATGAAACTTTGCACACACATCAAACCTGGCGAAAATGGATGTCTGATATGGGTTTCAGAGATGGGTGTGGCAAAACGGCTCGATAGCGCCACCTTTACACGTTCCGCGGTGTGCGCTTTCAGCTATGATTCACGTACATGCATGAAAATCGGTACACACATGTAGCTCACCAATACCTACAAAAAAGCCTCCTGGGACAAAATCCGAAACCCAACAGGAAGTCGGTTATTATTAATTTTCTTAGCAAAATTTGTGTCATTTTTGCCATTTTCAGGCGTGGTACTTGAACGAACTCCTCCTAGAGATTTACTCCGATCAACAGAAAAATTTGGTGAGTCTAATCTAAAGCCCTTTGTGACGTTAAATTGTGAAGATCTAGAGTTTTCATCGAAGGGCGTGTCCGTGGCGGCCTCGCAAATTTCGATGTTTCGCCATGAAAAAGGAAGTTGCTATAACTTAGGCATAAAATGTCCGATCTGTCCCAAACTTCACATGTGTGATAACACTCCTGACCTGATGACATCTACATATCCATATTCAGTTATAGTCATAGCGCCACCTGCTGGCAACAGGAAGTGTCATGCTGTACTCTGCAACCAACTCCTCCTAGAGATTTATACAGATCAACACCAAAATCGGTCAGTCTAATATAAAGGCCTTAGTGATGTTAAATTGTGAAGATCTTGAGTTTTTGGTAAAGGGCGTGTCCGTGGCGGCCTGACAAATTTCGAGGTCTCGCCATGGATATAAAACTTGTTATAACTCAGCCATAAAATGTCCGATTTGCCTCAAACTTCACATGTTCGATAAGAGTCCTGGCCTGAACAAATCTGAAGGCCAATATTCTATTATAATCACAGCGCCACCTGTTGGCAACAGGAAATGACTTGTAGCAAACTCCTCCTAGAGATTTAATGATATCAACTTTATATTTGCTCAGTCTGATCTAGAGGCCTTAGAGATGTTAAATTGCGAAGATCTTGAGTTTTCGTTAAAGGGCGTGTCTGTGGTGGACTGACAAAGTTTGATGTTTCGCCATGTACATAAAAGTTGTTATAACTCAGCCATAAAATGTCCGATCTGCCTCAAACTTCACAGGTTTGGTAAGAGTCCTGGCCTGAAGATACCTAAAGGCCAATATTCAGATATTATCATAGCGCCACCTGTTGGCAGCAGGATATATCATATCTTTCACTAACTCAAACATACCAAGGTCAATCTGCACCAAACTTCATATGTTTGATGAAAGTGCCAACCTGAACACATCTACATGCCAATAATCAGTTATAGGCATAGCGCCACCAGCTGGCAGCAGGAAATTTGGCACATTTAAGTGACTTTGACATAATTTTTCCTATTTTTACTGGATTAAAAGCATACTGCCCACCATTAGCTGTGTTCAAAAAGCCACCTGTCGGCGGTGAGCCCGTGTGCGAGGGCCCGTTCATCGCTGCTTGCAGCTTTAATTAGGGCCCGAGCCCAAAAGGGCGAAGGCCCTATTGTTCTTCTAAGGGTTATTATTAGGGCCCGAGCCCAGAATGGGCGAAGGCCCTATTGTTTTTCTAAGGATTATTATTATTATTATTTCATCAATGTTTTGGGTAATTTCGGGGCCCTTAACATACACGAAAACTCTTGAAACTTTGCACACACATTGGAACCTGCGGCCATCAGGGCCGGACCAACTTTGACATGGGGGGGTCACCTGGGGGGGGGCGTGGCACAGCATGAAAAAAAAATACATTTGAGGGACTCTGGAGCGCACACCGGTTGACCTACAGTTATCAAAATTCATACACATATAGACCTCATCGGGCTGAAAAACTTTCATGCTCAAAGTCAGTGCTTCACCCTACAGGAAGTCAGCTATTCAGGGATGTCTAAAAAGCGCATGCAATGGAATTTGAAATACTCCTCCTAGACCTTTCCACCGATGGCCACCAAACTCGGTCAGCATGATCTCAAGACATTGGGGACGCAAAATTGCCAGGGGATTTTTGATATCTCGAACGGTTTGGCCGTGGCGGGGCGACAAAGTTATGGCGAGAAATGAGAAACAGGAAGTGTCTAATAACTTTAACACACTTTGTCTGATTTTGACCAAACTTCAGCAGTTTGTTCATCTTATGATGCCGATCACAGATATGTGACTATTAGGAGTCAAAGTTATAGCGCCACCAACTGGCAGCACAAAGCGCAACATTTTCTAAATGCTTTTAAATCAACCTCTTAATTTTACTCAATTTGCTTCAAACTTCATCTCAATAATGTTGAAACATGGCCAATGAGAATCTGTGAATTGCATTATCGATAACTTTTATCATGTTGCCATGGCAACGTATCAAACTTTAACTTTAGCTTTTTGTGTTTTGGAGCCACTTAAAATACTCAGAATTTCATGAAACTTCACACACACATCTGTATTAATGATATTTAGACACTGATAAAAGCCCATAAATGGGTGTGGAGCAGGCGCTCCATAGCGCCACCTTTTGACAAAAGTTGGGGGTTTAGTTTGTCCTACAGTCACCAAACTCGGTACATATATTGATCTCATCAAGCCAGAAACATTTCTAATTTACACCCATTAGCTACGATCGACAGGAAGTCAGCTATTTTGATTTGAATGTGGATATTTGGAAAAATCAGGCTGTGGAATTTTATATACTTCTCTCGGGAAAACCAACCAATTCACACCAAACTTTTTTGACATGATGCCAACATTCTGAAGATGCTAAATTGCGAGCAGATTTAGGATATCTTGAACGGTGTTGATGTGGTGATTGATTGAAATCGGAGTAAAAAAAGATAGCCGTAATTTTATTATATCTTTAAAGTGCAGCATCCAAAGTCTTTGAAACTTTTTTCATACAGACTACTAGTCATTCTGATCAGACACCGTTCATTTCATAATTATACAAAGATCTATGAATTAATGAAAATTAAAAAACAAATCTGATCCCTCTCTGCTCTGCACTTATGTGTGTGCGTGGTAAGTGGGTGTGTGTTTGTTGAGTGTTAGGGTGAGAGTGGGGAGGGGGGATGGGTGGAAAGAGAGAGTCAGAGAGGAGGAGATAGAAGGGAATATTTAAACTCTTGGTTGTTTATTCATTAGGATGTGAATTAGGGCTGGGTATTGTGACCAATTTAGCAATTCGATTCGATTCTTATTTTTATGGTTTCGATTCAATTCGATTCGATATCGATTAGCTATCAATATTTCATTTAAAATGTTAGTTTTGCAGACATGGGATCCATATTTTGATATAAATGCTGGTAACTTAAAACTCCCCTACTTAAGTGTATTACTGAAATACACATCTACATTAATAATAGGGTGCACACAGTTGTTTATTTTAAACAACTTTTATTTTAAATGAATACTGTAACAAGAAGTCATAAATATGTGCATCCAATGTACACCATGTAAACAAACTGCAAAATGCACATTACTGTAAAAAAATAAAAAGACTAAATGTGCAACAGTGAAATCTATTAAGAACTTCAAACATGTTTAAGAAATAAAACATTTTTCTAAATTCAAATCAGGCCCATCATAAAGCCCTTGTCTGCATATACAAAACATTCTAACTGTCCATAAAACTAACAGTTCTTAACTACAGCCTAATCATTTTTGATCACCAGATTTTTTTTGCAAAAAATTTATACCCATTAGCTACGACCAACAGGAAGTCAGCTATTTTGATTTGAATGTGGATTTTTGGAAAAATATAGCTGTGAATAAATTCATATCACTCATAGCAGAATCAGACAGTTCACACCAAACTTTGTCAACATGATGCCAAGATACTGAAGATGTTAAAATGTGAACGGCTTTGGGATATCTTGAACGGTGTTGATGTGGTGATTTATGAAAGTAACAGTAAAAAAGATGAAGAGTTATTTCCATATATCTTTAAATTGCATTATTCTAACTCATCAAAACTTTTTACATATAAAGAACAAGAAATTCTTAGGAAATACGTGTAGTTTCAAAAGGTTATCATGCTCAGAGGCCCCAAAAACATTAAAAGTGTCATATAAATTTGTCAGATTAAAGCTCTAGTACCAGGGATGAACACTAGAGGTCCTCATAAGATAAGGAATCGTTTGAACAATAATGCTATTTAGCTCATTCTCAGTGTATAAGAATGAAAATAATCCATAGAATCAGTTTATATATACTGTACTGTCAGTGTACTTTTACATAATTATTTTGTATAGGTGCTTAAAGAGCATTAAAATCTTTTATTAATCTTTTAAGGAAAACTTATATGATTTATATACATATATATACAATCTCACTGATAGAATAAAAAATCTTATAAGTATGACACTATACTGCTCAGTTCACTTAATTAGAATGAGAAACAAATACATCAACTAAGTTAATATGTATTTATTTTTAATAAATTTGTTTATAATTATTTCACAGATGCTTATAGATCATTAAAATAATATTTAAAAATGGTTGTAGATCATAAAACATGGTAACTATTTAAAATAGGGTCTCTTTTGTTAACAATGGTTAATGAACTAACACACGAACGAACAACGAACAATATATTTGTATTCGATTTTCTTCAAACTTCATCAGAATGATGTAAAAACACGGCCGATGAGAGTCTGTAAAGGCGTCCCTGATGCATCAAATGCTGCTGCCATGGCAAATAAATAAAAATACAAAATACATTCAAATATTTGTTTCCTGTGTTTGTGAGGCAGATATCGTGCCTAGAATTTCATTTTCCATTTTCAATTTTCAATGATTTATTATATATTTAAAGTGCAGCATCCTAACTCTTTGAAACTTTTTTCATACAAATAACTATTCATTCTGATTAAACACAGTTCATTTCATAATTATACAAAACTCCACGAATGAAAGAAAATTAAAAAACATATCTGATCTCACTCTGCTCTGCACTCTATGTGTGTGTTTGTGTGGTAAGTGGCTGAGTGTAAGGAGGGGGGATGGGTGGCAAGAGAAAGAGTCAGACAGGAGGGGAGACAGTTAGTGTTAGTCCAAAGGGTTACTGTGAATGCATGTGCCAACTGGGCACCGTTTTCCTGATGCTATCGGGATGGCGACTGCCAGACGGCGAGGGCCCGGTCAACGCTGCTTGCAGCTTTAATTTTTTTTTTATTTTTTTTTTATTTTTTTTTTTTCAACCTTCCGGGCACTTTTGGGGGCCTTAACATACTCAAAAACTCTTGAAAATTTGCACACACGTCGGAATCTGCGGCCATCAGGACGCCAAAGAGGCTGGGACCCGGGCGTGGTTCAGGGCCTCTACAGCGCCCCCTGGAACACAGTTTGAAAACTTGATGTACTGCGCACACATACTTGCATGTATTGATATGAAACTCGGTACACATATAGATCTCACTGAGCCAAACAACTTTTGTACTCTATGTCATGGGCTCCACGCAACAGGAAGTGAGATATTTAGGGCTGTTTAAAAAGCGCATGCTCTGGAATTTAACGTACTCCTCCCAGGAATTCCATGGGATTGTCACCAAACTCGGTCAGCATGATCTCAAGACATTGGGGACGCTAAATTGCGAGGAGATTTTTGATATCTCGAACGGTTTGGCCGTGGCAAGGCGACAAAGTTATGGCGAGAAATGAGAAACAGGAAGTGTCTAATAACTGTTGACCACATTGCCTGATTCTGATGAAACTTCACCAGTTTGTTCGTTGTATGATGCCGATTCCATAAATGTGACTATTATGAGTCAAAGTTATAGCGCCACCAACTGGCAGCAGGAAGTGTGTCATTTTCAAAATGCTTTGATATCAGCCTCTTAATTTTACTCGATTTTCTTTAAACTTCATCAAAATCATGTCAAAACACGGCCGATAAGAATATGTAAAGGGGTCGATGATAAATCGAATGCTGTTGCCATGGCAACATGTCAAACTTTAAAATTAGATTCCTGTCTTTTCGAGGCAGTTAACATGCTTAGAATTTCATGAAACTCAACACACACATCAATATTTATGATAGTTAGACACTGGCAAAAGGTCATAAATGGGCGTGGAGCAGGCACTCTATAGCGCCATCTTTTGACAAAAGTTGGGGGGTTAGTTTTTCCTACAGTCACTAAACTCTGTACATATATTAATCTCATCAATTTGGACAACTTTCTAAATCAAACTCATTAGCTGAGACCAACAGGAAGCCGGCTATTTTGATTTGAATGTGGATTTTTGGAAAAATCAGGCTGTAAACAAATGCACACTACTTCTAAGAACAACCAGCTGTTCACACCAAACTTTTTTAACATGAAGAGAAAATTCTGAAGATGTTAAATTGCGAGCGGATTTTCGATATCTTGAACGGTGTGGACGTGGTGATTTTTTAAAGATATAGTAAAAAATATTTTTATATCTTTAAAGTGCAGCATCCAAACTCTTTAAACCTTTTTTCACACAGAGATCTAATCATTCTGAGCAAGTGCTGGAAATAAAAAATGTATACAAGCTTCTATGAATTAAAGAAAATTTAAAAAAGAACTCAGAAACCTGCTGTCACTCTGGTGAATGTCTCTACAGTATGTGTGTGCGTTGAGTCAGGCACAGAGAAGCTCATTATTGCAGGGGGGAGGGGTGAGAGGCAGAGAGGGTGACAGAGTAGAGAGCCATCCTACAGACCATCTTTGAACAAAATGCACATACTGTATGTAGTGTAATTACATAAATATGTCTGATCTTTGAGAGTCTGATATTTTGAGAAAATATAAAGGGTCACTAAGTCTTTCATTGTTCATTTTTTGCAGTTGTTGTTTTTTATTTATTTTTTACTTAACTGTACCATGAACTTGTCCTATTCAGTCACATAGCAAAAGATTTTAAAAAATACAACTTTTTAGCATGATCAATTTATCTTCATTGATAGACAATATTTACATAGTGTTATTTATTGAATATAAAATCATAATAATAAAAAATTAAGACAAACTTTGACAACAAAACAAACATTACTGTTATCTCTTCAAAACATCTGAAAACCATAATTTTAAGATCAGTTATATATATGTATCACCCCGTTAAAATACTCAACTTGATTTTTAAAGATATTTTGAAAGAATGAAGCGTTTATAGAGCACTTTATTGTGTATTGCTGTACACCCACATGAACTGTGTTCATGTTCATGTTAATTCACAGTACATAAACTTTATATGAATACTTTTTTTAGCTTAATATTAATTAACATTAATAAATGCTATTTATTTATTGGTCATGTTAACTGATATAGTTAATTTTAACAAATGAAACTGGATGGCAACATTTTATATTTTGTGTGTATGTGTCTGTGTGTTGATTTTAAAGTGTAACCCTTTCAATTCTGTAAACTTAAAATCCAAACTAGCAGATGGTTACTGTGAATGCATGTGCCAACTGGGCACCGTCTTCCTTATTGATTCTTAGTTATGACAACAATTGATTTTATACAAAAATATATTATACAAAAATTGTACAGATAGGTAACAATGACATTTAAGCAGAAGTGGTGGATATAAAGGAAGCAATAATAACATTTTGCTATCATCATGAATTACATGTTCTTATTTGTAGCATACTGGTTCACAGTTGGCATCTATCTGAAGTCCTTGCATTGATTGCATTTAATTAAATCAACATTATATTTGGTCAGTCTGATCTTGAGGCCTTAGAGATGTTAAATTGTGAAGATCTTGAGTTTTCATTAAAGGGCATGTCCGTGGTGGCCTGACAAAGTTTGATGTTTCTGCATAGACATAGAAGTGGTTATAACTTAGCCTGAAAATGTCTGATCTGCCACAAAATTCACAGGTTTGGTAAGAGTCCTGGCCTGAAGACACCTAAAGACCAATATTCAGATATTATCATAGCGCCACCTGTTGGCAGCAGGATATCTCATATATTTCACTAACTCAAACACACCAAGGTCAATCTGCACCAAACTTCATATGTTTGATAATAGTGCTGGCCTGAACACATCTACATGTCAATAATCAGTTATAGGCATAGCGCCACCAGCTGGCAGCAGCAATTTTGGCACATTTAAATGACTTATGACATATTTTTTCTATATTTACTGTATTAAAAGCATACTGCCCACCGATTGCTGTTTTCCTGAAGCCACCGGTCGGCGGTGAGCCCGGGTGCGAGGGCCCGTTCATCGCTGCTCGCAGCTTTAATTATTATTAGGGCCCGAGCCCAAAAGGGCGAAGGCCCTATTGTTCTTCTAAGGGTTCTTATTTTTTTTTTTTTTTTTTTTTTTTTACACCTTCCGGGCACTTTTGGGGGCCTTAACATACTCAAAAACTCTTGAAAATTTGCACACACGTCGGAATCTGCGGCCATCAGGACGCCACAGAGGCTGGGACCCGGGCGTGGTTCAGGGCCTCTACAGCGCCCCCTGGAACACAGTTTGAAAACTTGATGTACTGCGCACACATACTTGCACGTACTGATATGAAACTCGGTACACATATAGATCTCACTGAGCCAAACAACTTTTGTACTCTATGTCATAGGCTCCACGCAACAGGAAGTGAGATATTTAGGGCTGTTTAAAAAGCGCATGCTCTGGAATTTAACGTACTCCTCCCAGGGTTTCCATAGGATTGTCACCAAACTCGGTCAGCATGATCTCAAGACATTGGGGACGCTAAATTGCGAGGAGATTTTTGATATCTCGAACGGTTTGGCCGTGGCAAGGCGACAAAGTTATGGCGAGAAATGAGAAACAGGAAGTGTCTAATAACTGTTGACCACATTGCCTGATTCTGATGAAACTTCACCAGTTTGTTCGTTGTATGATGCCGATTCCATAAATGTGACTATTATGAGTCAAAGTTATAGCGCCACCAACTGGCAGCAGGAAGTGTGTCATTTTCAAAATGCTTTGGAATCAGCCTCTTAATTTTACTCGATTTTCTTTAAACTTCATCAAAATCATGTCAAAACACGGCCGATAAAGAATATGTAAAGGGGTCGATGATAAATCGAATGTTGTTGCCATGGCAACATGTCAAACTTTAAAATTAGATTCCTGTCTTTCGAGGCAGTTAACATGCTTAGAATTTCATGAAACTCAACACACACATCAATATTTATGATAGTTAGACACTGGCAAAAGGTCATAAATGGGCGTGGAGCAGGCACTCTATAGCGCCATCTTTTGACAAAAGTTGGGGGGTTAGTTTTTCCTACAGTCACCAAACTCTGTACATATATTAATCTCATCAATTTGGACAACTTTCTAAATCAAACTCATTAGCTAAGACAAACAGGAAGCTGGCTATTTTGATTTGAATGTG
>NC_133370.1:25073319-25187062 GCF_049309525.1 Garra rufa | reverse complement strand
CGTGTGCGAGGGCCCGTTCATCGCTGCTTGCAGCTTTAATTATTATTATTAGGGCCCGAGCCCAAAAGGGCGAAGGCCCTATTGTTCTTCTAAGGATTCTTATTTTTTTTTTTTTTTTTTTTTTTTTGTTAACCTTCCGGGCACTTAAGGGGGTCTTAACATACTCAAAAACTCTTGAAAATTTGCACACATGTCGGAATCTGCGGCCATCAGGACGCCACAGAGGCTGGTACCGGGGCGTGGCAAGGGGACTCTACAGCGCCCCCTGGAATTTTGAGGGCCATATAGCACACATACTTGAACGTACACATATGAAACTCGGTACACATATAGAACTCATTGAGCTGAACAACTTTTGTACTCTATGTCATTTTCTCAATGCAACAGGAAGTGAGATATTTAGGGCTGTATAAAAAGCGCATGCTCTGGAATTTAACGTACTCCTCCCAGGATTTCCATACGATTGTCACCAATCTCGGTCAGCATGATCTCAAGACATTGGGGACGCTAAATTGCGAGGGGATTTTTGATATCTCGAACGGTTTGGCCGTGGCAAGGCGACAAAGTTATGGCGAGAAATGAGAAACAGGAAGTGTCTAATAACTGTTGCACACATTGCCTGATTCTGATGAAACTTCACCAGATTGTTCGTTGTATGATGCCGATTCCATAAAGGTGACTATTATGAGTCAAAGTTATAGCGCCACCAACTGGCAGCAGGAAGCGTGTCATTTTCAAAATGCTTTGAAATCAGCCTCTTAATTTTACTTGATTTTCTTTAAACTTCATCAAAATCATGTCAAAACACGGCCGATAAGAATGTGTAAAGGGGTCGATGATAAATCAAATGCTGTTGCCATGGCAACGTCTCAAACTTTAAAATTAGATTCCTGTCTTTTCGAGGCAGTTAACATGCTTAGAATTTCATGAAACTCAACACACACATCAATATTAATGATAGTTAGACACTGGCAAAAGATCATAAATGGGCGTGGAGCAGGCACTCTATAGCGCCATCTTTTGACAAAAGTTGGGGGGTTAGTTTTTCCTACAGTCACCAAACTCTGTACATATATTGTTTTCATCAATCTGGACAACTTTCTAAATTAAACTAATTAGCTACCACCAACAGGAAGCCGGCTATTTTGATTTGAATGTGGATTTTTGGAAAAATCAGGCTGTAAACAAATTTATACTCCTCCTAAGAAGAACAAGCTGTTCACACCAAACTTTTTTAACATGGAGAGAAGATTCTGAAGATGTTAAATTGCGAGCGGTTTTGGGATATCTTGAACGGTGTTGACGTGGTGATTTTTTAAAGATGTATAACCGTCATTTTCTATATCTTTAAAGTGCAGCATCTTAACTATTTAAAACTTTTTTCACACAGAGATCTTATCATTCTGAGCAAGTGCTGTAAATATCAATTTAATTCAAGCTTCTACGAATTAAAGAAAATTAAAAAAAGAAATCAGAAGCCTGCTGTCACTCTGCCTTGAGTGTCTGTGTTCAGTCACCATTGAGTGACTACCATTGAGTGACTGAAGAGAGACTGAAGGGGGAGGGGTGAAAGGGAGAGAGGGAGAGAGAGTAGAACATGCTGTCTTGCTAAAGACCATCTTTGAGGAAAAAATGCACATTGATGTTACATAAATATGTTTGATCTTTGAGAGTCTGATATTTTGAGAAAATATAAAGGGTCACTAAGTCTTTCATTGTTTGTATTTTGCAGTTGTTGTTTTTTTATTTATTTTTTACTGAACTGTACCATGAACATGTCCTATTCAGTCACATAGCAAAAGATTAAGAAAAATACAACTTTTTAGCATGAGCGGTTTATCTTCATTGATAGACATTTATTTTCATAGTGTTATTTATTGAATATAACATTTTAATTAACAGTTTCAAGACAAACTTTGTCAACAAAACAAACTTTGCTGTTATCTGGTCAAAACATCTGAAAATTTTACCATTTTAAGATCAGTTATATATATATCGCCCCATTACAATACTCAACTTGATTTTTAAAGATATTTTGAAAGAAAGAAGCGTTTATAGAGCACTTTGTGTATTGCTGTACACCCACATGAACTGTGTTCATGTTCATGTTAATTCACAGTTCATAAACTAATGTTAAAATATACTATTTTACCATTAAACAATATATGAATACTTTTTTTAGCTTAATATTAATTAACATTAATAAATACTATTTAATTATTGTTCATGTTAACTAATATAGTTAATGTTAACAAATGAAACTGGTTGGTAATTTTATATATTGTGTGTATGTGTCTGTGTGTTGATTTTAAAGTTTAACCCTTTCAATTTAGTAAACTTTAAATCCAACTGACTGAGGGTTACTGTGAATGCATGTGCCAACTGGGCACCGTTTTCCTAATTGATTCTTTCTTAGTTATGTAGCACTTAAAAGTGATGTCTTATAACAGGAGTCACCTGCAAAGCAATATCCACACACAAATTGTACAGATAGGTAACGATGACATTTAAGCAGAAGTGGTGGACGTAAAGCAAGCAATAATAACATTTTGTTATCATCATCCTCAGAATATAGGGAAAATGTTCCCTATATTGTGAACGGCTTTGGGATATCTTGAACGGTGTTGATGTGGTGATTTGTTGGAGACACTCTATAGCGCCACCTTTTGACAAAAGTTGGAGGGTTAGTTGTAGCTACAGACATCAAACTTGGTCGGTATATTGGTCTCATCAAGCCAGACAACTTTCTAATTTACACCCATTAGCTACGACCGACAGGAAATCAGCTATTTTGATTTGAATGTGGATTTTTGGAAAAATATAGCTGTGAATAAATTCATATCACTCATAGCAGAATCAGACAGTGCACACCAAACTTTGTCAACGTGATGCCAAGATACTGAAGATGTTAAATTGTGAACGGCTTTGGGATATCTTGAATGGTGTTGATGTGGTGATTTATGAAAGTAACAGTAAAAAAGATGAAGAGTTATTTCCATATATCTTTAAATTGCATTATTCTAACTCATCAAAACTTTTTACATATAAAGAACAAGAAATTCTTAGGAAATACGTGTAGTTTCAAAATGTTATCATGCTCAGAGGCCCCAAAAACATTAAAAGTGTCACATAAATTTGTCAGATTAAAGCTCTAGTACCAGGGATGAACACTAGAGGTCCTCATAAGATAAGGAATCGTTTGACCTCTAATGCTATTTAGCTCATTCTCAGTGTATAAGAATGAAAATAATCCATAGAATCAGTTGATATATACTGTACTGTCAATGTACTTTTACATAATTATTTTTTATAGGTGCTTAAAGAGCATTAAAATCTTTTTTTAATCTTTTAAGGAAAAATTATATGATTTATATACATATATACACTCTCACTGATAGAATAAAAAATCTTATAGGTATGACACTATACTGCTCAGTTCACTTAATTAGAATGAGAAACAAATACATCAACTAAGTTAATATGTATTTATTTTTAATATATTTGTTTATAATTATTTCACAGATGCTTATAGATCATTAAAATAATATTTAAAAATGGTTGTAGATCATAAAACATGGTAACTATTTAAAATAGGGTCTCTTTTGTTAACAATGGTTAATGAACTAACAAACACGAACGAACAACGAACAATATATTTGTACTAGCTTTTCTTCAAACTTCATCAGAATAATGTAAAAACACGGCCGATGAGAGTCTGTAAAGGCGTCCCTGATGCATCAAATGCTGTTGCCATGGCAAATAAATAAAAATAAAAAATACATTCAAATATTTGTTTCCTGTGTTTTTAAGGCAGATAGAGTGCTTAGAATTTCATTTTCCATTTTCAATTTTCAATGATTTATTATATATTTAAAGTGCAGCATCCTAACTCTTTGAATCTTTTTTCATACAAATAACTATTCATTCTGATCAAACACAGTTCATTTCATAATTTTACAAAACTCCACGAATGAAAGAAAATTAAAAAACATATCTGATCTCACTCTGCTCTGCACTCTATATGTGTGTTTGTGTGGTAAGTGGCTGAGTGTAAGGAGGGGGGATGGGTGGTAAGAGAAAGAGTCAGAGAGGAGGAGAGACAGTTAGGGTTAGTCCAAAGGGTTACTGTGAATGCATGTGCCAACTGGGCACCGTTTTCCTGATGCTATCGGGATGGTGACTGCACAGACGGCGAGGGCCCGGTCATCGCTGCTTGCAGCTTTAATTATTATTATTATTCTTCTTATCCGGAATGAATCGCATTTTTGAGGGCCTAAACATACCCGAAAACTAACGAAACTTTGCACACACATCAGACCTGGCGAAAATGGACGTCTGATATGGGTTGCAGAAGTGGGTGTGGCAAAATGGCTCAATAGCGCCACCTTTACACGTTCCGCGGTGTGCGCATTCTGCTGTGATTATCGTACATGCACAAAAATCGGTACACACATGTAACACACCAATACCTACAAAAAAGCCTCTTGAGATAAAATCCGAAACCCAACAGGAAGTCGGTTATTATTAATTTTCTCAGCAAAATTTGTGTCATTTTTGCCATTTTCAGGTGTCATACTTGAACGAACTCCTCCTAGAGATTTATTCCGATCAACACCAAATTTGGTGAGTCTAATCTAAAGCCCTTTGTGACGTTAAATTGTGAAGATCTAGAGTTTTCATCGGAGGGCGTGTCCGTGGCGGCCTCGCAAATTTCGATGTTTCGCCATGAAAAAGGAAGTTGCTATAACTTAGGCATAAAATGTCCGATCTGTCCCAAACTTCACATGTGTGATACCACTCCTGACCTGAAGACATCTACATGCCCATATTCAGTTATAGTCATAGCGCCACCTGCAGGCAACAGGAAGTGTCATGCTGTACTCTACAACCAACTCCTCCAAGAGATTTGTACAGATCAACACCAAAATCGGTCAGTCTAATATAAAGGCCTTAGCGATGTTAAATTGCGAAGATCTTGAGTTTTCGTTGAAGGGCGTGTCCGTGGCGGCCTGACAAATTTCGAGGTCTCGCCATGGATATAAAACTTGTTATAACTCAGCCATAAAATGTCCGATTTGCCTCAAACTTCACATATTCGATAAGAGTCCTGGCCTGAACACATCTCAAGGCCAACATTCTATTATAATCACAGCGCCACCTGTTGGCAACAGGAAATGACTTGTATCAAACTCGTCTTAGAGATTTAATGATATTAACATTATATTTGGTCATTCTGATCTAGAGGCCTTAAACATGTTAAATTGCGAAGATCTTGAGTTTTCGTTAAAGGGCGTGTCTGTGGCGGCCTGACAAAGTTTGATGTTTCGCCATGGACATAGAAGTTGTTATAACTCAGCCATAAAATGTCCGATCTGCCTCAAACTTCACAGGTTTGGTAAGAGTCCTGGCCTGAAGACACCTAAAGGCCAATATTCAGATATTATCATAGCGCCACCTGTTGGCAGCAGGATATATCATATCTTTCACTAACTCAAACATACCAAGGTCAATCTGCACCAAACTTCATATGTTTGATGAAAGTGGTGGCCTGAACACATCTACATGCCAATAATCAGTTATATGCATAGCGCCACCAGCTGGCAGCAGGAAATTTGGCACATTTAAGTGACTTTGACATATTTCTCCTATTTTTACTATATTAAAAGCATACTACCCACCATTTGCTGTTTTTACTAAAGCCACCGGTCGGCGGTGAGCCCGGGTGCGAGGGCCCGTTCATCGCTGCTTGCAGCTTTAATTATTAGGGCCCGAGCACCGATGGTGTGAGGACCCTATTGGATCTGCTCCGTTTCTTATTAGGGCCCGAGCCCAAAAGGGCGAAGGCCCTATTGTTCTTCTAAGGGTTATTATTAGGGCCCGAGCCCAAAAGGGCGAAGGCCCTATTGTTTTTCTAAGGATTATTATTAGGGCCCGAGCACCGATGGTGTGAGGACCCTATTGGATCTGCTCCGTTTCTTATTATTATTATTCTTCTTCTCCGGAATGAATCGCATTTTTGAGGGCCTAAACATACCCGAAAACTCATGAAACTTTGCACACACATCAGACCTGGCGAAAATGGACATCTGATATGGGTTTCAGAAGTGGGTGTGGCAAAATGGCTCAATAGCGCCACCTTTACACGTTCCGCGGTGTGCGCATTCAGCTGTGATTATCGTACATGCACAAAAATCGGTACACACATGTAGCACACCAATACCTACAAAAAAGCCTCTTGAGACAAAATCCGAAACCCAACAGGAAGTCGGTTATTATTAATTTTCTCAGCAAAATTTGTGTCATTTTTGCCATTTTCAGGCATCATACTTGAACGAACTCCTCCTAGAGATTTATTCGGATCAACGGCAAATTTGGTGAGTCTAATCTAAAGCCCTTTGTGACGTTAAATTGCGAAGATCTAGAGTTTTCATCGGAGGGCGTGTCCGTGGCGGCCTGGCAAATTTCGATGCTTCGCCATGAAAAAGGAAGTTGCTATAACTCAGGCATAAAATGCCAGATCTGCCCCAAACTTCACATGTGTGATAACACTCCTGACCTGATGACATCTACATGCCCATATTCAGTTTTACTCATAGCGCCACCTGCTGGCAACAGGAAGTGTCATGCTGTACTCTGCAACAAACTCCTCCAAAAGATTTAATCAGATCAACACCAAAATTGGTCAGTCTAATAAAAAGGCTTTAGCGATGTTAAATTGCGAAGATCTTGAGTTTTCGTTGAAGGGCGTGTCCGTGGCGGCCTGTCAAATTTCGAGGTCTCGCCATGGATATAAAACTTGTTATAACTCAGCCATAAAATGTCCGATTTGCCTCAAACTTCACATGTTCGATAAGAGTCCTGGCCTGAACCAATATGAAGGCCTATATTCTATTATAATCACAGCGCCACCTGTTGGCAACAGGAAATGACTTGTACCAAACTCCTCCTAGAGATTTAATGATATCAACATTATATTTGGTCAGTCTGATGCAGAGGCCGTAGAGATGTTAAATTGTGAAGATCTTTAGTTTTCGTTAAAGGGCGTGTCCATGGCGGCCTGACAAAGTTTGATGTTTCGCCATGGACATAAAAGTTGTTATAACTCAGCCATAAAATGTCCGATTTGCCTCAAACTTCACATGTTCGATAAGAGTCCTGGCCTGAACCAATATGAAGGCCTATATTCTATTATAATCACAGCGCCACCTGTTGGCAACAGGACATGACTTGTAGCAAACTCCTCCTAGAGATTTAATGATATCAACATTATATTTGGTCAGTCTGATCTAGAGGTCTTAGAGATGTTAAATTGTGAAGATCTTTAGTTTTCGTTAAAGGGCGTGTCCATGGCGGCCTGACAAAGTTTGATGTTTCGCCATGGACATAAAAGTTGTTATAACTCAGCCATAAAATGTCCGATCTGCCTCAAACTTCACATGTTTGGTAAAAGTCCTGGCCTGAAGACATCTAAAGGCCAATATACAGATATTATTATAGCGCCACCTATTGGCAGCAGGATATATCATATCTTGCACTAACTCACACATACCAAGGTCAATCTGCACCAAACTTCATATGTTTGATGAAAGTGCTGGCCTGAACACATCTACATGCCAATAATCAGTTATAGGCATAGGGCCACCAGCTGGCAGCAGGAAGTTTGGCACATTTAAGTGACTTTGATCTATTTTTCCTACATTTACTGTATTAAAAGCATACAGCCCACCGTTTGTTGTGTTCCTAAAGCCACCGGTCGGCGGTGAGCCCGTGTGCGAGGGCCCGTTCATCGCTGCTTGCAGCTTTAATTATTATTATTTTTTTTTCAATGTTTTGGGTGATTTTGGGGCCCTTAACATACACGAAAACTCTTGAAAATTTGCACACACATTGGAACCTGCGGCCATCAGGGCCGGACAGACTTTGACATGGGGGGGTCACCTGGGGGGGGCGTGGCACAGCGTTAAAAATTGCGACTTTTGAGGGACTCTGGAGCGCACACCAATTGATCTACAGTCACCAAAATTCATACACATATAGACCTCATCGGGCCGAACAACTTCCGTGCTCACAGTCCGTGCTTCACCAAACAGGAAGTCAGCTATTCAGGGATGTCTAAAAAGCGCATGCAATGGAATTTGAAATACTCCTCCTAGACCTTCCAACCGATGGCCACCAAACTCGGTCAGCATGATCTCAAGACATTGGGGACGCAAAATTGCCAGGGGATTTTTGATATCTCGAACGGTTTGGCCGTGGCGGGGCGACAAAGTTATGGCGAGAAATGAGAAACAGGAAGTGTCTAATTACTTTAACACACTTTGTCTGATTTTGACCAAACATCAGCAGTTTGTTCATCTTATGATGCCGATCACAGAGATGTGACTATTAGGAGTCAAAGTTATAGCGCCACCAACTGGCAACACAAAGCGCAACGTTTTCTAAATGCTTTTAAATCAACCTCTTAATTTTACTCAATTTGCTTCAAACTTCATCTCAATAATGTTGAAACACGGCCAATGAGAATCTGTGAATTGCCTTATCGATAACTTTTATCATGTTGCCATGGCAACGTGTCAAACTTTAACTTTAGCTTTTTGTGTTTTGAAGCCACTTAAAATACTCAGAATTTCATGAAACTTCACACACACATCTGTATTAATGATATTAAGACACTGATAAAAGCCCATAAATGGGCGTGGAGCAGGCGCTCCATAGCGCCACCTTTTGACAAAAGTTGGGGGTTTAGTTTGTCCTACAGTCACCAAACTCTGTACATATATTGATCTCATCAAGCCATAAACATTTCTAATTTACACCCATTAGCTACGATCAACAGAAAGTCGGCTATTTTGATTTGAATGTGGATATTTGGAAAAATCAGGCTGTGGAATTTTATATACTTCTCTCAGGAAAACCAACCAATTCACACCAAACTTTTTTGACATGTTGCCAACATTCTGAAGATTCTAAATTGCGAGCAGATTTAGGATATCTTGAACGGTGTTGATGTGGTGATTGATTGAAATCGGAGTAAAACAAGATAGCCGTAATTTTATTATATCTTTAAAGTGCAGCATCCAAAGTCTTTGAAACTTTTTTCATACAGACTACTAGTCATTCTGATCAGACACCGTTCATTTCATAATTATACAAAGATCTATGAATTAATGAAAATTAAAAAACAAATCTGATCCCTCTCTGCTCTGCACTTATGTGTGTGCGTGGTAAGTGGGTGTGTGTTTGTTGAGTGTTAGGGTGAGAGTGGGGAGGGGGGATGGGTGGAAAGAGAGAGTCAGAGAGGAGGAGATAGAAGGGAATATTTAAACTCTTGGTTGTTTATTCATTAGGATGTGAATTAGGGCTGGGTATTGTGACCAATTTGGCAATTCGATTCGATTGTTATTTTTATGGTTTCGATTCGATTATATTCGATTCGATATCGATTAGCTATCAATATTTCATTTAAAATGTTAGTTTTGCAGACATGGGATCACTATTTTGATATAAATCCTGGTAACTTAAAACTCCCCTACTTAAGTTTATTACTGAAATACACATCTACATTAATAATAGGGTGCACACAGTTGTTTATTTTAAACAACTTTTATTTTAAATAAATACTGTAACAAGAAGTCATAAATATGTGCATCCAATGTACACCATGCAAACAAACTGCAAAATGCACATTACTGTAAAAAAATAAAAAGACTAAATGTGCAACAGTGAAATCTATTAAGAACTTCAAACATGTTTAAGAAATATATTTTTTTTTTAATTCAAATCAGGCCCATCATAAAGCCCTTGTCTGCATATACAAAACATTCTAACTGTCCATAAAACTAACAGATCTTAACTAAAGCCTAATATTTTTTGATCACCAGATTTTTTTTTGCAAAAAATTTACACCCATTAGCTACGACCAACAGGAAGTCAGCTATTTTGATTTGAATGTGGATTTTTGGAAAAATATAGCTGAATAAATTCATATCACTCATAGCAGAATCAGACAGTGCACACCAAACTTTGTCAACATGATGCCAAGATACTGAAGATGTTAAAATGTGAACGGCTTTGGGATATCTTGAACGGTGTTGATGTGGTGATTTATGAAAGTAACAGTAAAAAAGATGGAGAGTTATTTCCATATATCTTTAAATTGCATTATTCTAACTCATCAAAACTTTTTACATATAAAGAACAAGAAATTCTTAGGAAATACGTGTAGTTTCAAAATGTTATCATGCTCAGAGGCCCCAAAAACATTAAAAGTGTCATATAAATTGTCAGATTAAAGCTCTAATACCAGGGATGAACACTAGAGGTCCTCATAAGATAAGGAATCGTTTGAACAATAATGCTATTTAGCTCATTCTCAGTGTATAAGAATGAAAATAATCCATAGAATCAGTTGATATATAATGTACTGTCAGTGTACTTTTACATAATTATTTTGTATAGGTGCTTAAAGAGCATTAAAATCTTTTTTTAATCTTTTAAGGAAAAATTATATGATTTATATACATATATACAATCTCACTGATAGAATAAAAAATCTTATAAGTATGACACTATACTGCTCAGTTCACTTAATTAGAATGAGAAACAAATACATCAACTAAGTTAATATGTATTTATTTTTAATATATTTGTTTATAATTATTTCACAGATGCTTATAGATCATTAAAATAATATTTAAAAATGGTTGTAGATCATAAAACATGGTAACTATTTAAAATAGGGTCTCTTTTGTTAACAATGGTTAATAAACTAACACACGAACGAACAACGAACAATATGTTTGTACTCGATTTTCTTCAAACTTCATCAGAATGATGTAAAAACACGGCCAATGAGAGTCTGTAAAGGCGTCCCTGATGCATCAAATGCTGTTGCCATGGCAAATAAATAAAAATACAAAATACATTCAAATATTTGTTTCCTGTGTTTTTGAGGCAGATAGCGTGCCTAGATTTTCATTTTCCATTTTCAATTTTCAATTTTCAATTATTTATTATATATTTAAAGTGCAGCATCCTAACTCTTTGAAACTTTTTTCATACAAATAACTATTCATTCTGATCAAACACAGTTCATTTCATAATTATACAAAACTCCACGAATGAAAGAAAATTAAAAAACAAATCTGATCTCACTCTGCTCTGCACTCTATGTGTGTGTTTGTGTGGTAAGTGGCTGAGTGTAAGGAGGGGGGATGGGTGGTAAGAGAAAGAGTCAGACAGGAGGAGAGACAGTTAGGGTTAGTCCAAAGGGTTACTGTGAATGCATGTGCCAACTGGGCACCGTTTTCCTGATGCTATCGGGATGGCGACTGCCAGACGGCGAGGGCCCGGTCAACGCTGCTTGCAGCTTTAATTTTTTTTATTTTTTTTTTTTTTTTTTTTTCAACCTTCCGGGCACTTTTGGGGGCCTTAACATACTCAAAAACTCTTGAAAATTTGCACACACGTCGGAATCTGCGGCCATCAGGACGCCAAAGAGGCTGGGACCCGGGCGTGGTTCAGGGCCTCTACAGCGCCCCCTGGAACACAGTTTGAAAACTTGATGTACTGCGCACACATACTTGCATGTATTGATATGAAACTCGGTACACATATAGATCTCACTGAGCCAAACAACTTTTGTACTCTATGTCATAGGCTCCACCTGACAGGAAGTGAGATATTTAGGGCTGTTTAAAAAGCGCATGCTCTGGAATTTAACGTACTCCTCCCAGGATTTCTATAGGATTGTCACCAAACTCGGTCAGCATGATCTCAAGACATTGGGGACGCTAAATTGCGAGGAGATTTTTGATATCTCGAACGGTTTGGCCGTGGCAAGGCGACAAAGTTATGGCGAGAAATGAGAAACAGGAAGTGTCTAATAACTGTTGACCACATTGCCTGATTCTGATGAAACTTCACCAGTTTGTTCGTTGTATGATGCCGATTCCATAAATGTGACTATTATGAGTCAAAGTTATAGCGCCACCAACTGGCAGCAGGAAGTGTGTCATTTTCAAAATGCTTTGAAATCAGCCTCTTAATTTTACTCGATTTTCTTTAAACTTCATCAAAATCATGTCAAAACACGGCCGATGAGAATATGTAAAGGGGTCGATGATAAATCGAATGCTGTTGCCATGGCAACATGTCAAACTTTAAAATTAGATTCCTGTCTTTTCGAGGCAGTTAACATGCTTAGAATTTCATGAAACTCAACACACACATCAATATTAATGATAGTTAGACACTGGCAAAAGGTCATAAATGGGCGTGGAGCAGGCACTCTATAGCGCCATCTTTTGACAAAAGTTGGGGGGTTAGTTTTTCCTACAGTCACCAAACTCTGTACATATATTAATCTCATCAATTTGGACAACTTTCTAAATCAAACTCATTAGCTGAGACCAACAGGAAGCCGGCTATTTTGATTTGAATGTGGATTTTTGGAAAAATCAGGCTGTAAACAAATGCACACTACTTCTAAGAACAACCAGCTGTTCACACCAAACTTTTTTAACATGAAGAGAATATTCTGAAGATGTTAAATTGCGAGCGGATTTTGAATATCTTGAACGGTGTGGACGTGGTGATTTTTTAAAGATATAGTAAAAAATATTTTTATATCTTTAAAGTGCAGCATCCAAACTCTTTAAAACTTTTTTCACACAGAGATCTAATCATTCTGAGCAAGTGCTGGAAATAAAAAATGTATACAAGCTTCTATGAATTAAAGAAAATTTAAAAAAGAACTCAGAAACCTGCTGTCACTCTGGTGAATGTCTCTACTGTATGTGTGTGCGTTGAGTCAGGCACAGAGAAGCTCATTTTTGCAGGGGGGAGGGGTGAGAGGCAGAGAGGGTGACAGAGTAGAGAGCCATCCTACAGACCATCTTTGAACAAAATGCACATACTGTATGTAGTGTAATTACATAAATATGTCTGATCTTTGAGAGTCTGATATTTTGAGAAAATATAAAGGGTCACTAAGTCTTTCATTGTTCATTTTTTGCAGTTGTTGTTTTTTATTTATTTTTTACTTAACTGTACCATGAACTTGTCCTATTCAGTCACATAGCAAAAGACTTAAAAAAATACAACTTTTTAGCATGATCAATTTATCTTCATTGATAGACAATATTTACATAGTGTTATTTATTGAATATAAAATCATAATAATAAAAAATTAAGACAAACTTTGACAACAAAACAAACGTTACTGTTATCTCTTCAAAACATCTGAAAACCATAATTTTAAGATCAGTTATATATATGTATCACCCCGTTAAAATACTCAACTTGATTTTTAAAGATATTTTGAAAGAATGAAGCGTTTATAGAGCACTTTATTGTGTATTGCTGTACACCCACATGAACTGTGTTCATGTTCATGTTAATTCACAGTACATAAACTTTATATGAATACTTTTTTTAGCTTAATATTAATTAACATTAATAAATGCTATTTATTTATTGGTCATGTTAACTGATATAGTTAATTTTAACAAATGAAACTGGATGGCAACATTTTATATTTTGTGTGTATGTGTCTGTGTGTTGATTTTAAAGTGTAACCCTTTCAATTCTGTAAACTTAAAATCCAAACTAGCAGATGGTTACTGTGAATGCATGTGCCAACTGGGCACCGTCTTCCTTATTGATTCTTAGTTATGACAACAATTGATTTTATACAAAAATATATTATACAAAAATTGTACAGATAGGTAACAATGACATTTAAGCAGAAGTGGTGGATATAAAGGAAGCAATAATAACATTTTGCTATCATCATGAATTACATGTTCTTATTTGTAGCATACTGGTTCACAGTTGGCATCTATCTGAAGTCCTTGCATTGATTGCATTTAATTAAATCAACATTATATTTGGTCAGTCTGATCTTGAGGCCTTAGAGATGTTAAATTGTGAAGATCTTGAGTTTTCATTAAAGGGCATGTCCGTGGTGGCCTGACAAAGTTTGATGTTTCTGCATAGACATAGAAGTGGTTATAACTTAGCCTGAAAATGTCTGATCTGCCACAAAATTCACAGGTTTGGTAAGAGTCCTGGCCTGAAGACACCTAAAGACCAATATTCAGATATTATCATAGCGCCACCTGTTGGCAGCAGGATATCTCATATATTTCACTAACTCAAACACACCAAGGTCAATCTGCACCAAACTTCATATGTTTGATAATAGTGCTGGCCTGAACACATCTACATGCCAATAATCAGTTATAGGCATAGCGCCACCAGCTGGCAGCAGCAATTTTGGCACATTTAAATGACTTATGACATATTTTTTCTATATTTACTGTATTAAAAGCATACTGCCCACCGATTGCTGTTTTCCTGAAGCCACCGGTCGGCGGTGAGCCCGGGTGCGAGGGCCCGTTCATCGCTGCTCGCAGCTTTAATTATTATTATTCTTCTTCTCCGGAATGAATCGCATTTTTGAGGGCTTAAACATACCCGAAAACTCATGAAACTTTGCACACACATCAAACCTGGCGAAAATGAATGTCTGATATGGGTTTCAGAGATGGGTGTGGCAAAATGGCTCGATAGCGCCACCTTTACACGTTCCGCGGTGTGCGCTTTCAGCTGTGATTCACGTACATGCACGAAAATCGGTACACACATGTAACTCACCAATACCTACAAAAAAGCCTCTTGGGACAAAATCCGAAACCCAACAGGAAGTCAGTTATTATTAATTTTCTCAGCAAAATTTGTGTCATTTTTGCCATTTTCAGGCGTCATACTTGAACGAACTCCTCCTAGAGATTTATTCGGATCATCGCCAAATTTGGTGAGTCTAATCTAAAGCCCTTTGTGACGTTAAATTGTGAAGATCTAGAGTTTTCATCGGAGGGCGTGTCCGTGGCGGCCTGGCAAATTTCGATGCTTCGCCATGAAAAAGGAAGTTGCTATAACTCAGGCATAAAATGTCCGATCTGCCCCAAACTTCACATGTGTGATAACACTCCTGACCTGAATACATCTACATGCCCATATTCAGTTATAGTCATAGCGCCACCTGCAGGCAACAGGAAGTGTCATGCTGTACTCTACAACCAACTACTCCTAGAGATTTATACAGATCAACACCAAAATCGGTCAGTCTAATATAAAGGCTTTAGTGATGTTAAATTGTGAAGATCTTGAGTTTTCGGTAAAGGGCGTGTCCGTGGCGGCCTGACAAATCTCGAGGTCTCGCCATGGATATAAAACTTGTTATAACTCAGCCATAAAATGTCCGATTTGCCTCAAACTTCACATATTCGATAAGAGTCCTGGCCTGAACACATCTGAAGTCCAATATTCTTTTATAATCACAGCGCCACCTGTTGGTAGCAGGAAATGACTTGTAGCAAACTCCTCATGGAAATTTAAGGATATCAACATTATATTTGGTCAGTCTGATCTAGAGGCTTTAGAGATGTTAAATTGCGAAGATCTTGAGTTTTCGTTAAAGGGCGTGTCTGTGGCGGCGTGACAAAGTTTGATGTTTCGCCATGGACATAGAAGTTGTTATAACTCAGCCATAAAATGTCCGATCTGCCTCAAACTTCACAGGTTTGGTAAGAGTTCTGGCCTGAAGACACCTAAAGGCCAATATTTAGATATTATCATAACGCCACCTGTTGGCAGCAGGATATATCATATCTTTCACTAACTCAAACATACCAAGGTCAATCTGCACCAAACTTCATATGTTTGATGAAAGTGCTGGCCTGAACACATCTACATGCCAATAATCAGTTATAGGCATAGCGCCACCAGCTGGCAGCAGGAAGTTTGGCACATTTAAGTGACTTTGATCTATTTTTCCTACATTTACTGTATTAAAAGCATACTGCCCACCGTTTGCTGTGTTCCTAAAGCCACCGGTCGGCGGTGAGCCCGTGTGCGAGGGCCCGTTCATCGCTGCTTGCAGCTTTAATTAGGGCCCGAGCCCAAAAGGGCGAAGGCCCTATTGTTCTTCTAAGGATTCTTATTAGGGCCCGAGCCCAAAAGGGCGAAGGCCCTATTGTTTTTCTAAGGATTATTATTATTATTATTATTATTTTTTTTTTTTTTTCAATGTTTTGGGGGATTTCAGGGGCCTTAACATACACGAAAACTCTTGAAACTTTGCACACACATTGGAACCTGCGGCCATCAGGGCCGGACAGACTTTGACATCGGGGGGTCACCTGGGGGGGGCATGGCACAGCGTTAAAAATTGCGACTTTTGAAGGGCTCTGGAGCGCACAACGGTTGACCTACAGTCACCAAAATTCATACACATATAGACCTCATCGGGCCGAACAAATTTCACACTCATAGTCCGTGCTTCGCCAAACAGGAAGTCGGCTATTCAGGGATGTCTAAAAAGTGCATGCAATGGAATTTGAAATACTCCTACTAGGCCTTTCCACCGATGGCCACCAAACTCGGTCAGCATGATCTCAAGACATTGGGGACGCAAAATTGCCAGGGGATTTTTGATATCTCGAACGGTTTGACCGTGACGGGGCGACAAATTTATGGCGAGAAATGAGAAACAGGAAGTGCCTAATAACTTTGACATACTTTGTCTGATTTTGACCAAACTTCAGCAGTTTGTTCATCGTCTGATGCCGATCACAGAGATGTGACTATTATGAGTCAAAGTTATAGCGCCACCAACTGGCAGCAGAAAGCGTGACGTTTTTGAAACGCTTTAAACTCAGCCTCTTAATTTTACTCAATTTGCTTCAAACTTCATCCCAATAATGTCAAAACACGACCGATAAGAATCTGTGAAGGGCGTTATCCATAACTTTTATCATGTTGCCATGGCAACGTGTCAAACTTTAACTTTAGTTTTTTGTGTTTTTGAGCCACTTAAAATGCTTAGAATTTCATGAAACTCAACACATACATCTGTATTAATGACAGTTAAACACTGATAAAAGCCCATAAATGGGCGTGGAGCAGGCGCTCCATAGCGCCACCTTTTGACAAAATTTGGGGGGTTACTTTGTCCTACAGTCACCAAACTCGGTACATATATTGGACTCATCAAGCCGGACAACTTTCTAATTTACACCCATTAGCTACGACCAACAGGAAGTCAGCTATTTTTATTTAAATATGGATTTTTGGAAAAATCAAGCTGTGGAATTTGAAATACTCCTCCTAGACCTTTCCACCGATGGCCACCAAACTCGGTCAGCATGATCTACAGATATTGGGAATGCAAAATTGCCAGGGGATTTTTGGTATCTCGAACGGTTTGGCCGTGGCAGGGCGACAAATTATGGCGAGAAATGAGAAACAGGAAATGTCTAATAATTTTGACACACTTTATCTGATTTTGACCAAACTTAAGCAGTTTGTTCGTCGTATGATACCGATCACAGAGATGTGACTATTATGAGTCAAAGTTATAGCGCCACCAACTGGCAGCAGGAAGTGTGTTGCTTGCAAAACGCTTTTAAATCAACCTCTTAATTTTACTCAATTTGCTTCAAACTTCATCAGAATAATATCAAAACACGGCCGATGAGAATCTGTGAAGGGGTCCTTGATACATCAAATGCTGTTGCCATGGCAACATGTCAAACTTTAACATTTGTTTCCTGTGTTTTTAAATATAGCTGTGAATAAATTCATATCACTCATAGCAGAATCAGACAGTTCACACCAAACTTTGTCAACATGATGCCAAGATACTGAAGATGTTAAATTGTGAACGGCTTTGGGACATCTTGAACGGTGTTGATGTGGTGATTTATGAAAGTAACAATAAAAAAGATGAAGAGTTATTTTCATATATCTTTAAATTGCATTATTCTAACTCATCAAAACTTTTTACATATAAAGAACAAGAAATTCTTAGGAAATACGTGTAGTTTCAAAATGTTATCATGCTCAGAGGCCCCAAAAACATTAAAAGTGTCACATAAATTTGTCAGATTAAAGCTCTAATACCAGGGATGAACACTAGAGGTCCTCATAAGATAAGGAATCGTTTGACCTCTAATGCTATTTAGCTCATTCTCAGTGTATAAGAATGAAAATAATCCATAGAACCAGTTGATATAGACTGTACTGTCAGTGTACTTTTACATAATTATTTTGTATAGGTGCTTAAAGAGCATTAAAATCTTTTTTTAATCTTTTAAGGAAAAATTATATGATTTATATACATATATACAATCTCACTGATAGAATAAAAAAATCTTATAAGTATGACACTATACTGCTCAGTTCACTTAATAAGAATGAGAAACAAATACATCAACTAAGTTAATGTATTTATTTTTAATATATTTGTTTATAATTATTTCACAGATGCTTATAGATCATTAAAATAATATTTAAAAATGGATGTAGATCATAAAACATGGTAACTATTTAAAATAGGGTCTCTTTTGTTAACATTGATTAATGAACTAACACACGAACGAACAACGAACAATATATTTGTACTCGATTTTCTTCAAACTTCATCAGAATGATGTAAAAACACGGCCGATGAGAGTCTGTAAATGCGTCCCTGATGCATCAAATGCTGTTGCCATGGCAAATAAATAAAAATACAAAATACATTCAAATATTTGTTTCCTGTGTTTTTGAGGCAGATAGCGTGCCTAGAATTTTATTTTCCATTTTCAATTTTCAATGATTTATTATATATTTAAAGTGCAGCATCCTAACTCTTTGAAACTTTTTTCATACAAATAACTATTCATTCTGATTAAACACAGTTCATTTCATAATTATACAAAACTCCACGAATGAAAGAAAATTAAAAAACAAATCTGATCTCACTCTGCTCTGCACTCTGTGTGTTTGTGTGGTAAGTGGCTGAGTGTAAGGAGGTGGGATGGGTGGTAAGAGAAAGAGTCAGACAGGAGGAGAGACAGTTAGGGTTAGTCCAAAGGGTTATTGTGAATGCATGTGCCAACTGGGCACCGTTTTCCTGATGCTATCGGGATGGCGACTGCCAGACGGCGAGGGCCCGGTCAACGCTGCTTGCAGCTTTAATTTTTTTTTTTTTTTTTATTTTTTTTCAACCGTTGGGGCACTTTTGGGGGCCTTAACATACTCAAAAACTCTTGAAAATTTGCACACACGTTGGAATCTGCCGTCGTCCGGACGCCACAGAGGCTGGGACCCGGGCGTGGTTCAGGGCATCTACAGCGCCCCCTGGAACACAGTTTGAAAACTTGATGTACTGCGCACACATACTTGCACGTACTCATATGAAACTCGGTACACATATAGAACTCATCGAGCTGAACAACTTTTGTACTCTATGTCATGGGCTCCACGCAACAGGAAGTGAGATATTTAGGGCTGTTTAAAAAGCGCATGCTCTGGAATTTAACGTACTCCTCCCAGGAATTCCATGGGATTGTCACCAAACTCGGTCAGCATGATCTCAAGACATTGGGGACGCTAAATTGCGAGGAGATTTTTGATATCTCGAACGGTTTGGCCGTGGCAAGGCGACAAAGTTATGGCGAGAAATGAGAAACAGGAAGTGTCTAATAACTGTTGCACACATTGCCTGATTCTGATGAAACTTCACCAGTTTGTTCCTTGTATGATGCCGATTCCATAAATGTGACTATTATGAGTCAAAGTTATAGCGCCACCAACTGGCAGCAGGAAACGTGTCATTTTCAAAATGCTTTGAAATCAGCCTCTTAATTTTACTCAATTTTCTTTAAACTTCATCAAAATCATGTCAAAACACGGCCGATAAGAATATGTAAAGGGGTCGATGATAAATCAAATGCTGTTGCCATGGCAACGTGTCAAACTTTAAAATTACATTCCTGTCTTTTCGAGGCAGATAACATGCTTAGAATTTCATGAAACTCAACACACACATCAATATTAATGATAGTTAGACACTGGCAAAAGGTCATAAATGGGCGTGGAGCAGGCACTCTATAGCGCCATCTTTTGACAAAAGTTGGGGGGTTAGTTTTTCCTACAGTCACCAAACTCTGTACTTATATTGTTCTCATCAATCTGGACAACTTTCTAAATCAAACTCATTAGCTAAGACCAACAGAAAGCTGGCTATTTTGATTTGAAGGTGGATTTTTTGAAAAATCAGGTAGTAAACAAATTCACACTACTCCTAAGAACAACCAGCTGTTCACACCAAACTTTTTTAACATGAAGAGAAGATTCTGAAGATGTTAAATTGCGAGCGGATTTTGGATATCTCGAACGGTGTGGACGTGGTGATTTTTTAAAGATATAGTAAAAAACATAACCCTAATTTTTTATATCTTTAAAGTGCAGCATCCAAACTCTTTAAAACTTTTTTCACACAGAGATCTAATCATTCTGAGCAAGTGCTGGAAATATAAATTTTATACAAGCTTCAATGAATTAAAGAAAATTAAAAAAATAACTCAGAAACCTGCTGTCACTCTGGGTGAATGTCTCTACAGTATGTGTGTGCGTTCAGTCAGGCACAGAGAAGCTCATTATTGCAGGGGGGAGGGGTGAGAGGCAGAGAGGGTGACAGAGTAGAGAGCCATCCTACAGACCATCTTTGAACAAAAAATGCACATATGTATTGTAATTACATAAATATGTCTGATCTTTGAGAGTCTGATATTTTGAGAAAATATAAAGGGTCACTTAGTCTTTCATTGTTCGTATTTTGCAGTTGTTGTTTTTTATTTATTTTTTACTTAACTGTAACATGAACTTGTCCTATTCAGTCACATAGCAAAAGATTAAAAAAAATACAACTTTTTAGCATGATCAATTTATCTTCATTGATAGACAATATTTACATAGTGTTATTTATTGAATATAAAATAATAATAATAAAAAATTAAGACAAACTTTGACAACAAAACAAACGTTACTGTTATCTCTTCAAAACATCTGAAAACCATAATTTTAAGATCAGTTATAAATATATCACCCCGTTAAAATACTCAACTTGATTTTTAAAGATATTTTGAAAGAATGAAGAGTTTATAGAGCACTTTATTGTGTATTGCTGTACACCCACATGAACTGTGTTCATGTTCATGTTAATTCACAGTACATAAACTATATATGAATACTTTTTTTAGCTTAATATTAATTAACATTAATAAATGCTATTTATTTATTGGTCATGTTAACTAATATAGTTAATGCTAACAAATAAAACTGAATGGCAACATTTTATATTTTGTGTGTATGTGTCTGTGTGTTGATTTTAAAGTCTAACCCTTTCAATTCTGTAAACTTTAAATCCAAACTAGCAGAGGGTTACTTTGAATGCATGTGCCAACTGGGCACCGTCTTCATTATTGATTCTTAGTAATGTAGCGCTTAAGAGTGATGTCTTATAACAGGAGTCACCAGCAAAGCAATATCCACACACAAATTGTACAGATAGGTAACGATGACATTTAAGCAGAAGTGGTGGACGTAAAGCAAGCAATAATAACATTTTGTTATCATCATGAATCTTGTTCTTATCATCATCATCAGAGTATAGGGAAAATTTAGCATATTGGTTCACAGTTGGCATTATCTGAAGTCCTTGCATTGATTGCATTTAATTAAATCAACATTATATTTGGTCAGTCTGATCTTGAGGCCTTAGAGATGTTAAATTTTGAAGATCTTGAGTTTTCATTGAGTTGTTATAACTTAGCCATAAAATGTCCGATCTGCCTCAAACTTCACAGGTTTTGTAAGAGTCCTGGCCTGAAGACACCTAAAGACCAATATTCAGATATTATCATAGCGCCACTTGTTAGCAGCAGGATATATCATATCTTTCACTAACTCAAACATACCAAGGTCAATCTGCACCAAACTTCATATGTTTGATAATAGTGCTGGCCTGAACACATCTACATGCCAATAATTAGTTACAAGCATAGCGCCACCATCTGGCAGCGGCAAGTTTGGCACATTTAAATGACTTATGACTTTTTTCTATATTTACTGTATTAAAAGCATACTGCCCACCGTTTGCTGATTTCCTGAAGCCACCGGTCGGCGGTGAGCCCAGGTGCGAGGGCCCGTTCATCGCTGCTCGCAGCTTTAATTAGGGCCCGAGCACCGATGGTGTGAGGACCCTATTGGATCTGCTTCGTTTATTATTATTATTATTATTATTATTATTATTATTATTCTCCAAAATGAATCGCATTTTTGAGGGCTTAGACATACCCGAAAACTCATGAAACTTCGCACACACATCAGACCTGGCGAAAATTTACGTCTGATATGGGTTTCAGAAGTGGGTGTGGCAAAATGGCTCGACAGCGCCACCTTTACACGTTCAGCGGTGTGCGCTTTCAGCTGTGATTCACGTACATGCACAGAAATCGGTACACACATGTAACACACCAATACCTACAAAAAAGCCTCTTGGAACAAAATCCGGAACCCAACAGGAAGTCGGTTAATATTAATATTCTCAGCAAAATTTGTGTCATTTTTGCCTTTTTCAGGTGTCGTACTTGAACGAACTCCTCCTACAAATTTATTCGGATCAACGCCAAATTTGCAGAGTCTAGTCTAAAGCCCTTTGTGACGTTAAATTGTGAAGATCTAGAGTTTTCATCGGAGGGCGTGTCCGTGGCGGCCTCGCAAATTTCGATGTTTCGCCATGAAAAAGGAAGTTGCTATAACTCAGGCATACAATGTCCTATCTGTCCCAAACTTCACATGTGTGATAACACTCCTCACCTGAAGACATCTAGATGCCCATATTCAGTTATAGTCATAGCGCCACCTGCAGGCAACAGGAAGTGTCATGCTGTACTCTACAACCAACTCCTCCTAGAGATTTATTCAGATCAACACCAAAATCGGTCAGTCTAATATAAAGGCCGTAGCGATGTTAAATTGTGAAGATCTTGAGTTTTCGGTAAAGGGCGTGTCCGTGGCGGCCTGACAAATTTCGAGGTCTCGCCATGGATATAAAACTTGTTATAACTCAGCCATAAAATGTCCGATTTGCCTCAAACTTCACATATTCGATAAGAGTCCTGGCCTGAACACATCTGAAGGCCAATATTCTATTATAATCACAGCGCCACCTGTTGGCAACAGGAAATGACTTGTATCAAACTCCTCCTAGAGATTTAATGATGTCAACATTATATTTGGCCATTCTGATCTAGAGGCCTTAGAGATGTTAAATTGTGAAGATCTTGAGTTTTCGTTAAAGGGCGTGTCTGTGGCGGCATGACAAAGTTTGATGCTTCGCCATAGACATATAAGTTGTTATAACTCAGCCATAAAATGTCCGATCTGCCTCAAACTTCACTGGTTTGGTAAGAGTCCTGGCCTGAAGACACCTAAAGGCCAATATTCAGATATTATCATAGTGCCACCTGTTGGCAGCAGGATATATCATATCTTTCACTAACTCAAACATACCAAGGTCAATCTGCACCAAACTTCATATGTTTGATGAAAGTGGTGGCCTGAACACATCTACATGCCAATAATCAGTTATAGGCATAGTGCCACCAGCTGGCAGCAGGAAATTTGGCACATTTAAGTGACTTTGACATATTTCTCTTATTTTTACTGTATTAAAAGCATACTACCCACCATTTGCTGTGTTCCTAAAGCCACCGGTCGGCGGTGAGCCCGTGTGTGAGGGCCCGTTCATCGCTGCTTGCAGCTTTAATTAGGGCCCGAGCACCGATGGTGTGAGGACCCTATTGAATCTGCTCCGTTTATTATTATTATTAGGGCCCGAGCACCGATGGTGTGAGGACCCTATTGGATCTGCTTCGTTTATTATTAGGGCCCGAGCACCGATGGTGTGAGGACCCTATTGGATCTGCTTCGTTTATTATTATTAGGGCCCGAGCACTACAGTGCGAGGACCCTATTGGAATTGCTCCGTTTATTATTATTAGGGCCCGAGCCCAAAAGGGCGAAGGCCCTATTGTTTTTCTAAGGATTATTATTATTATTATTATTATTATTATTATTATTATTTCATCAATGTTTTGGGTCATTTCGGGGCCCTTAACATACACGAAAACTCTTGAAACTTTGCACACACATTGGAACCTGCGGCCATCAGGGCCGGACAAACTTTGACATGGGGGGGTCACCTGGGGGGGGCGTGGCATCACATTAAAAATTGCGACTTTTCAGGGACTCTGGAGCACACACCGGATGACCTACAGTTGTCAAAATTCATACACATATAGACCTCATCGGTCTGAACAGCGTTCATGCTCAAAGTCAGTGCTTCGCCTAACAGGAAGTCAGCTATTCAGGGATGTCTAAAAAGCGCATGCAATGGAATTTGAAATACTCCTCCTAAGCCTTTCCACTGATGGCCACCAAACTCGGTCAGCATGACCTCAAGACATTGGGGACGCAAAATTGCCAGGGGATTTTGGATATCTCGAACGGTTTGGCCGTGGCGGGGCGACAAAGTTATGGCGAGAAATGAGAAACAGGAAGTGTCTAATAACTTTGACACACGTTGTCTGATTTTGACCAAACTTCAGCAGTTTGTTCATCGTATGAAGCCAATCACAGAGATGTGACTATTATGAGTCAAAGTTATAGCGCCACCAACTGGCAGCAGAAAGCGCAACGTTTTCTAAATGCTTTTAAATCAGCCTCTTAATTTTTGTCAATTGCTTCAAACTTCATCCCAATAATGTCGAAACACGGCCGATGACAATCCGTGAAGGGCATTATCGATAACTTTTATCATGTTGCCATGGCAACGTGTCAAACTTTAACTTTAGTTTTTTGTGTTTTCGAGCCACTTAAAATACTTAGAATTTCATGAAACTCAACACACACATCTGTATTAATGATATTTAGACACTGATAAAAGCCCATAAATGGGCGTGGAGGAGGCACTCTATAGCGCCACCTTTTGACCAAAGTTGGGGGTTTAGTTTTGCCAACAGTCACCAAACTCGGTACATATATTGGTCTCATCAAGCCGGACAACTTTCTAATTAACACTCATTAGCTATAATAAACAGGAAGTTGGCTATTTTTATTTGAATGTGGATTTTTTGGAAAAATCAGGCTGTAAATAAAATCATACTAAACAAAGCAGAAATAAGAAGTTCACACCAAACTTTGTCAACATGATAAGAATATACTCAAAATGCTAAATTGTGAGCGGATTTGGGATATCTTGAATGGTGTTGATGTGGTGATTTTTTAAAGTCACAGTAAAAAAAAAGTAGCATTCATTTTCATATATCTTTAAAGTGCCTAATACCAACTCTTCAAAACTTTGTATATATGAAGAACAAATCATTCCTAGAAAATACGCTTGGTATCAAAATTGTATCATGCTCAGAGGCCCCAAAAACATTAAAAGTATCCAGAAGTGAGAGAGGGAGAAATGAAGACTGTAATACAAGGGATGAACACCAGAGGTCCTCGTATGATAAGGAATATTTTTTACCTCTAATCCTATTCTGTTCATTCTCAATGTGCAACAAGGAAACAAATGCATAGATTTATTTGGAGTTGTTATGTACTGTACTGTACTGTCAGAATACTTTTACATAATTTTAAAATAAACACTAAAAAGCATAAAAAATTAGTTATTTTTTAATGAAAAATTATGAAATGTTTTGTTTGTCTCTCACTGATTTGGTAACACTTTCTATGAAGCCCCTATTATAAGGGTATTTCTAATGCATTATAATGAATGCATAATGCATTATAAAAAAACGTATAATATATTATATCATCCAATGAATATTCATAACAACAATTATCATACATTATAATACTTAAATATTAGAGGTTATAACTTTTAAGATTATGATTATTTATAACACACAGTAGACACCATTTTAAACCTACTTCATTTGTAATGGACTATATCATATTAGATTTATTTTGTTTACATTATACTCTATTCTATTGACTATTAACAACTAACTCTCACCAACTAACACTCCTTACAGTGTAGACTTAGTTTAATGTTAGGCTAAGTAGAAGGTTCATGTTCTTGCAAAGTTACTTATAATCAGTTTGTCTTTTGGGGAACTGTCTAAATACAGTGTTAGCATATATTTACCACAACAAATAATAATTACTGCTAGCTGACATGCAGTTGCAGAGTTACTTATAAAAAGCTGTCTAACGGGTACCATCAAAATAATTAAACTGATCATATTATACATTCATCTGATCTGATACCTGATCTAATGGCTATTTGAGAATTATTATTATTATTACTTATAAGTGGTCTTTGTATGATTTAAGTAAAGTGACATCAGTAAGATGGCAAAATATGAGACTTATACATTATAACTATGAAGAGGTAATCATACTCATAAAAGCTATAATAAAAAAAGTAAAAATTATAATACATTGAAACTGTTCTTATGAATGCTCATGAGATGATACAACATATTATAAGGTTTTTTATAATTTATTATGCATTCATTATAATGCCTTAAGAATACCCTTATTATGTATTATTAATACATGAACCCACAAATATTTTTAACAAATATAAATAAATGTACCAATGTACCTTTTAATAATATATGAATACTTTTTTTAGCTTAATATTAATTAACATTAATAAATGCTATTTAATTATTGTTCATGTTAACTAATATAGTTAATGTTAACAAATTAAACTGGATGGCAAAATTTTAAATATTGTGTGTATGTGTCTGTGTGTTGATTTTAATTAACCCTTTCAATTCTGTAAACTTTAAATCCAAACTGGCAGAGGGTTACTGTGAATGCATGTGCCAACTGGGCACCGTTTTCCTGATGCTATCGGGATGGTGACTGCGCATATGGCGAGGGCCCGGTCATCGCTGCTTGCAGCTTTAATTAGGGCCCGAGCCCAAAAGGGCGAAGGCCCTATTGTTTTTCTAAGGATTATTATTATTATTAGGGCCCGAGCCCAAAAGGGCGAAGGCCCTATTGTTTTTCTAAGGATTATTATTATTATTATTATTATTATTTTTTTTTCAATGTTTTGGGGGATTTCGGGGACCTTAACATACACGAAAACTCTTGAAAATTTGCACACACATTGGAACCTGCGGCCATCAGGGTCGGACAGACTTTGACATGGGGGGGGTCACCTGGGGGGGGCATGGCACAGCGTTAAAAATTGCGACTTTTGAAGGGCTCTGGAGCGCACAACGGTTGACCTACAGTCACCAAAATTCATACACATATAGACCTCATCGGGCCGAACAAATTTCACACTCATAGTCCGTGCTTCGCCAAACAGGAAGTCGGCTATTCAGGGATGTCTAAAAAGTGCATGCAATGGAATTTGAAATACTCCTACTAGGCCTTTCCACCGATGGCCACCAAACTCGGTCAGCATGATCTCAAGACATTGGGGACGCAAAATTGCCAGGGGATTTTTGATATCTCGAACGGTTTGACCGTGACGGGGCGACAAAATTATGGCGAGAAATGAGAAACAGGAAGTGTCTAATAACTTTAACACACTTTGTCTGATTTTCACCAAACTTCAGCAGTTTGTTCATCTTATGATACCGATCACAGAGATGTGACTATTATGAGTCAAAGTTATAGCGCCACCAACTGGCAGCAGAAAGCGCAACGTTTTGTAAATGCTTTTAAATCAGCCTCTTAATTTTACTCAATTTGCTTCTAATTTCATCCCAATAATGTTGAAACACGGCCGATGAGAATCTGTGAAGGGCGTTATTTATTACTTTTATCATGTTGCCATGGCAACCTGTCAAACTTTAACTTTAGCTTTTTGTGTTTTGGAGCCACTTAAAATACTTAGAATTTCATGAAACTCTACACACATATCTGTATTAATGATATTTAGACACTGATAAAAGCCCATAAATGAGCGTGGAGCAGGTGCTCCATAGCGCCACCTTTTGACAAAAGTTGGGGGTTTAGTTTGTCCTACAGTCACCAAACTCGGTACATATATTGATCTCATCAAGCCAGAAAAATTACTAATTTACATCCATTAGCTACGATCGACAGGAAGTCGGCTATTTTGATTTGAATGTGGATTTTTGGAAAAATCAGGCTGTGGTATTTTATATACTTCTCTCGGGAAAACCAACCAATTCACATCAAACTTTTTCGACATGATGCCAACATTCTGAAGATGCTAAATTGCGAGCAGATTTAGGATATCTTGAACGGTGTTGATGTGGTGATTGATTGAAATCTGAGTAAAAAAGATAGCCGTAATTTTATTATATCTTTATAGTGCAGCATCCAAAGTCTTTGAAACTTTTTTCATACAGAGTACTAGTAATTCTGATCAAACACCGTTCATTTCATAATTATACCAAGATCTATGAATTAATGAAAATTAAAAAACAAATCTGATCCCTCTCTGCTCTGCACTTATGTGTGTGCGTGCTAAGTGGGTGTGTGTTTGTTTAGTGTTAGGGTGAGAGTGGGGAGGGGGGATGGGTGGAAAGAGAGTCAGAGAGGAGGAGATAGAGGGGAATATTTAAACTCTTGGTGGTTTATTCATTTGGATGTGAATTATTCTTTGTTTTTAAACTATTTGGCTACTCTTTTTAAGGCATAAATTTGATTCCATTTACTTTCTGCATCATTCTCATCTTACTCTGTCTGTATTTCCTCTCCCCTTCACTAATTTCTCTCCTTCAATGCTCAATGTTCAATCTGCACCAAAAATTAATATGTTTGATAAAATCGCTGGCCTGAAGACATATGCATGCCAATATTCAGTTATACACATAGCGCCATAATTAGTTTAGCTGCATTTCAGTCAAAATATAATCTTGTGCACTTGATCGGACATAACTAAAATATAAGGTTATGAGTTGTAGTATTTTTGTTGTGCTTAGTACAGAAAACAGTCCTGCATAAAATAAAGTAAAGGAAAATACAGGGTGCATAATTTAGAGTATTTAGACAATATTCTTCATTATTCTGAAATAAAGGCACAAAACACAAAATTTGAAAGAAAAACAAAATTTGGACTTAAATTACAGTACAGTCATTTAATAAAAATGTGAAGGTAATATATAACTATATGTCATGGTATTTTAGTAACATTTAGTAAAGTGTAAAATATTAAAATAAAAAATATATTTTAGTACTATAGCTAACAATCACAAGCAAGTAGGATGTGTGGCGTAAAATAATATATTTAGCATTATAATGAATAATAACAACAACAAGCAATTGCACCGCAGGGACTTGAACCCCATCCTGGTGGGTAACCTGGAGTACCATTACCAGTGTAGTTTTGCTTTTTGTTATTATTTACATTATATTTACATTAAATTAAATGTATTAGCAACAGCATGTTCATTTATAAACGTACATTATTTTGTATTGCTATTTGATATAATGTTATATAATTCAGGAGTATCAAACAGTAATAGGCATGTAATCCATTACATTTATTGTATTTATTTTTAACACATGCTGTTGCAATAAAAGACAAATAAAAGCTTTTTTGTTGTTTTTGTAATGTGTTTTAAGAAGAAAATATGCTATTTATCAGTTATCAGGTAAATGTAGTTCTTGTTACTTGATTACATAAGAATGAAATTAACCCACTAATGTTCTCATGCAGTAATATGGCCTAGTGTGTTTCTACAGGTGGTTTGTCAAGCCCACTCACCTGTGTGTAACCCATAAGCCATTATCATTTAAGAAGTTTTGCAACTAATTTAAATACACTTGTCCTCAAAGGAACAAAAAACCACCCTTGTGTGTGCTAAAATCAAGTGCCACAACATTTCTGTGAACTGAAAAGTTTGCAATGAAAAGTGTGTTTCTACAGGTGGTTTGTTCAGCCCACTCACCTGTGTGTAACCCATAAGCCATTATCATTTAAGAAGTTTTGCAACTAATTTAAATACACTTGTCCTCAAAGGAACAAAAAACCACCCTTGTGTGTGCTAAAATCAAGTGCCACAACATTTCTGTGAACTGAAAAGTTTGCAATGAAAAGTGTGTTTCTACAGGTGGTTTGTTCAGCCCACTCACCTGTGTGTAACACATAAGCCATTATCATTTAAGAAGTTTTGAATTTAATTTAAATACACTTGTCCTCAAAGGAACAAAAAAACACCCTTGTGTGTGCTCAAATCTCTAGGCACAAAATTTCTGTGAACTGAAAAGTTTGCAATGAAAAGTGTGTTTCTACAGGTGGTTTGTTCAGCCCACTCACCTGTGTGTAACACATAAGCCATTATCATTTAAGAAGTTTTGAATTTAATTTAAATACACTTGTCCTCAAAGGAACAAAAAAACACCCTTGTGTGTGCTCAAATCTCTAGGCACAAAATTTCTGTGAACTGAAAAGTTTGCAATGAAAAGTGTGTTTCTACAGGTGGTTTGTTCAGCCCACTCACCTGTGTGTAACACATAAGCCATTATCATTTAAGAAATTTTGAATTTAATTTAAATACACTTGTCCTCAAAGGAACAAAAAACCACCCTTGTGTGTGCTCAAATCAAGTGGCACAAAATTTCGGTGAACTGAAAAGTTTGCAATGAAAAGTGTATTTCTACAGGTGGTTTGTTCAGCCCACTCACCTGTGTGTAACACATAAGCCATTATCATTTAAGAAGTTTTGAATTTAATTTAAATACACTTGTCCTCAAAGGAACAAAAAAACACCATTGTGTGTGCTAAAATCAAGTGCCACAACATTTCTGTGAACTGAAAAGTTTGCAATGAAAAGTGTTTCTACAGGTGGTTTGTTCAGCCCACTCACCTGTGTGTAACACATAAGCCATTATCATTTAAGAAGTTTTGAATTTAATTTAAATACACCTGTCCTCAAAGGAACAAAAAAACACCATTGTGTGTGCTAAAATCAAGTGCCACAACATTTCTGTGAACTGAAAAGTTTGCAATGAAAAGTGTATTTCTACAGGTGGTTTGTTCAGCCCACTCACCTGTGTGTAACACATAAGCCATTATCATTTAAGAAGTTTTGAATTTAATTTAAATACACTTGTCCTCAAAGGAACAAAAAAACACCATTGTGTGTGCTAAAATCAAGTGCCACAACATTTCTGTGAACTGAAAAGTTTGCAATGAAAAGTGTGTTTCTACAGGTGGTTTGTTCAGCCCACTCACCTGTGTGTAACACATAAGCCATTATCATTTAAGAAGTTTTGCATTTAATTTAAATACACTTGTCCTCAAAGGAACAAAAAAACACCATTGTGTGTACTAAAATCAAGTGCCACAACATTTCTGTGAACTGAAAAGTTTGCAATGAAAAGTGTGTTTCTACAGGTGGTTTGTTCAGCCCACTCACCTGTGTGTAACACATAAGCCATTATCATTTAAGAAGTTTTGAATTTAATTTAAATACACTTGTCCTCAAAGGAACAAAAAACCACCCTTGTGTGTGCTCAAATCAAGTGGCACAAAATTTCGGTGAACTGAAAAGTTTGCAATGAAAAGTGTGTTTCTACAGGTGGTTTGTTCAGCCCACTCACCTGTGTGTAACACACTCAGAATTGCACAATGTATCTATGAAATATCAACCTACTAATGTTCTCATGCAGTAATATGGCCAAGTGTGTTTCTACAGGTGGTTTGTCAAGCCCACTCACCTGTGTGTAACCCATAAGCCATTATCACTTAAAAAGTTTCAACTAATTTAAATGTGCATGTCCTCAAAGGAACAAAAAACACCCTCGTGTGTGCTAAAATAAACTGGCACAACATTTGTGTACACTGAAAAGTTTTTAATGTTTTTTACATACACATGGTCAATTAAGGTTCCTTTCTCAGTAGTTGGTTCTTTAACATGTTGAATATATCCCTTGTCTGCCATAAAAGTACAGAGGGATTGGGACTTTAATGCGTCGTTATTAAAATCTCCTACAATCACAACTTTATCGCAAATTGTTGACACCAAATGAATCAACTTGTCTAAGTTGTGTTTAAAAACAGATAATGGATATGTTGAAGGCCTGTAAATAACACCAAGCAAAATGTCCTTTTCAGTGAAGTGTGTTATCATGCATTCCAAATTAAGATTTGGAAATGTTATAGCAGTACTTGCTACACCACATGCTACATATAACCCAACTCCACCATGTTGTTGTGATTTCAGTTCTTTGAAAGGGGGACAATTACTTGTGTATGCTGCACAACGAGGAAGACCCACAAATGTGTAGTTTTCTAAGTACACATTCTCAGACAAATAGGTTTCAGGCAGCCATGTTTCAGTTAAAGCAATACATGTAGGTTTGAACTGTTGAACACAAACATTCAAATCTTGTTTATGACAACGCAAACTCTGTACATTCAGCAAAAACACTGAAAAGGATTTCTGTTGTGCTGTCAGATATAGCTCATCATGTGCCATAAAACGTGGCATTTCTTGTACAGCCTCAAAAACTTTTTCATTACAAAAAATATTTTTTTCTTTAAAATCTTGAATAGTCAAGCCAGACAAACTTCTTACTCGACTCAGTGCAACATAAGCCTGGCCAGCAGCAAAAACTTTTTTTAAACTAACAACAGCAGAATCAACAGTTAAACCCTGTACTTTATGGACTGTGCAAGCCCAAGCCAGTTTTAAAGGAAACTGTCGTCGAAAACCACCGTTCCTGCATGCGTTTTCCTCTTCTGCATGTAAAGGAGTTGAGTTAAACAATTTTGCTGGCTCAGCCAAACATTGTTTACGTCTATTAAACCCCACATGACTGTCATCAAAATGCACATACACAGTTTCAGGTAACGTATTTTTATCGACACGTACAATGTGTGTCACTGTGCCGCAAACTCCATTAACTAAGCCATCATTCACATCAATGTTTTTAATCAACATGACGCGTGCATTTATGCCTAAAAGCAATGTTGCTGGCAAGCATGTGTTGTAAACCTTTGAATGATGACCACTAATTAACTCTACTTTGCCAGTCTTTTTACTACGGGCAAAATCTTCTGCCTCTATAGTTGCAACCTCTGAGCAGATATTAATTAACTGGTTTAAGTTGTGCTCATGTACTTCATCATTTGTAGCAAAAATGTGCAAAGAAGCATTATCCTCCTCACCTGTGTCACATTTTGCTAAGATGTCCACATCTTCTTTGCTTAGTGGAGATTTTTTACTTCGTTTCCTTAAACGATTTAATAATTCAGCAAATCTGCTGTCTTTTTGCCTTATTACCTCTGTTAACTCCACAACAGAAAAGCAATTAGTCCATAGTCCAAGTCCTGGTACTTCCATATATAATGGTTTCCCCTTTACAGGAGGCAATTGAAAAAAATCTCCAACCGCTATAACACAAACCTTACCAAAAGGAGAAAAGTCTCCAGTTTGTTTAATTTGACGTAACCTTCCATGAATGTATGCCAACAGTTTATGATCTACCATTGAGATTTCATCTATAATTAAAATCTGAAGGCCTTGGAATTTCGCTCGTAAGGAATTTAGTTTTTCTTCTCCCAAAGGTGTGTATGGCAACTTTACATTTGTTCCAATACAAAATGTATTATGAATTGTGGAACTTTGTAAATTATATGCCGCGATACCGGTCGGAGCAGTTAATACAACACAATTGTTATCTGGGTGTAAAGCAATTTGAGACAATAATCTTGTTGCTTCATATTTTATTGCTTTAATCAAATGGCTTTTGCCAGTTCCTGCTCCACCAGTAACAAAAACATGAAAAGGTTTAGGGTTTTCGCCTCTAATTTTACTTAAACACCATTGTCTAATTTTATAGAAAATAGAAATTTGAGTTTTGTTTAAAGAGCGAATTAAGGTCAACCCATCTGTGCGACTCAGACAATTGTTTTTTTTCTCTATTTGAGACATTGGTGCATCATCAGTTGCTAAATCCGGTATAGAACTTTCATGTTCTTGGCTTTGCTGGCCAGTCTCACGTGTAATCTGCATACATTCTATACGGTCTAATTGCTGTTCAGGACAAAGTGCACACCATGCATCTTCTAATATGCCCTCATTATCAACAGCAGTTTGAGCAGTGTCTAAAACATCTGCATCCTTTTCAAAAAGTGCTCTATTTGTATCCACTACATTTTTGACCAAATGAAAAGATCCATCACTAAAGCAAACATTACCTTCCTTATAAAAGTGTTCATAAGTACTATACTGGTCTGGTTTTAACTGATTATCTGCACGATAAGGAAAAAATAGTTGTAATACACTGAGATAAAATTTTTCAGGATTTTTTGTTACTGAAAATCGAGCAAAACGCACAACAGCAGGCTGAGTACGAGTTCTTTTTACAATAAAACCAAAATTGTTTTCCAATTTAATTTTATTAGTGCAAGACTGACCTTTGTATACAATGCGGTATTCAGATGCAAATGTGGCCAAACACATATCATCAAAAATGCTCTGATTTGGCCTGTTTTTATAGCGATCAACAAAACTTGTCATCCACATCTCGTCACTCCTCAGATTCTGGGACTTTAACTTGTTTTGTATTACACTCAGAGGCAAACTCATACGAACAGCATTTTCCCCAGTTGGAATAAACTGAACTTGTCTTGAACACTCTTTTAAATGCATGTTTGTTAGCCTGTAAACTGCTTCTTGTGCACTAACCTCACGATTATGTAAGTATACACTGCCTAATTTCCTCAAAGCCTGTCTTGCATCTACATTACCCTGAGTTGCTGATTCGCGCTGCGCATTAGCTAACAATAAACCCATTTCCCGTTCAGACTTTGAAATGTATGAAATTATGTAAACAATGCAGGCATACGCATCTGTTACATACTGGATGTCCATATTAGCATTCCAGCACTTAAGGCTAAACTTGTTATATTGATTTACCCATACTTCATGCAACTGTCGTTTCAAGACAATGTGTGTGCTATTATTTATGCATCTGTATGCCATTTCAAATAAATCCTGATTTATTCCAACACTATTAAACAAACTTTCTAGAGAATCAAACTGCTCTTCTGAAACAGCTTTCTTAACTGCCGTCATTATGCCACGAGCATATTCTACCAGTGTGTTATCATTTACATTTGTACTTTTACTTTCGCTAGACAGGTTTTCCTCTTCTTCTACTTTTCTCCGACATATGAATGTTCGCATAGATGGTGGTTTAGGAAAATTAAAACGACATACAGTGTTTTTCTTTTTACATGTTTTGGAATGACGTTTACTGTGACACTGCACAGATGTAACAACACTCTGCAGTTCATCATCTTCACTGGGCACCTCGCACGTTACGTATTTATCTATAAATTTGACAACTTCTTCATCAGTATTCTTATCTATTTGGGGAGCATTTTTTATCCAGAACAAACAATGGACATGGGGAGAACCGCGTTGTTGAAATTCCACCCTATAAAAATAGTCCACAATTTCCCCTATGGGCTGAACAGGTGACATTAGCACTTCTTTTAAAAAACAATGCCACCTAAAATCAAACATACGAGCTGCAGTAACAGGATTGCATCGCAAAAGCTCACATTTTTCAGCCCATTCTAATTGTTCTAATGTTTCTTTCCTGCCTTCGTTGTTTAAAATAGTAGTCAACAAATTTGTCCATCTCATATCAGCAGACGAAAATGAGCTAAACCAGGTTGGAATGCCAAGCTGTCTGACCATGGCAAACAAATCTTTTTGCACACCTTGCCAAAATGCTGGAGTGCCACGGATGGGCTTCAAAAATCTATAGCCTTCATCAAAATTAAGCACTTGCCTCAAGGAGTCAGTGTCTTTAAACATTTCACTGGCTATGGATTTACTAGATCCTTGCCCTTTTCTTAAAGCAATAGATACGTTAGACAGTACTTTTTCAACTTCTGATAAATACTGTGCATAAAAAATGTATTCAACATTTTGCGCAAATCTACCATCTGCATGCAAAATTCGATTATTGAAATATCGTGACAATGTTAATCTCTGTGCCCTTTTGTCACAAAAAGTAGAAGAACCATTAGGAAATAAAACAGGGAAACATTTAGCCTCATTTGTCTCATCACCAAGCATTTTTACTGGATTATTTCCTTCAGAAGGGGCAAGGTTCAAAATACCATCAGAATACTGATCGAGTACTTCTTGTCCAATGTCTACAGGTTGTAGACATGTGTCCATAAACACACAATGCTGTTGTCTATCATGTAACTCCTCATCAGCATTTACTTTCTCCAACTCATTCTCCACAATGTCATTTGTACCATCATCCTCATCATCTTCCTTGACAAACTCATTTAACCAATCATCATTAAAGCCAATTTCTGTATAATACTTGTTATGTTGTTTTAAGTAACACAGTGCGTGTTTGATATTTGTTGTATCCACATACTGATACTTATAATGACCCTTGTATGTCAACTTTCGCTTTAACTTTACACATAAGAAAGATCCCTCATTTTCCGTTCTTGGTAAAACATCTGTTGTATTTTTAACATTTGCTGGCACACAAGTGACAGGACCATGAACCCCATTTTGGCCGCCTTTTGGTAAAGCTAACATTTTCATGAATGGGATATTCAAAGATATTAAATGTTGTTCTAAACTATTGAGACAGCGCAGTTCGTTAGGTATGGGATGCAGTTCTAGATTATTAACGGCACTTTCTGCTGGCATTTCACCTTTTTTCAATTTGGAATGGCAAGTGAAGCAAATCCAAAGTTGTCCTTTACATGAATTTACTAATTTACATGCCTTAACACATTTGTGCAAAAACCTATCTGTAATACATTTGTTAGCTACTGATAACATTGCTGCATCTTTATTGTAATTTTCTGTTTTACATTGTAATACTTGCTGTTTAAATAACAACCTGTGGCAGACACAACAAACAAATTCTGGCCCAGAACTAACTTTGTCTACGAACTGCTTTTTAACGAAATCACGAACCTCTTGATTTTGTTTTAATTGTTGTCTTCTCATCATATTAATTCTTTTTACATTTTCTTTATGTAGTGCATTATTCTTATATTTTAGTTTACTTGCTTGCTTTACAATATTTCTATGCTTTTCGTTATTGCAGTATTTCACCCTGCTATATTTCTTCACTTTACTCTTATGTTGCTCATTGTCACGGTATTTCACCCTGCTGTATTTCTTTACTTGATTCTTATGTTGCTCATTGTCATGGTATTTCACCCTGCTGTATTTCTTCACTTTACTCTTATGTTGCTCATTGTCATGGTATTTCACCCTGCTGTATTTCTTCACTTTACTCTTATGTTGCTCATTGTCATTGTATTTCACCCTGCTGTATTTCTTCACTTGATTCTTATGCTGTTCGTTGTCATGATATTTCACCCTGCTGTATTCTTTTACTTGTTGACTATGTTGATTGTTTTCTTTATATTTCCTTTTACTGATTTGTTTTAAGGACTTATTGTATAAGACATTTGTGTGATATCTTGTCCTATTCTCAGTCTTCATATGCTGCTTAAATTCAGCATTGTTTTGATACTTATTCAAAACACATTGCCTGTTGCTTTCTTTAATTGCTCTCTTAACTCTTTTTAATGAATAATACTTCTGAAAGTAGCCCTTTGTTTTTATGTATTGATCATTAATTGTATCTCCACACATAGATTCTAGCTTCTTGTGTTTCACATACATTTCACTTTGTGTTTTTACTTGTTTTCTTGTACGCATACATTTTCCATCATCACCTTGTTTATTCTGGCACAGATTGTAACACATCTGGCTATCAGGTTGTTTCACACAAATTACAAACTCATAGTGATTCCCATTGCAGTGCTGTAGATATATACTTTGGTTAAACATTTTTTCATACATACAGCTGTACTTTAACCATTTCCCATTAGAATATGTGTAAATGTCGACCCCTAAATAATTAGCTGTCGATTGAATCTCCAGTTCTGTAGCCCATGATCCTACAAACCTCATTTTTGATCTAGATAAATAATCCTCCATAGATGCATACTGGCATCTTAACAGATTTCTGTATTCTGCACTATGCAATTCCATATGTTTAACAATTGCAAGTCTCACAACCCGATGAGGTTTCTGTGTGCCACATATTGCTTGTGCCACTGCCCTGAAAAAACAATTACCATCACCTAAAATACTAACTGTTTTACAAGGGTGGCCCATTGCTCTACTGTTTGTTGGCAAAATTACATTTTCACCTTGAAACTCTACATTAAATTTTCTACTTAATTTTTGTTTATCTTCATCACACAGAGGGCTGAAATTAAACATTCTATTAGTCTCATTGCCCAAACAGACTACGTCTGAATTTCCATCACTATTGAAAGTTGTTTCAGGTAATTTACTGATATTTTCTAAAGATTGCTTGTGTTTTTTAATCACCACACTTTCATTCACTCCTTCCTCACTTAGATTTGTACACCGTTTCCTTTTTTTACCCCCACAGCTCTTTTTTGGGTTTTCATCATTTATGAAAGCTGAGTAACTATCAGATGTTTTTTTGCTTTTAAGTAGGACACAAACACCACTTATTTCAAATATCTTACAATTTCCTCCAAAACAGGCAGACAAATTTTCAATGTGCTTCAAAACACAGCTCAGTGAATTATAATATACAACCACACTGAAGCCATTACCATCAACCATCCCAGCACTGCTACGTGCATGCGAATCAACCACAGCATACTGATCATTATGCTTAATGATAGCACATGTACTACCATTTAGAGTAAAAAAGCATGTGTCATATTTTGCGAACATCGTTTGCAAACCATCAGCTAACAACACACATGCACCAGATTTAATAAATTCTCCATCAACCATTCCTATATATCCAGAAACAAAATCGCCATATTCAAATTTGAATGCATTTGTACCGAACACGTATTCTTTAGGAAGATCTGGAATACACAACAAATGTTCCTTTGTTTGGTCAGTGATTGAACCACTTTGACGCAAACTTCTATACAAGCCATCGCCGGTATTTACGACATTGTCTAAATCTTCACTTTCCCATGAGAACACACTATGTACCCTGTGTGTGGCTATAGCAGCCAAACTAATTGCAGCACACTGTTTCCCTGGCCACTTGAACTTATGGTCACCCTGATGAAATGATCCACGAATGCTACTAATACTTGCTCTTTCAGTTGATGTAGATGCTGAGATTTCTTCACTGTCATTTGCTGTACACACACTGATTTCACCAACAGTGTTGCTGTCAACAAATTGTGGCATATCTGATGAGGTTATGTCTACATTGATGCCACAGATACTAAAGTTTTCTGAGCTCAGACTTGTCATTAAATTATCAATGTGCAAAAATAGGTCTTGCCAATTTGTGTTAAAGACAACAACTGATGTTCCTATGTCTGATCTCAAACCATATGCGTTTCGAACATTAGAGTCAACAACAACATAGAAATCATTATGTTTCACAATTGCACACGTTTCTCCTTTTATGTTGACCAAACAAGATTCATGATTAAACAAAATCTCCTGTAATTTCTCGTACAAGTCAGTTTTTCCTCCATCCAGTGATTCTTCAATCGTAACTTTGCATGATTTATTGAAAACACCATATTGACCACCAAACCAATGAGAAATTTGACAGTCTCCATAGCTCTCACTCATTTTTTTACAGGTAGTCATATCATTAACCAGTTTACTTCCCTCACTACGAATGTCCTGAAGGTCGTATTTTTGCCAAGTACACACATTATGTATCTTGTGCTTAACAACTGAAACTACACTGCAGGCTATTCCAACAAACTTCTCATTTACATCTGCAGACTTCAATCTAACCTCATTGCCTGCTACAATGCCCACCACGTCTGGACAAACACAAGCATCAGAATTTGAAACATCAGACTTACTTTTGTTGTTCAATGGCTTGCGCCGCATTCGGAATCTCTTCAGCTTAGGCATCTAAAGACAAAGAAATTACATCACATTACTATCACACAACTTACAGTAATATTAAACATTACATATGCAATAACGTATTTTTACATTTAAAACATAAACTATTTTATGTGCATCGAAATGGCAAATTTGTTAAAATATTTATTCCATAAATTGTATTACCTCAAATATATTCTGTAATTCCCAGGGTATTTGAGTATCAATTTTCAAGTAAAATGAAATACCAGTTTAGTATTTGGTCATGTTGAACACCAGCAGAAAGTAATTGTATGACATTGTAAAAATATATTGCAATAGAAAAAAGCTAATTGTAAAATTACAATTGCAATCATATTACAAATATTATTTATTCACTGTATGTCAGGTCAAATAAATCAGATAAGAGACATCTTTTAGAAACATTTAGGAATGTTACCAAACACAAATCTTTGTATAGTGCTTTATAAAAAAAACTGAAAACTTTCAGCTAGCATAATAAACATATAAAATAAACTGTATTCTTCATGCATGTAGTCAATGACAACCTAACAACAAACTCTGCTCTGCACCTCAGTGTTAACCACAAAAAAAACAATTTCAACAACCACATCCCTTCATCACACCTGTTCAGACCATCCACTGAACAGTTCCTTCACCTACACTTACTTCAGCTACAATTCTTACTTTAATAACAGATGTTTTACTACAAAAAAAGTAACATAATATAAAAATACACAACAAACCAAATAAAACAAAAGCACGACACAGCTCAAAAATACCAGTAAAGACATCTGTCACATTACACAACATTTTATAAAATTGCTACATAACTATTATATTTCTCTAAATATTACAAATTAATGCCATACAACAAATACACTTAACATAATCTAACGCTATTGCAGTATTTTCAGTGCCAGCTTTTCATTACCACCTAACACTTTCTTAAACTACCAATCACATTCCTATCCTTAAGAGTTTGCTTTCAATAATTGATTATATTACACACAACCTTTTAAAACTTTAGACCTTTTTCAAGCCATTTAAAAAACATTAGTATTTCTCCTCAACACACAACATTGCTTAAAAGTACCATTAATAACATTAAAATGTCACAAAACACTATAATGACCCCTAAAAATGACCTTTCACATCACATGAATAACTTACATTTCAAAATACATTTAATAATACAACCTATTAAAATAGCAATTTCTAATATTACTACATCTATTTGCATCAAATACATGCAAGCTTGAAGAGCATTAATGACTTGAAACCGTTTACTAATCTAACCGACCAAACCTTTAAATGGAAATGTTCATTGAACAGACTTTCACTTGTTTGCATAACAAACACTGACAGTATCACAACTATTGCTATTAAGCTATTAATAGTTACAGTATTCTTCCTATAACCACACACCACATGAAAGCACTACTCTGTATCTCAGTGTTAACCACAAAAAAAGTAAACTTGCATGTCAACTAACTACACAGTAAGCACTAACAAATGTTTCTATTCACAACACATAACACTTATTTTCACCATTTACTGTACACTACAAATTATAAATTATGAACCCAGCACTTAAACTTCATGCATGCTTAAAGTTCGCACAACAGAAATAGTCATGTGGTACTATAGCTATATACTTCAAATGTATTTAAGTACATTGACAACAAATAAATTAAGCTAGAGTTCAACAATTGTGTTCCTTTGGCACAATTTAACATATGAATGCAAACCTGCCTTTTTGAAACATTATTTCTTATCAAAAATAGCATAATAGTTTAATACTGTCTTTATACAATTATACTTTATTTTCTTCAACAAATTAATGTAAGATATAATTTAAGAAATTTAAAACAAACATAGTTAACATATTCCATTCTTTCTACATAATAAAATAACAGTGTAGATTAAAAAGACTTTCACTTGCTTGCATTGCAAACATTGACAATATCACAACTATTGCTTAGTGCTTAACATAGTTACACTGTTCTTTCCATAAGCACACACTACACAAACGTCTATACTACAACAACAACAAAAAACACTTCGGTTTCCTGATTCTCTTTAAAATGTCACATAACTTAATATTAAACACTTACAAGTCTTTCTATTTACTCAAAACACACAAAAGAACACAAATTCAACACTTACAGGCCACTACCCACTTAAACTTTAACACACTACAAAAAGTCATGTAGGCTACTCCCAATACAAACAAATACAACACTTATTCAACTAAAAAAAACATTGCAAGCTAATCAGACTTATCAAACTTATTATTTAGATTCAACATCTTACTTACTTAAAAATAAGTCTTTCTAAATTAAATATCTTCACAACTGTGACAAACACAGTACAAATACATGTCTGCCATTGTAACATCTTCATAACCCAAAATTTCAAACAATATATCATACATTCAGTGATAACATGTATTCAATTGAAAATAGAAAACACCATGACTCTTACCTCTGCGTTTGCTGCTCAAAAGTAGCTTTGGCAATATCTAAACTATTTATACATGCTCCTCAACAATCAGCTACACCTCCATTAATCTACCTCACTGAATACAATCATGAACATCCAACCACAAACCCTGCCCTTAGTGTCTTACGACAAATCAGATAAATACCTACACATTGGGAAACACCCCTAATGCCTTGGCAACACCAAGACTCTTTTGTTTAATCCCATTCACAAAGTCATTTAACACAAAAACCCTAATCACCTTTTTTTAAAACCACATTAGCCCACAATATGAACATGCTTCTCACCTCAATCAAGACTCTTTGTTTACTTCTGTGTGTGTCACACCTTTAATGTGGATTTAGTCCACATCCCATTCACAAAGTCATTTAACACAAAAACCCTCTTCTAATCACCTAATCACCTTTTTTTTAAACCACATTAGCCCACAATATGAACATGCTTCTCACCTCAATCAAGACTCTTTTATTTACTTCTGTGTGTGTCACACCTTTAATGTGAGTTTACTCCACATCCCATTCACAAAGTCATTTAACACAACAACCCTCTTCTAATCACCTAATCACATTTTTTTTAAACCACATTAGCCCATAATATGAACATGCTTCTCACCTCAATAAAGACTCTGTTTACTTCTGTGTGTCTCACACCTTTAATGTAAGTTTAATCCAAATCCCATTCACAAAGTCATTTAACACAAAAACCCTTTTCTAATCACCTAATCACCTTTTTTTTTAAACAGACTACCTCATGATATAAACCTATTAAAAACGTCATACAATGTAAAATTTTACCTTAGTGTTATTGAAACATACAGAAAAAAAGATATAAAGGCTTAAGATAGTTTGTTGTCTTTTAAAATATGATGAAGTACACAGCTATAAGACACATTACCTTGGGTAACATTTGAATATTGTGGAAAGTCTTTTACAATGTTAGCTCCTTTTTGGAAAACTGTACCAATGCTAAGGAAAGTTTCAAAATTCCAATGACAACCAAATTAAATAATCTGACAATTTTGAGGCAACATTTAAGCTTTTAATGTCAATATAAACCTTACAACATATCTTTTTTAATTGACCCTATAGACATGGTTGTATCTAAATCAAAAATCAAAAAGTCAAAGGACAAATTCAGCTCTTTGTGTGCTACGCCTTCAAAACAGTAAAACCTGAGGATAGTAAATTATTTTTCATTCAGGCAATTTTGTGCGAATAATTAAGCATTGCAAACAATTACATTATAAACAACATTATAATAGTAATCAGGTATTTCAAATTCACATGCAGTACAAACATGAATATTCTGCTTCACACAATGTGTGAACAGTTGTGAAAATGCGTTTTCAGGATTTAGCAATGCTTGTTAGCAATAGAAAACTGTAAACAATACAATTGATTGAAATTTTTGAATCAAGATGGCTGTTGTTTTCACACATACATGTCCTTTAATAGTCACCTGCAATCTGTGAACATGTGAAATGTGCTAATGTATGTTTTTATGCTAGAAAGGTTATAGTGGCACTCATTTACTTCAACTTGAGCACGCTGACAAAAGAGATAGCTTATAGATTGATACTCTGAAAAAGTGAGCAAAATACTTCTGAATTTCTGAAAATGAATGATTTCACAGATGCCCTACCATTCAAAAGCTTTTTTTGCCACCATTTTTTTTAATTCTTTTTCACAACACATGAATACTTATATTCAGGATGTGTTTCACTTATGCCAAGTCATAGCAAATACATTCTTTATTCGGAAATAAAGAATCATTATTGAATTTAGAAAATAAACAAACATTATTGAATTTCTACCATGGTTACTCCAGTCTTGAGTGTCACACAATCCTTCAGAAATAATTTCCAGATTGGCAATGTCTTGCAAAGAAATGTCTTCTGTTCACCAGGCCTGCATTTATTTGATCCCATTTAAAATTATGCTTTTCTGTTTTCTATGGTTCTCTAAGTAGATAGAATAGATTTAGTTTCAACTTAACTGATTGAAGTCAGTCATTACACTGATGGACACCAAACACAAACAAACCAAAAAAAGTGAGAGAGACTGGCAATGGCTCTTTATTTGCATGAGTGGGTGGCTCTAAAAAGAGCCGTTGTTTCTAGCCCTTAAAAGGGCCTTTTATGCTTGAGTTCAACCTGAAGAGCATTTTTGAGGTTGCTGAGGAAAATTTGGTTCCCGTCAGGGCTCAGGTGGACACCATCTTTGATTAAATGTGTCAAGCCTATGTTTCTGTGCCGAATGCAACGCATATTTCTCTCTGACAGAAAACCAGACAGAGCACCGTTCAGCCATCGCCGGCTCCTTTCAATGCCGTAGGCAGTCCTGCCAATCTGACCTCTCCAGTTCAAACGGGGCAGAATGTCTGAAAACAAGAGCCTGGACCTGGGGAACATCTTAAAGACCCTGTTCAGGTCAGCCTTCATTTCCCGAAAGAAATCCTGTCTGTTTCTACCCTCAAGACAAAGGCTGTTGCCCCCCAGGTGGATGACCAGAATTTCTGGTTCAGGGCCCCTGGCACTGAGAGAGCGCAGAGTTGGAAGCAAATGCTCCCAGAGTCTGCCTCCTTTGCCATCCCAGGTGATGGTGCAGGGAAGATCAAGATTCCTGTCACAGAGGTCAGCTTGAAGCCTACGGATGAAAGAACTGCCAATGACCCAGATCCTAGGAATGCGCTGCTCGGCCATCTCTCCCTAATGAGTGGGCTAGTGGCATTTGCCTCCAGTATTTATGCTCCTGTTGGCCATGTGGGCAGGCTCTTCCCACAAATGCAGTGCTAAATATGTGTGGCCACTCCCCTTTTCCCCAACACAAATGCCATTTGCAGAAAATATTTGCAGAAAATACAGCTAACTTACATGATAACCTAACAAAAAACATGAACTTACTTATAACAAATGCATTAATGCAAAACATAACAGTGCTTCATTTAGGCGTGAATTTAAACTCTTTGGTTAAGGCACTTTTATGTTCAAATGACTGATATCTGTTATATATAAATATTATGTTACAACATCAAAACAATGACATTATATGTAATATTTTTAAGAACAAGTACACTGCATTGGCAAAGGTGTCAAATAGACTGAGAAAAACTGAGAAAAGTCATTAAAACAATATTTAAAAATGGTTGTAGATCATAAAACATGTTGGTAACTATTTAAAATAGGGTCTCATTTGTTAACATTAGTTAATGCATAAACAAATACCAACTAACAATGAACAATATATTTTAACTAAATTTTCTTCAAACTTAATCAGAATAATGTAAGATCACAACCGATGAGAATCTGTAAAAACGTCCCAAATGCATCAAATACTGTTGCCATGGCAAAAAAAAAAAAAAAAAAAAATTAAAATATTGTTTCCTCTGTTTTTGAGGCGATAACATGCTCAGAATTACATTTTCCATTTTCACTTTTCAGTAATTTATTATATCTTTAAAGTGCAGCATCCAAACTCTTTGAAACTTTTTCTCATAGAAAGAACTATTCATTCTGACCAATACCCTTAATTTCATAATTATACAAAACTCAACAAATTAAAATAAAAAAACATATATGATCTCACTCTGCTCTCTGCTCTGCACTCTGTGTTTGTGTGTTAGGGTGAGAGTGCAGAAGGGGGATGGGTGGTAAGAGAAAGAGTCATTGAGGAGGAGAGACAGTTAGGGTTAGGCCAGAGGGTTACTATAAATGCATGTGCCCGCTGGCACTGTTTTTCTAATACTACCAAGATGGCAATACACTTATGGCGAGGGCCCGCCATCGCTGCATGCAGCTATATTTATTATTATTATTATTTTTTTTTCAATGTTTTGGGGGATTTCGGGGGCCTTAACATACACGAAAACTCTTGAAACTTTGCACACACATTGGAACCTGCGGCCATCAGGGCCGGACAGACTTTGACATGGGGGGGTCACCTGGGGGGGGCATGGCACAGCGTTAAAAATTGCAACTTTTGAAGGGCTCTGGAGCGCACAACGGTTGACCTACAGTCACCAAAATTCATACACATATAGACCTCATCGGGCCGAAAAAATTTCACACTCATAGTCCGTGCTTCGCCAAACAGGAAGTCGGCTATTCAGGGATGTCTAAAAAGTGCATGCAATGGAATTTGAAATACTCCTACTAGGCCTTTCCACCGATGGCCACCAAACTCGGTCAGCATGATCTCAAGACATTGGGGACGCAAAATTGCCAGGGGATTTTTGATATCTCGAACGGTTTGACCGTGACGGGGCGACAAATTTATGGCGAGAAATGAGAAACAGGAAGTGCCTAATAACTTTGACATACTTTGTCTGATTTTGACCAAACTTCAGCAGTTTGTTCATCGTCTGATGCCGATCACAGAGATGTGACTATTATGAGTCAAAGTTATAGCGCCACCAACTGGCAGCAGAAAGCGTGACGTTTTTGAAACGCTTTAAACTCAGCCTCTTAATTTTACTCAATTTGCTTCAAACTTCATCCCAATAATGTCAAAACACGACCGATAAGAATCTGTGAAGGGCGTTATCCATAACTTTTATCATGTTGCCATGGCAACGTGTCAAACTTTAACTTTAGTTTTTTGTGTTTTTGAGCCACCTAAAATGCTTAGAATTTCATGAAACTCAACACACACATCTGTATTAATGACAGTTAAACACTGATAAAAGCCCATAAATGGGCGTGGAGCAGGCGCTCCATAGCGCCACCTTTTGACAAAATTTGGGGGGTTACTTTGTCCTACAGTCACCACACTCGGTACATATATTGGACTCATCAAGCCGGACAACTTTCTAATTTACACCCATTAGCTACGACCAACAGGAAGTCAGCTATTTTTATTTAAATATGGATTTTTGGAAAAATCAAGCTGTGGAATTTGAAATACTCCTCCTAGACTTTTCCACCGATGGCCACCAAACTCGGTCAGCATGATCTACAGATATTGGGAATGCAAAATTGCCAGGGGATTTTTGGTATCTCGAACGGTTTGGCCGTGGCAGGGCGACAAATTATGGCGAGAAATGAGAAACAGGAAATGTCTAATAATTTTGACACACTTTATCTGATTTTGACCAAACTTAAGCAGTTTGTTCGTCGTATGATACCGATCACAGAGATGTGACTATTATGAGTCAAAGTTATAGCGCCACCAACTGGCAGCAGGAAGTGTGTTGCTTGCAAAACGCTTTTAAATCAACCTCTTAATTTTACTCAATTTGCTTCAAACTTCATCAGAATAATATCAAAACACAGCCGATGAGAATCTGTGAAGGGGTCCTTGATACATCAAATGCTGTTGCCATGGCAACATGTCAAACTTTAACATTTGTTTCCTGTGTTTTTAAATATAGCTGTGAATAAATTCATATCACTCATAGCAGAATCAGACAGTTCACACCAAACTTTGTCAACATGATGCCAAGATACTGAAGATGTTAAATTGTGAACGGCTTTGGGACATCTTGAACGGTGTTGATGTGGTGATTTATGAAAGTAACAATAAAAAAGATGAAGAGTTATTTTCATATATCTTTAAATTGCATTATTCTAACTCATCAAAACTTTTTTACATATAAAGAACAAGAAATTCTTAGGAAATACGTGTAGTTTCAAAATGTTATCATGCTCAGAGGCCCCAAAAACATTAAAAGTGTCACATAAATTTGTCAGATTAAAGCTCTAATACCAGGGATGAACACTAGAGGTCCTCATAAAATAAGGAATCGTTTGACCTCTAATGCTATTTAGCTCATTCTCAGTGTATAAGAATGAAAATAATCCATAGAATCAGTTGATATAGACTGTACTGTCAGTGTACTTTTACATAATTATTTTGTATAGGTGCTTAAAGAGCATTAAAATCTTTTTTTAATCTTTTAAGGAAAAATTATATGATTTATATACATATATACAATCTCACTGATAGAATAAAAAAATCTTATAAGTATGACACTATACTGCTCAGTTCACTTAATAAGAATGAGAAACAAATACATCAACTAAGTTAATGTATTTATTTTTAATATATTTGTTTATAATTATTTCACAGATGCTTATAGATCATTAAAATAATATTTAAAAATGGATGTAGATCATAAAACATGGTAACTATTTAAAATAGGGTCTCTTTTGTTAACATTGGTTAATGAACTAACACACGAACGAACAACGAACAATATATTTGTACTCGATTTTCTTCAAACTTCATCAGAATGATGTAAAAACACGGCCGATGAGAGTCTGTAAAGGCGTCCCTGATGCATCAAATGCTGTTGCCATGGCAAATAAATAAAAATACAAAATACATTCAAATATTTGTTTCCTGTGTTTTTGAGGCAGATAGCGTGCCTAGAATTTTATTTTCCATTTTCAATTTTCAATGATTTATTATATATTTAAAGTGCAGCATCCTAACTCTTTGAAACTTTTTTCATACAAATAACTATTCATTCTGATTAAACACAGTTCATTTCATAATTATACAAAACTCCACGAATGAAAGAAAATTAAAAAACAAATCTGATCACACTCTGCTCTGCACTCTGTGTGTTTGTGTGGTAAGTGGCTGAGTGTAAGGAGGTGGGATGGGTGGTAAGAGAAAGAGTCAGACAGGAGGAGAGACAGTTAGGGTTAGTCCAAAGGGTTATTGTGAATGCATGTGCCAACTGGGCACCGTTTTCCTGATGCTATCGGGATGGCGACTGCCAGACGGCGAGGGCCCGGTCAACGCTGCTTGCAGCTTTAATTAGGGCCCGAGCCCAAAAGGGCGAAGGCCCTATTGTTCTTCTAAGGGTTATTATTAGGGCCCGAGCCCAAAAGGGCGAAGGCCCTATTGTTCTTCTAAGGGTTATTATTTTTTTTTTTTTTTTTTTTTTTTTTTTTTTTCTTTTTTTCAACCTTCCGGGCACTTTTGGGGGCCTTAACATACTCAAAAACTCTTGAAAATTTGCACATACGTCGGAATCTGCGGCCATCAGGACGCCACAGAGGCTGGGACCCGGGCGTGGTTCAGGGCCTCTACAGCGCCCCCTGGAACACAGTTTGAAAACTTGATGTACTGCGCACACATACTTGCATGTATTGATATGAAACTCGGTACACATATAGATCTCACTGAGCCAAACAACTTTTGTACTCTATGTCATAGGCTCCACCTGACAGGAAGTGAGATATTTAGGGCTGTTTAAAAAGCGCATGCTCTGGAATTTAACGTACTCCTCCCAGGAATTCCATGGGATTGTCACCAAACTCGGTCAGCATGATCTCAAGACATTGGGGACGCTAAATTGCGAGGAGATTTTTGATATCTCGAACGGTTTGGCCGTGGCAAGGCGACAAAGTTATGGCGAGAAATGAGAAACAGGAAGTGTCTAATAACTGTTGACCACATTGCCTGATTCTGATGAAACTTCACCAGATTGTTCGTTGTATGATGCCGATTCCATAAATGTGACTATTATGAGTCAAAGTTATAGCGCCACCAACTGGCAGCAGGAAGTGTGTCATTTTCAAAATGCTTTGATATCAGCCTCTTAATTTTACTCGATTTTCTTTAAACTTCATCAAAATCATGTCAAAACACGGCCGATAAGAATATGTAAAGGGGTCGATGATAAATCGAATGCTGTTGCCATGGCAACATGTCAAACTTTAAAATTAGATTCCTGTCTTTTCGAGGCAGATAACATGCTTAGAATTTCATGAAACTCAACACACACATCAATATTTATGATAGTTAGACACTGGCAAAAGGTCATAAATGGGCGTGGAGCAGGCACTCTATAGCGCCATCTTTTGACAAAAGTTGGGGGGTTAGTTTTTCCTACAGTCACTAAACTCTGTACATATATTAATCTCATCAATTTGGACAACTTTCTAAATCAAACTCATTAGCTGAGACCAACAGGAAGCCGGCTATTTTGATTTGAATGTGGATTTTTGGAAAAATCAGGCTGTAAACAAATGCACACTACTTCTAAGAACAACCAGCTGTTCACACCAAACTTTTTTAACATGAAGAGAATATTCTGAAGATGTTAAATTGCGACCGGATTTTGGATATCTTGAACGGTGTGGACGTGGTGATTTTTTAAAGATATAGTAAAAAATATTTTTATATCTTTAAAGTGCAGCATCCAAACTCTTTAAAACTTTTTTCACACAGAGATCTAATCATTCTGAGCAAGTGCTGGAAATAAAAAATGTATACAAGCTTCTATGAATTAAAGAAAATTTAAAAAAGAACTCAGAAACCTGCTGTCACTCTGGTGAATGTCTCTACAGTATGTGTGTGCGTTCAGTCAGGCACAGAGAAGCTCATTATTGCAGGGGGGAGGGGTGAGAGGCAGAGAGGGTGACAGAGTAGAGAGCCATCCTACAGACCATCTTTGAACAAAATGCACATACTGTATGTAGTGTAATTACATAAATATGTCTGATCTTTGAGAGTCTGATATTTTGAGAAAATATAAAGGGTCACTAAGTCTTTCATTGTTCATTTTTTGCAGTTGTTGTTTTTTATTTATTTTTTACTTAACTGTACCATGAACTTGTCCTATTCAGTCACATAGCAAAAGATTTTAAAAAATACAACTTTTTAGCATGATCAATTTATCTTCATTGATAGACAATATTTACATAGTGTTATTTATTGAATATAAAATCATAATAATAAAAAATTAAGACAAACTTTGACAACAAAACAAACTTTACTGTTATCTCTTCAAAACATCTGAAAACCATAATTTTAAGATCAGTTATAAATATATATATCACCCCGTTAAAATACTCAACTTGATTTTTAAAGATATTTTGAAAGAATGAAGAGTTTATAGAGCACTTTATTGTGTATTGCTGTACACCCACATGAACTGTGTTCATGTTCATGCTAATTCACAGTACATAAACTATATATGAATACTTTTTTTTAGCTTAATATTAATTAACATTAATAAATGCTATTTATTTATTGGTCATGTTAACTAATATAGTTAATGCTAACAAATAAAACTGAATGGCAACATTTTATATTTTGTGTGTATGTGTCTGTGTGTTGATTTTAAAGTCTAACCCTTTCAATTCTGTAAACTTTAAATCCAAACTAGCAGAGGGTTACTTTGAATGCATGTGCCAAGTGGGCACCGTCTTCATTATTGATTCTTAGTAATGTAGCGCTTAAGAGTGATGTCTTATAACAGGAGTCACCAGCAAAGCAATATCCACACAAAAATTGTACAGATAGGTAACGATGACATTTCAGCAGAAGTGGTGGACGTAAAGCAAGCAATAATAACATTTTGTTATCATGAATCTTGTTCTTACTTGTTAGCAGCAGGATATATCATATCTTTCACTAACTCAAACATACCAAGGTCAATCTGCACCAAACTTCATATGTTTGATAATAGTGCTGGCCTGAACACATCTACATGCCAATAATTAGTTACAAGCATAGCGCCACCATCTGGCAGCGGCAAGTTTGGCACATTTAAATGACTAATGACTTTTTTCTATATTTACTGTATTAAAAGCATACTGCCCACCGTTTGCTGATTTCCTGAAGCCACCGGTCGGCGGTGAGCCCAGGTGCGAGGGCCCGTTCATCGCTGCTCGCAGCTTTAATGAATCTTGTTCTTACTTGTTAGCAGCAGGATATATCATATCTTTCACTAACTCAAACATACCAAGGTCAATCTGCACCAAACTTCATATGTTTGATAATAGTGCTGGCCTGAACACATCTACATGCCAATAATTAGTTACAAGCATAGCGCCACCATCTGGCAGCGGCAAGTTTGGCACATTTAAATGACTAATGACTTTTTTCTATATTTACTGTATTAAAAGCATACTGCCCACCGTTTGCTGATTTCCTGAAGCCACCGGTCGGCGGTGAGCCCAGGTGCGAGGGCCCGTTCATCGCTGCTCGCAGCTTTAATTTTTTTTTTTTTTTTTTTTTTTTTTTTTTCTTTTTTTCAACCTTCCGGGCACTTTTGGGGGCCTTAACATACTCAAAAACTCTTGAAAATTTGCACACACGTCGGAATCTGCGGCCATCAGGACGCCACAGAGGCTGGGACCCGGGCGTGGTTCAGGGCCTCTACAGCGCCCCCTGGAACACAGTTTGAAAACTTGATGTACTGCGCACACATACTTGCATGTATTGATATGAAACTCGGTACACATATAGATCTCACTGAGCCAAACAACTTTTGTACTCTATGTCATAGGCTCCACCTGACAGGAAGTGAGATATTTAGGGCTGTTTAAAAAGCGCATGCTCTGGAATTTAACGTACTCCTCCCAGGAATTCCATGGGATTGTCACCAAACTTGGTCAGCATGATCTCAAGACATTGGGGACGCTAAATTGCGAGGAGATTTTTGATATCTCGAACGGTTTGGCCGTGGCAAGGCGACAAAGTTATGGCGAGAAATGAGAAACAGGAAGTGTCTAATAACTGTTGACCACATTGCCTGATTCTGATGAAACTTCACCAGTTTGTTCGTTGTATGATGCCGATTCCATAAATGTGACTATTATGAGTCAAAGTTATAGCGCCACCAACTGGCAGCAGGAAGTGTGTCATTTTCAAAATGCTTTGATATCAGCCTCCTAATTTTACTCGATTTTCTTTAAACTTCATCAAAATCATGTCAAAACACGGCCGATAAGAATATGTAAAGGGGTCGATGATAAATCGAATGCTGTTGCCATGGCAACATGTCAAACTTTAAAATTAGATTCCTGTCTTTTCGAGGCAGATAACATGCTTAGAATTTCATGAAACTCAACACACACATCAATATTTATGATAGTTAGACACTGGCAAAAGGTCATAAATGGGCGTGGAGCAGGCACTCTATAGCGCCATCTTTTGACAAAAGTTGGGGGGCTAGTTTTTCCTACAGTCACTAAACTCTGTACATATATTAATCTCATCAATTTGGACAACTTTCTAAATCAAACTCATTAGCTGAGACCAACAGGAAGCCGGCTATTTTGATTTGAATGTGGATTTTTGGAAAAATCAGGCTGTAAACAAATGCACACTACTTCTAAGAACAACCAGCTGTTCACACCAAACTTTTTTAACATGAAGAGAATATTCTGAAGATGTTAAATTGCGACCGGATTTTGGATATCTTGAACGGTGTGGACGTGGTGATTTTTTAAAGATATAGTAAAAAATATTTTTATATCTTTAAAGTGCAGCATCCAAACTCTTTAAAACTTTTTTCACACAGAGATCTAATCATTCTGAGCAAGTGCTGGAAATAAAAAATGTATACAAGCTTCTATGAATTAAAGAAAATTTAAAAAAGAACTCAGAAACCTGCTGTCACTCTGGTGAATGTCTCTACAGTATGTGTGTGCGTTCAGTCAGGCACAGAGAAGCTCATTATTGCAGGGGGGAGGGGTGAGAGGCAGAGAGGGTGACAGAGTAGAGAGCCATCCTACAGACCATCTTTGAACAAAATGCACATACTGTATGTAGTGTAATTACATAAATATGTCTGATCTTTGAGAGTCTGATATTTTGAGAAAATATAAAGGGTCACTAAGTCTTTCATTGTTCATTTTTTGCAGTTGTTGTTTTTTATTTATTTTTTACTTAACTGTACCATGAACTTGTCCTATTCAGTCACATAGCAAAAGATTTTAAAAAATACAACTTTTTAGCATGATCAATTTATCTTCATTGATAGACAATATTTACATAGTGTTATTTATTGAATATAAAATCATAATAATAAAAAATTAAGACAAACTTTGACAACAAAACAAACTTTACTGTTATCTCTTCAAAACATCTGAAAACCATAATTTTAAGATCAGTTATAAATATATATATCACCCCGTTAAAATACTCAACTTGATTTTTAAAGATATTTTGAAAGAATGAAGAGTTTATAGAGCACTTTATTGTGTATTGCTGTACACCCACATGAACTGTGTTCATGTTCATGCTAATTCACAGTACATAAACTATATATGAATACTTTTTTTTAGCTTAATATTAATTAACATTAATAAATGCTATTTATTTATTGGTCATGTTAACTAATATAGTTAATGCTAACAAATAAAACTGAATGGCAACATTTTATATTTTGTGTGTATGTGTCTGTGTGTTGATTTTAAAGTCTAACCCTTTCAATTCTGTAAACTTTAAACCCAAACTAGCAGAGGGTTACTTTGAATGCATGTGCCAAGTGGGCACCGTCTTCATTATTGATTCTTAGTAATGTAGCGCTTAAGAGTGATGTCTTATAACAGGAGTCACCAGCAAAGCAATATCCACACAAAAATTGTACAGATAGGTAACGATGACATTTCAGCAGAAGTGGTGGACGTAAAGCAAGCAATAATAACATTTTGTTATCATGAATCTTGTTCTTACTTGTTAGCAGCAGGATATATCATATCTTTCACTAACTCAAACATACCAAGGTCAATCTGCACCAAACTTCATATGTTTGATAATAGTGCTGGCCTGAACACATCTACATGCCAATAATTAGTTACAAGCATAGCGCCACCATCTGGCAGCGGCAAGTTTGGCACATTTAAATGACTAATGACTTTTTTCTATATTTACTGTATTAAAAGCATACTGCCCACCGTTTGCTGATTTCCTGAAGCCACCGGTCGGCGGTGAGCCCAGGTGCGAGGGCCCGTTCATCGCTGCTCGCAGCTTTAATTCTTCTTCTTCTTCTTCTTCTCCAAAATGAAAAGTCTTTTTGAGGGCCTAAACATGCCCGAAAACTCACGAAACTTTGCACACGCATCAGACCTGGCGAAAATTTACATCTGATATCGTTTTCAAAAGTGGGTGTGGCAAAATGGCTCGATAGCGCCACCTATAAATTTTCAACGGAGTGCCCCTCGAGCTACGTTTCACGTACATGTACGAAACTCGGTACACATATGTAACACACCAATACCTACAAAAAAGTCTCCTGGTGCAACATCCGAAACCCAACAGGAAGTCCGTTATATTGAATTTCCTGTACGATTTTTGTGCAGTTTTTGCCATTTTCAGGCCTCATACTTTAACGAACTCCTCCTACAGTTTTTATCCGATCATCTTCAAATTTGCTGAGTGTCATCATAAGGCCTTTGCGATGTTAAATTGCGAAGCTTTAGAGTTTTCGTCGAAGGGCGTGTCCGTGGCGGCCGGACAAACTTTGATGTTTCGCCATGAAAAAGGAAGTTGCTATAACTCAGGCATACGATGTCCGATCTGCCTCAAACTTCACATGTTTGATGACAGTCCGGTCCTGAACACACGTCAGTGCCCATATTCAGTTATAGTCATAGCGCCACCTGCTGACAACAGGAAATGACATGTTTAACACTGTTACGGACTCCTAGAAACATATTGAAAAGCGTTAACAAGTCTTAAATAGGCTAGCAACATGCTACAAACATGCTAAAACATGCTAGCAACACTTAGCTAACAGCTAAAGCATGCTATTAATACAAATACTAAAGGAAATTGCTGTAACTCATGTATATAATGTTGAATCTGACCCAAACTTAATTTTCAACATGCTACAAAAATAATAAAGCATGCTAGCAACACTTAGCTAATATGCTAAAGCATGCTAATAATACAATGAAACAGGAAGTTACTCTAACTCAGGCATACAATGTCCAATCAGCCCCAAACTTAACATGTTTGATAAGAATCCTGGCCTAAACACACGCCCATGCCCGTATTCAGTTATAGTCATAGCGCCACCAGCTGGTAACAGGAAGCCACATGTTTAATACTGTTGTGGATGCCTAGCAACATTTTTAAAAAATTCAAGAACTGTTAAACAGGGTAGCAACATGCTAGAAACATGCTATAACATGTTAGCAACATTTAGCTAAGTGCTAAAGCATACTCTTAATGCAATGAAACAGGAAGTTACTGTAACTCAGGCATGCAATGTCCAATCAGCCCCAAACTTCACATGTTTGATAACAGTCCTGGCCTGAAGATATCTACATGCCAATATTCGGTTATAGTTATAGCGCCACCTACTGTCAACAGGAAGTGACATGTTTAACACTGTGACACACTATTAGCAACACACTAAAAAAGCCATTGAGTGCTAAACTAGTTTAAAACGTACTCAAACATGCTAGCAACACTTACTTAGTGCTAAAGCATGTTGTTAAAGACATAAAACAGGAAGTTACTGTAACTCAGACATGCAATGTCCAATCAGCCCCAAACTTCACGTTTGATAAGAGTCCTGGCCTGAAGATATATACATGCCCATATTCAGTTATAGTCACAGCGCCACCTGCTGACAACAGGAAGTGACGTTTAATGGTGTTACGGACTCCTAGCAACATAATAAAAAGCGTCAGCAAGTTTTAAATAGGCTAGCATCATGCTAGAATCATGTTAAAACATGCTAGCAACACTTAGCTGAGAGCTAAAGCATGATATTAATACAAAGAAAAATAAGTGTAACTCATGCATACAATGTCCAATCTGACCCAAGCTTAATATGTTTGATAAGAGTCCTGGTCTGAACACAAGTCCATGCCCATATTCAGTTATAGTCATAGTGCCACCTGCTGGCAACAGGAAGTCACATGTTTAATACTGTTGTGGATGCCAAGCAACATTTTAAAAATATCAACAAGTGTTAAATAGGGTAGCAACATGCTAGAAACATGTTAGCAATATTTAGCTAAGTGCTAAAGCATACTCTTAATGCAATGAAACAGGAAGTTACTGTAACTCAGGCATGCAATGTCCAATCAGCCCCAAACTCAATATGTTTGATAAGAGTCCTGGCCTGAATACATTTACATGCCAATATTCAGTTATAGTCATAGCGCCACCAGCTGGCAACAGCAAATTACTTGTTTTACACTAACTTAAACATGCAATGTACAATTTGCACCAAACTTGACATGTTTGCCAATAGTCCTGGCCTGAAGACACCTAAAAGCTAATATTTCGTAATAGCACCACCTGTTGGCAGCAGGATATGTCATGAATTACACTCAAGCATGCCATGTTCAATCTTCACCAAACTTCATATGTTTGATAAAAGCGCTGGCCTGAAGACATCTGCATGCCAATATTCAGTTATAGGCATAGCGCCACCAGCTGGCAGCAGGAAGATAGGCACATATCAATGACTTTGACATATTCCTCCTACATTTACTGTGCTAATAGCATAGTGCCCACCATTCGCCACCGATCAGCGGTGAGCCCGAGTGCGAGGGCCCTACCATCGCTGCTTGCAGCTTTAATTAGGGCCCGAGCCCAAAAGGGCGAAGGCCCTATTGTTCTTCTAAGGATTCTTATTTTTTTTTTTTTTTTTCAACCGTTGGGGCACTTTTGGGGGCCTTAACATACTCAAAAACTCTTGAAAATTTGCACACACGTTGGAATCTGCCGTCGTCCGGACGCCACAGAGGCTGGGACCCGGGCGTGGTTCAGGGCATCTACAGCGCCCCCTGGAACACAGTTTGAAAACTTGATGTACTGCGCACACATACTTGCACGTACTCATATGAAACTCGGTACACATATAGAACTCATCGAGCTGAACAACTTTTGTACTCTATGTCATGGGCTCCACGCAACAGGAAGTGAGATATTTAGGGCTGTTTAAAAAGCGCATGCTCTGGAATTTAACGTACTCCTCCCAGGAATTCCATGGGATTGTCATCAAACTCAGTCAGCATGATCTCAAGACATTGGGGACGCTAAATTGCGAGGAGATTTTTGATATCTCGAACGGTTTGACCGTGGCAAGGCGACAAAGTTATGGCGAGAAATGAGAAACAGGAAGTGTCTAATAACTGTTGCACACATTGCCTGATTCTGATGAAACTTCACCAGTTTGTTCCTTGTATGATGCCGATTTCATAAATGTGACTATTATGAGTCAATGTTATAGCGCCACCAACTGGCAGCAGGAAACGTGTCATTTTCAAAATGCTTTGAAATCAGCCTCTTAATTTTACTCGATTTTCTTTAAACTTCATCAAAATCATGTCAAAACACGGCCGATAAGAATATGTAAAGGGGTCGATGATAAATCAAATGCTGTTGCCATGGCAACGTGACAAACTTTAAAATTACATTCCTGTCTTTTCGAGGCAGATAACATGCTTAGAAATTCATGAAACTCAACACACACATCAATATTAATGATAGTTAGACACTGGCAAAAGGTCATAAATGGGCGTGGAGCAGGCACTCTATAGCGCCATCTTTTGACAAAAGTTGGGGGGTTAGTTTTTCCTACAGTCACCAAACTCTGTACATATATTGTTCTCATCAATCTGGACAACTTTCTAAATCAAACTCATTAGCTAAGACCAACAGAAAGCCGGCTATTTTGATTTGAAGGTGGATTTTTTGAAAAATCAGGTAGTAAACAAATTCACACTACTCCTAAGAACAACCAGCTGTTCACACCAAACTTTTTTAACATGAAGAGAAGATTCTGAAGATGTTAAATTGCGAGCGGATTTTGGATATCTCGAACGGTGTTGACGTGGTGATTTTTTAAAGATATAGTAAAAAACATAACCCTAATTTTTTATATCTTTAAAGTGCAGCATCCAAACTCTTTAAAACTTTTTTCACACAGAGATCTAATCATTCTGAGCAAGTGCTGGAAATATTAATTTTATATAAGCTTCAATGAATTTAAGAAAATTAAAAAAATAACTCAGAAACCTGCTGTCACTCTGGTGAATGTCTCTACAGTATGTGTGTGCGTTCAGTCAGGCACAGAGAAGCTCATTATTGCAGGGGGGAGGGGTGAGAGGCAGAGAGGGTGACAGAGTAGAGAGCCATCCTACAGACCATCTTTGAACAAAAAATGCACATGTATTTTAATTACATAAATATGTCTGATCTTTGAGAGTCTGATATTTTGAGAAAATATAAAGGGTCACTTAGTCTTTCATTGTTCGTATTTTGCAGTTGTTGTTTTTTATTTATTTTTTACTTAACTGTACCATGAACTTGTCCTATTCAGTCACATAGCAAAAGATTAAAAAAAATACAACTTTTTAGCATGATCAATTTATCTTCATTGATAGACAATATTTACATAGTGTTATTTATTGAATATAAAATAATAATAATAAAAAATTATGACAAACTTTGACAACAAAACAAACGTTACTGTTAATTTCTTCAAAACATCTGAAAACCATAATTTTAAGATCAGTTATAAATATATATCACCCCGTTAAAATACTCAACTTGATTTTTAAAGATATTTTGAAAGAATGAAGAGTTTATAGAGCACTTTATTGTGTATTGCTGTACACCCACATGAACTGTGTTCATGTTCATGTTAATTCACAGTACATAAACTTTATATGAATACTTTTTTTAGCTTAATATTAATTAACATTAATAAATGCTATTTATTTATTGGTCATGTTAACTAATATAGTTAATTTTAACAAATGAAACTGGATGGCAACATTTTATATTTTGTGTGTATGTGTCTGTGTGTTGATTTTAAAGTGTAACCCTTTCAATTCTGTAAACTTAAAATCCAAACTAGCAGATGGTTACTGTGAATGCATGTGCCAACTGGGCACCGTCTTCCTTATTGATTCTTAGTTATGTAGCGCTTAAGAGTGATGTCTTATAACAGGAGTCACCAGCAAAGCAATATCCACACAAAAATTGTACAGATAGGTAACAATGACATTTAAGCAGAAGTGGTGGATGTAAAGGAAGCAATAATAACATTTTGCTATCATCATGAATCATGTTCTTATCATCATTGGTAGCATACTGGTTCACAGTTGGCATTTATCTGAAGTCCTTGCATTGATTGCATTTAGTTAAATCAACATTATATTTGGTCAGTCTGATCTTGAAGCCTTAGAGATGTTAAATTGTGAAGATCTTGAGTTTTCATTAAAGGGCATGTCCGTGGTGGCCTGACAAAGTTTGATGTTTCTGCATAGACATAGAAGTGGTTATAACTTAGCCTGAAAATGTCTGATCTGCCACAAAATTCACAGGTTTGGTAAGAGTCCTGGCCTGAAGACACCTAAAGACCAATATTCAGATATTATCATAGCGCCACCTGTTGGCAGCAGGATATCTCATATATTTCACTAACTCAAACATACCAAGGTCAATCTGCACCAAACTTCATATGTTTGATAATAGTGCTGGCCTGAACACATCTACATGCCAATAATCAGTTATAGGCATAGCGCCACCAGCTGGCAGCGGCAAGTTTGGCACATTAAAGTGACTTTGACATATTTCTCCTACATTTACTGTATTAAAAGCATACTGCCCACCGTTTGCTGATTTCCTGAAGCCACCGGTCGGCGGTGAGCCCGGGTGCGAGGGCCCGTTCATCGCTGCTCGCAGCTTTAATTATTATTATTCTTCTTCTCCGGAATGAATCGCATTTTTGAGGGCCTAAACATACCCGAAAACTCATGAAACTTTGCACACACATCAAACCTGGCGAAAATGGATGTCTGATATGGGTTTCAGAGATGGGTGTGGCAAAACGGCTCGATAGCGCCACCTTTACACGTTCCGCGGTGTGCGCTTTCAGCTATGATTCACGTACATGCATGAAAATCGGTACACACATGTAACTCACCAATACCTACAAAAAAGCCTCCTGGGACAAAATCCGAAACCCAACAGGAAGTCGGTTATTATTAATTTTCTTAGCAAAATTTGTGTCATTTTTGCCATTTTCAGGCGTCGTACTTGAACGAACTCCTCCTAGAGATTTACTCCGATCAACAGCAAATTTGGTGAGTCTAATCTAAAGCCCTTTGTGACGTTAAATTGTGAAGATCTAGAGTTTTCATCGGAGGGCGTGTCCGTGGCGGCCTCGCAATTTTCGATGTTTCGCCATGAAAAAGGAAGTTGCTATAACTTAGGCATAAAATGTCCGATCTGTCCCAAACTTCACATGTGTGATAACACTCCTGACCTGATGACATCTACATATCCATATTCAGTTATAGTCATAGCGCCACCTGCTGGCAACAGGAAGTGTCATGCTGTACTCCACAACCAACTCCTCCTAGAGATTTATACAGATCAACACCAAAATCGGTCAGTCTAATATAAAGGCCTTAGTGATGTTAAATTGTGAAGATCTTGAGTTTTCGTTGAAGGGCGTGTCCGTGGCGGCCTGACAAATTTCGAGGTCTCGCCATGGATATAAAACTTGTTATAACTCAGCCATAAAATGTCCGATTTGCCTCAAACTTCACATATTCGATAAGAGTCCTGGCCTGAACACATCTGAAGGCCAATAATCTATTATAATCACAGCGCCACCTGTTGGCAACAGGAAATGACTTGTATCAAACTCCTCCTAGAGATTTAATGATATCGACATTATATTTGGTCAGTCTGATCTAGAGGCCTTAGAGATGTTAAATTGCGAAGATCTTGAGTTTTCGTTAAAGGGCGTGTCCGTGGCTGCGTGACAAAGTTTGATGTTTCGCCATGGACATAGAAGTTATTATAACTCAGCCATAAAATGTCCGATCTGCCTCAAACTTCACAGGTTTGGTAAGAGTCCTGGCCTGAAGACACCTAAAGGCCAATATTCAGATATTATCATAGCGCCACCTGTTGGTAGCAGGATATATCATATCTTTCACTAACTCAAACATACCAAGGTCAATCTGCACCAAACTTCATATGTTTGATGAAAGTGGTAGCCTAAACACATCTACATGCCAATAATCAGTTATAGGCATAGCGCCACCAGCTGGCGGCAGTAAATTTGGCACATTTAAGTGACTTTGACATATTTCTCCTATTTTTACTGTATTAAAAGCATACTACCCACCATTTGCTGTGTTCCTAAAGCCACCGGTCAGCGGTGAGCCCGTGTGCGAGGGCCCGTTCATCGCTGCTTGCAGCTTTAATTATTAGGGCCCGAGCACCGATGGTGTGAGGACCCTATTGGATCTGCTTCGTTTATTATTATTATTATTATTCTTCTTCTCCGGAATGAATCGCATTTTTGAGGGCCTAAACATACCCGAAAACTCATGAAACTTTGCACACACATCAAACCTGGCGAAAATGGATGTCTGATATGGGTTTCAGAGATGGGTGTGGCAAAACGGCTCGATAGCGCCACCTTTACACGTTCCGCGGTGTGCGCTTTCAGCTATGATTCACGTACATGCATGAAAATCGGTACACACATGTAACTCACCAATACCTACAAAAAAGCCTCCTGGGACAAAATCCGAAACCCAACAGGAAGTCGGTTATTATTAATTTTCTTAGCTAAATTTGTGTCATTTTTGCCATTTTCAGGCGTCGTACTTGAACGAACTCCTCCTAGAGATTTACTCCGATCAACAGCAAATTTGGTGAGTCTAATCTAAAGCCCTTTGTGACGTTAAATTGTGAAGATCTAGAGTTTTCATCGGAGGGCGTGTCCGTGGCGGCCTCGCAATTTTCGATGTTTCGCCATGAAAAAGGAAGTTGCTATAACTTAGGCATAAAATGTCCGATCTGTCCCAAACTTCACATGTGTGATAACACTCCTGACCTGATGACATCTACATATCCATATTCAGTTATAGTCATAGCGCCACCTGCTGGCAACAGGAAGTGTCATGCTGTACTCTACAACCAACTCCTCCTAGAGATTTATACAGATCAACACCAAAATCGGTCAGTCTAATATAAAGGCCTTAGTGATGTTAAATTGTGAAGATCTTGAGTTTTCGGTAAAGGGCGTGTCCGTGGCGGCCTGACAAATTTCGAGGTCTCGCCATGGATATAAAACTTGTTATAACTCAGCCATAAAATGTCCGATTTGCCTCAAACTTCACATATTCGATAAGAGTCCTGGCCTGAACACATCTGAAGTCCAACATTCTATTATAATCACAGCGCCACCTGTTGGCAACAGGAAATGACTTGTATCAAACTCCTCTTAGAGATTTAATGATATGAACATTATATTTGGTCATTCTGATCTAGAGGCCTTAAAGATGTTCAATTCCGAAGATCTTGAGTTTTCGTTAAAGGGCGTGTCTGTGACGGCCTGACAAAGTTTGATGTTTCGCCATGGACATAGAAGTTGTTATAACTCAGCCATAAAATGTCCGATCTGCCTCAAACTTCACAGGTTTGGTAAGAGTCCTGGCCTGAAGACACCTAAAGGCCAATATTCAGATATTATCATAGCGCCACCTGTTGGCAGCAGGATATATCATATCTTTCACTAACTCAAACATACCAAGGTCAATCTGCACCAAACTTCACATGTTTGATGAAAGTGGTGGCCTGAACACATCTACATGCCAATAATCAGTTATAGACATAGCGCCACAAGCTGGCAGCAGGAAATTTGGCACATTTAAGTGACTTTGACATATTTCTCCTATTTTTACTGTATTAAAAGCATACTACCCACCATTTGCTGTGTTCGTAAAGCCACCGGTCGGCGGTGAGCCCGTGTGCGAGGGCCCGTTCATCGCTGCTTGCAGCTTTAATTATTATTATTCTTCTTCTCCGGAATGAATCGCATTTTTGAGGGCCTAAACATACCCGAAAACTCATGAAACTTTGCACACACATCAAACCTGGCGAAAATGGATGTCTGATATGGGTTTCAGAGATGGGTGTGGCAAAACGGCTCGATAGCGCCACCTTTACACGTTCCGCGGTGTGCGCTTTCAGCTATGATTCACGTACATGCATGAAAATCGGTACACACATGTAACTCACCAATACCTACAAAAAAGCCTCCTGGGACAAAATCCGAAACCCAACAGGAAGTCGGTTATTATTAATTTTCTTAGCAAAATTTGTGTCATTTTTGCCATTTTCAGGCGTCGTACTTGAACGAACTCCTCCTAGAGATTTACTCCGATCAACAGCAAATTTGGTGAGTCTAATCTAAAGCCCTTTGTGACGTTAAATTGTGAAGATCTAGAGTTTTCATCGGAGGGCGTGTCCGTGGCGGCCTCGCAATTTTCGATGTTTCGCCATGAAAAAGGAAGTTGCTATAACTTAGGCATAAAATGTCCGATCTGTCCCAAACTTCACATGTGTGATAACACTCCTGACCTGATGACATCTACATATCCATATTCAGTTATAGTCATAGCGCCACCTGCTGGCAACAGGAAGTGTCATGCTGTACTCCACAACCAACTCCTCCTAGAGATTTATACAGATCAACACCAAAATCGGTCAGTCTAATATAAAGGCCTTAGTGATGTTAAATTGTGAAGATCTTGAGTTTTCGTTGAAGGGCGTGTCCGTGGCGGCCTGACAAATTTCGAGGTCTCGCCATGGATATAAAACTTGTTATAACTCAGCCATAAAATGTCCGATTTGCCTCAAACTTCACATATTCGATAAGAGTCCTGGCCTGAACACATCTGAAGGCCAATAATCTATTATAATCACAGCGCCACCTGTTGGCAACAGGAAATGACTTGTATCAAACTCCTCCTAGAGATTTAATGATATCGACATTATATTTGGTCAGTCTGATCTAGAGGCCTTAGAGATGTTAAATTGCGAAGATCTTGAGTTTTCGTTAAAGGGCGTGTCCGTGGCTGCGTGACAAAGTTTGATGTTTCGCCATGGACATAGAAGTTATTATAACTCAGCCATAAAATGTCCGATCTGCCTCAAACTTCACAGGTTTGGTAAGAGTCCTGGCCTGAAGACACCTAAAGGCCAATATTCAGATATTATCATAGCGCCACCTGTTGGTAGCAGGATATATCATATCTTTCACTAACTCAAACATACCAAGGTCAATCTGCACCAAACTTCATATGTTTGATGAAAGTGGTAGCCTAAACACATCTACATGCCAATAATCAGTTATAGGCATAGCGCCACCAGCTGGCGGCAGTAAATTTGGCACATTTAAGTGACTTTGACATATTTCTCCTATTTTTACTGTATTAAAAGCATACTACCCACCATTTGCTGTGTTCCTAAAGCCACCGGTCAGCGGTGAGCCTGTGTGCGAGGGCCCGTTCATCGCTGCTTGCAGCTTTAATTATTATTATTATTATTATTATTATTATTATTCTTCTCCAAAATGAATCGCATTTTTGAGGGCTTAGACATACCCGAAAACTCATGAAACTTTGCACACACATCAAACCTGGCGAAAATTTACGTCTGATATGGGTTTCAGAAGTGGGTGTGGCAAAATGGCTCGACAGCGCCACCTTTAGACGTTCAGCGGTGTGCGCTTTCAGCTGTGATTCACGTACATGCACGGAAATCGGTACACACATGTAACACACCAATACCTACAAAAAAGCCTCTTGGAGCAAAATCCGGAACCCAACAGGAAGTCGGTTAATATTAATATTCTCAACAAAATTTGTGTCATTTTTGCCATTTTCAGGCGTCGTACTTGAACGAACTCCTCCTAGAGATTTATTCGGATCAACGCCAAATTTGCAGAGTCTAGTTTAAAGCCCTTTGTGACGTTAAATTGTGAAGATCTAGAGTTTTCATCGGAGGGCGTGTCCGTGGCGGCCTCGCAAATTTCGATGTTTCGCCATGAAAAAGGAAGTTGCTATAACTCAGGCATACAATGTCCGATCTGTCCCAAACTTCTCATGTGTGATAACACTCCTGACCTGATGACATCTACATGCCCATATTCAGTTTTACTCATAGCGCCACCTGCTGGCAACAGGAAGTGTCATGCTGTACTCTGCAACAAACTCCTCCAAGAGATTTAATCAGATCAACACCAAAATCGGTCAGTCTAATAAAAAGGCTTTAGTGATGTTAAATTGCGAAGATCTTGAGTTTTTGTTGAAGGGCATGTCCGTGGCGGCCTGACAAATTTCGAGGTCTCGCCATGGATATAAAACTTGTTATAACTCAGCCATAAACTGTCCGATTTGCCTCAAACTTCACATGTTCGATAAGAGTCCTGGCCTGAAAACATCTGAAGGCCAATATTCTATTATAATTGCAGCGCCACCTGTTGGCAACAGGAAATGACTTGTAGCAAACTCCTCCTAGAGATTTAATGATATCAACATTATATTTGGTCAGTCTGATCTAGAGGCCTTAGAGATGTTAAATTGCGAAGATCTTGAGTTTTCGTTATAGGGCGTGTCTGTGGCGGCGTGACAAAGTTTGATGTTTCGCCATGGACATAGAAGTTGTTATAACTCAGCCATAAAATGTCTGATCTGCCTCAAACTTCACAGGTTTGGTAAGAGTCCTGGCCTGAAGACACCTAAAGGCCAATATTCAGATATTATCATAGCGCCACCTGTTGGCAGCAGGATATATCATATCTTTCACTAACTCAAACATACCAAAGCCAATCTGCACCAAACTTCATATGTTTGATAAAAGTGCTGGCCTGAACACATCTACATGCCAATGATCAGTTATAGGCATAGCGCCACCAGCTGGCAGCAGGAAATTTGGCACTTTTAAGTGACTTTCATATATTTGTCCTATTTTTACTGTATTAAAAGCATACTGCCCACCATTAGCTGTGTTCCTAAAGCCACCGGTCGGCGGTGAGCCCGTGTGCGAGGGCCCGTTCATCGCTGCTTGCAGCTTTAATTAGGGCCCGAGCCCAAAAGGGCGAAGGCCCTATTGTTCTTCTAAGGATTCTTATTTTTTTTATTTTTTTTTTTTTTTGTTAACCTTCCGGGCACTTAAGGGGGTCTTAACATACTCAAAAACTCTTGAAAATTTGCACAGACGTCGGAATCTGCGGCCATCAGGACGCCACAGAGGCTGGTACCGGGGCGTGGCAAGGGGACTCTACAGCGCCCCCTGGAATTTTGAGGGCCATATAGCACACATACTTGAACGTACACATATGAAACTCAGTACACTTATAGAACTCATTGAGCTGAACAACTTTTGTACTCTATGTCATTTTCTCCACGCAACAGGAAGTGAGATATTTAGGGCTGTGTAAAAAGCGCATGCTCTGGAATTTAACGTACTCCTCCCAGGGTTTCGATAGGATTGTCACCAAACTCGGTCAGCATGATCTCAAGACATTGGGGACGCTAAATTGCGAGGGGATTTTTGATATCTCGAACGGTTTGGCCGTGGCAAGGCGACAAAGTTATGGCGAGAAATGAGAAACAGGAAGTGTCTAATAACTGTTGCACACATTGCCTGATTCTGATGAAACTTCACCAGATTGTTCGTTGTATGATGCCGATTCCATAAATGTGACTATTATGAGTCAAAGTTATAGCGCCACCAACTGGCAGCAGGAAGCGTGTCATTTTCAAAATGCTTTGAAATCAGCCTCTTAATTTTACTTGATTTTCTTTAAACTTCATCAAAATCATGTCAAAACACGGCTGATAAGAATATGTAAAGGGGTCGATGATAAATCAAATGCTGTTGCCATGGCAACGTCTCAAACTTTAAAATTAGATTCCTGTCTTTTCGAGGCAGATAACATGCTAAGAATTTCATGAAACTCAACACACACATCAATATTAATGATAGTTAGACACTGGCAAAAGGTCATAAATGGGCGTGGAGCAGGGACTCTATAGCGCCATCTTTTGACAAAAGTTGGGGGGTTAGTTTTTCCTACAGTCACCAAACTCTGTACATATATTGTTCTCATCAATCTGGACAACTTTCTAAATTAAACTCATTAGCTAAGACCAACAGGAAGCCGGCTATTTCCATTTGAATGTGTTTTTTTGGAAAAATCAGGCTGTAAACAAATTCACACTTCTTCTAAGAACAACCAGCTATTCACACCAAACTTTTTTAACATGAAGAGAAGATTCTGAAGATGTTAAATTGCGAGCGGATTTTGGATATCTTGAATGGTGTTGACGTGGTAATTTTTTAAAGATGTAGTAAAAAACATAACCGTCATTTTATTTATATCTTTAAAGTGCAGCATCCAAACTCTTTACAACTTTTTTCACACAGAGATCTAATCATTCTGAGCAAGTGGTGTTAATATAAATTTTCTACAAGCTTCAATGAATTAATGAAAATTAAAAAACGAAATCAGAAACCTGCTGTCACTCTGGGTGAATGTCTCTACTGTATGTATGTGCGTTCAGTCAGGCTGAGAGAAGCTCATTATTGCAGGGGGAGGGGTGAGAGGCAGAGAGGGTGACAGAGTAGAGAGCCATGCTACAGACCATCTTTGAGTTAGAAATGCACATATATGTACTTTAATTACATAAATATGTCTGATCTTTGAGTGTCTGATATTTTGAGAAAATATAAAGGGTCATTAAGTCTTTCATTGTTTGTATTTTGCAGTTGTTGTTTTTTATTTATTTTTTACTGAACTATACCATGAACTTGTCCTATTCAGTCACATAGCAAAAGATTAAGAAAAATACAACTTTTAAGCATGAGTGATTTATCTTCATTGTAGACAATATTTTCATAGTGTTATTTATTAAATATAAAATTATAATAATTAAAAATTTCAAGACAAACTTTGACAACAAAAACTTTGCTGTTATCTGTTCAAAACATCTGAAAACCATCATTTTAAGATCAGTTATATATATATCGCCCCATTAAAATACTCAACTTGATTTTTAAAGATATTTTGAAGGAATGAAGCGTTTATAGAGCACTTTATTGTGTATTGCTGTACACCCACATTAACTGTGTTCATGTTAATTCACAGTACATAAACTATATATAAATACTTTTTTTAGCTTAATATTAATTAACATTAATAAATGCTATTTATTTATTGGTCATGTTAACTAATATAGTTAATGTTAACAAATGAAACTGGATGGCAACATTTTATATTTTGTGTGTATGTGTCTGTGTGTTGATTTTAAAGTCTAACCCTTTCAATTCTGTAAACTTAAAATCCAAACTAGCAGAGGGTTACTGTGAATGCATGTGCCAACTGGGCACCGTCTTCCTTATTGATTCTTAGTTATGTAGTGCTTAAGAGTGATGTCTTATAACAGGAGTCACCAGCAAAGCAATATCCACACAAAAATTGTACAGATAGGTAACAATGACATTTAAGCAGAAGTGGTGGACGTAAAGCAAGCAATAATAACATTTTGTTATCATCATGAATTACATGTTCTTATCATCATCATCAGAATATTGGGAAAATGTTCCCTATATTGTGAACGGCTTTGGGATATCTTGAACGGTGTTGATGTGGTGATTTATGAAAGTAACAATAAAAAAGATGAAGAGATATTTTCATTTATCTTTAAATTGCATTATTCTAACTCATCAAAACTTTTTACATATAAAGAACAAGAAATCCTTAGGATATACGTGTAGTTTCAAAATGTTATCAGAGGCCCCAAAAACATTAAAAGTGTCATTTAAATTTGTCAAATTAAAGCTCTAATACCAGGGATGAACACTAGAGGTCCTCATAAGATAAGGAATCGTTTGACCTCTAATGCTATTTAGCTCATTGTCAGTGTATAAGAATGACAATAATCCATAGAATCAGTTGATATAGACTGTACTGTCAGTGTACTTTTACATAATTATTTTGTATAGGTGCTTAAAGAGCATTAAAATCTTTTTTTTATCTTTTAAGGGAAAATTATATGATTTAAATACATATATATACACTCTCACTGGTAGAACAAACAATCTTATAAGTATGACACTATAATGCTCAGTTCACTTAATTAGAATGAGAAACAAATACAAAAAGGCCAAACAAAAAATCAACTAAGTTAATATGTATTTATTTTTAATATATTTGTTTATAATTATTTCACAGATGCTTATAGATTATTAAAATAATATTTAAAAATGCTTGTAGACCATAAAACATGGTAACTATTTAAAATAGGGTCTCTTTTGTTAACAATGGCTAATGAACTAACAAACACGAACAAACAACGAACAATATATTTGTACTCGATTTTCTTCAAACTTCATCAGAATAATGTAAAAGCCCAGATGCATCAAATGCTGTTGCCATGGCAAATAAATAAAAATAAAAAATACATTAAAATATTTGTTTCCTGTGATATTTAAGGCAGATAGCGTGCTTAAAATTTCATTTTCCATTTTCAATTTTCAGTGATTTATTATATATTTAAAGTGCAGCATCCTAACTCTTTGAAACTTTTTTCATACAAATAACTATTCATTCTGATCAAACACAGTTCATTTCATAATTATACAAAACTCCACGAATGAAAGAAAAAAAAAACATATCTGATCTCACTCTGCTCTGCAGGAGGAGAGACAGTAAAGGTTAGTCCAAAGGGTTACTGTGAATGCATGTGCCAACTGGGCACCGTTTTCCTGATGCTATCGGGATGGCGACTGCACAGACGGCGAGGGCCCGGTCATCGCTGCTTGCAGCTTTAATTATTATTATTCTTCTTCTTCTCCAAAGTGAATCGCATTTTAGAGGACCTAAACATTCCCGAAAACTCACAAAACTTTGCACACACATCAAACCTGGCGAAAATTTACGTCTGATTTGGGTTTCAGAAGTGGGTGTGGCAAAATGGCTCGACAGCGCCACCTTTAGACGTTCAGCGGTGTGCGCTTTCAGCTGTGATTCACGTACATGCACCGAAATCGGTACACACATGTAACTCACCAATACCTACAAAAAAGCCTCTTGGAACAAAATCCGGAACCCAACAGGAAGTCGGTTAATATTAATATTCTCAGCAAAATTTGTGTCATTTTTGCCTTTTTCAGGTGTCATACTTGAACGAACTCCTCCTACAGATTTATTCGGATCAACGCCAAATTTGCAGAGTCTAGTCTAAAGCCCTTTGTGACGTTAAATTGTGCAGATCTAGAGTTTTCATCGGAGGGCGTGTCCGTGGCGGCCTCGCAAATTTCAATGTTTCGCCATGAAAAAGGAAGTTGCTATAACTCAGGCATACAATGTCCTATCTGTCCCAAACTTCACATGTGTGATAACACTCCTGACCTGAAGACATCTAGATGCCCATATTCAGTTATAGTCATAGCGCCACCTGCAGGCAACAGGAAGTGTCATGCTGTACTCTACAACCAACTCCTCCTAGAGATTTATTCAGATCAACACCAAAATCGGTCAGTCTAATATAAAGGCCGTAGCGATGTTAAATTGTGAAGATCTTGAGTTTTCGGTAAAGGGCGTGTCCGTGGCGGCCTGACAAATTTCGAGGTCTCGCCATGGATATAAAACTTGTTATAACTCAGCCATAAAATGTCCGATTTGCCTCAAACTTCACATATTCCATAAGAGTCCTGGCCTGAACACATCTGAAGGCCAATATTCTATTATAATCACAGCGCCACCTGTTGGCAACAGGAAATGACTTGTATCAAACTCCTCCTAGAGATTTAATGATGTCAACATTATATTTGGCCATTCTGATCTAGAGGCCTTAGAGATGTTAAATTGTGAAGATCTTGAGTTTTCGTTAAAGGGCGTGTCTGTGGCGGCATGACAAAGTTTGATGTTTCGCCATAGACATATAAGTTGTTATAACTCAGCCATAAAATGTCCGATCTGCCTCAAACTTCACTGGTTTGGTAAGAGTCCTGGCCTGAAGACACCTAAAGGCCAATATTCAGATATTATCATAGTGCCACCTGTTGGCAGCAGGATATATCATATCTTTCACTAACTCAAACATACCAAGGTCAATCTGCACCAAACTTCATAAGATTGATGAAAGTGGTGGCCTGAACACATCTACATGCCAATAATCAGTTATATGCACAGCGCCACCAGCTGGCAGCAGGTAATTTGGCACATTTAAGTGACTTTGATCTATTTTTCCTACATTTACTGTATTAAAAGCATACTGCCCACCGTTTGCTGTGTTCCTAAAGCCAGCGGTCGGCGGTGAGCCCGTGTGCGAGGGCCCGTTCATCGCTGCTTGCAGCTTTAATTTTTTTTACCTTTGATAAACAGCCAAGTCCATCTGTCCTGAGCACGAGTTTAGCATCAGGCTCGTTACATGTGAACGCGCTCTGCCGTAGAATACGCAAACACCGGAAGCGATCTGTCGCTTGTATACAACACTCATTGTTTACACAGTGCACAGAGACTGTGGGTACAGCGGCTATTCAAAATGGTAATTACTTGTGCTTATCCTGGTTGTTCAAACTGATTTAAAGCTAAAAGATTACGTTTGCTTGCGCAAACTCATCCGGGACTTTTCACCGATTTCCCCTTACGACGTATACTACGGCAGAGCGCGTTCACATGTAACGAGTCGAATGCTAAACTCGTGCTCATGACAGATGGACGTGGCTGTGTATCAAAGGTAAAAAATGATATAAATACTGTTCAGTTTCTTGCAAAAAAAAAAAACGATCATTTCGTGTCTTAGGACATCAATGTATCGTCACGAGCCGCAGGGTGGCATTTGGATTTGTCTGTGCATGTTTTTGTTTACTTTTAAAGGTCTGGTGCAAATCTATGTCCATTATTTGGCTGACAGACTGCACCGGTTTTCGTTAAAAATCTTCGTCGCTCTGACTACGTCACCTTCTTCGTTGCTCTGATTGGTTGTAGCGCTATCCTATTGCGTGGAGAGGGAGTTTGAAAGACAACCGTTTATCCTACCCCTCCGGTTGAGCCCTGTCTATGGAGAGTGCACAGACCCTACATTTATGTGGGTTTGGCTTGTCAGGCTAATTCAGGTCAGTACTAAATAAAAAATAATATGCATTTTGTATGATCCCTCATATTTTACTAAAACAATTAACTTTTTGCAGTACCTCAACTGTCATAGTGAGTAAGTGCGACCTAGACGGTGAATAGTGATGTTTTTGGGAATAAAATGATTCTGTCAGAAGAACTGTGAGAAATGCATGTCTGTTCTATCTAGCTTTTCACTTACACATCCACAGTAAGGCAAATTTAAATGTTTTTAGTGTGGATGAGAAACTTTTGGAAAACGGACAGAGAGTGTTTTGAAACAAAATTCAGTTTTCAAATGAATTGCCCAAGAAAAATTCACTTACGTGAGCACACCTTTTATAAAATTTAGGCTGTTAACAGCAAAAGCAGAAAAGCAGCCTAGAAAAAACTAATTATTCATGATCAATCCTTTTGATTTCACAAGATGGACTCCACTGTACTGACACCAACTTGAAATCCATCCCCAAAATTTCAAATCAATCTTAAGCCAAGCCCCCCCAAAACCCTCCCATCTGATAAAGCAGTGATAGTGCCAGGACCTGACAAATGATGTACAGCCTGCTGTCTTCAGGAACATATTGGATTTTCAGGCCTGCTGATTTGCTGAGAGATTGAGCCCAAACCCCCACTTTCATCCCCCTTGTGGCTTCCTAAAGGAGACCTTGGGGAATTCGGCTTTTTTTTAGTGGATTCATTGTTGCAATTAAAAATAATGCCAGGAGCCCCTTGAGGTATCACAGAATAAGTGCATGCACGTGTGTGTATGTGCTTGTGCCTCACTAGGAAACGGGGCCCAGCCCCCCAATCACAGCTGCTCTCCACGGACACAAACTAGCGGCGAGCGACAGGGGCTTAAAAATCCAACAACACTAATCAGCAAATTGATTACAGGACGTTTCTTCTTTCAGCAGGGCTTACAGCACCTAACACACAATCAAGGCCAGACTTATCCCGCATTGACAACACCGCACACCGGCGGACGAGGGTAAAAGAGGGCTGCAGCTGCCACCATTTCACACTAAATGACCATATGCGAGTGTGGAAAAACATCCATGTTTCAATTTACAGTCTGCGGTTGCTTGTAAAACAGACAGTAAACAACTTGAACCGAAAATGAGTTAGTAATCATTCTGTTATGCTAACAAATGACGGATTTGCAAGCCCATATCAAAACTATACCACTTTGTATACACAAAGGGGCTTAAGAAAGCACTAACACGATTGAAAAATGTAGAGTAATTCCAATAAATCCTTGTTTTGAATTTCAGGCTTCTACAAAACATCTCGCGTGTGTCGCGTCACATGATGCGTTGCTGGGGAATCCCACTCTCACCCTCCCAACAACAAAAAAACAACTGGATTTAAGGATTTGCTTACCCAGGGTGCTTATTCGTCGTTTGGTATTACGTCCTCTGGGATTAACATTTCTATTACCAAATGTGAAAGGCAGTAAGAGAGACAGTAATCATAGATCAAGAGAGTGAAACCCCCCACCGAAAGACTCGTGCAAAACAAAGGGAATAGAAAAAAAATGGTTGCACATGATTTAGGTATGTGGCATTCAGCTCGGAGAAATTCCCCTGAGGGGTGTTTGTCTTAAAAGGATCACTCTTTATTTCACTTCATATAAAAAGATCCATTGATATGTACACACATTCTCAGAGGTTCATTAGCGTCAGTCACAATTCCAGTGGAGACAGTCTCAGCCCAGATGTTACTATGGTACTGCGTTGAAAACAAACCCATACAGCGCTTCGCATTTAATCAGATTTTATCCCACTTCACTTATTCCACATTCTTCAGTGATCGTACAGTGCGACGGCTCTAATGAAAACACATCAATCCAACTGAGAAAGACATGTTTCGACTCAAAATCATATTAAAGATTAGATGGATTGGTGTGGAGCCATTAGAAAAAGTAGGTAAAATAGAAAGACGGCCTACATAATCATCGAAATGAGTCGGGACCAGCCTTTTGGGCGAATCTCTCAAAAGCCTGTCAGGAAATATCTGGGTCACATTTCACCACAAAATCATTAGGAGGAAAAAAAAAAAAAAAAAAAAGAAATTATATTTTGCATAAAGAACATGAAGCCTACATTTCAGATAATTAAGATTAGAAAAAAAAAATCTCATTAATGTATCTTGAAGTTACTTTGCCAGTATCGTTATATGATTATTGCCACAATAACAGTATTTTAAAAACAGCATTTTTTAAACTGAAATGAGCATAAATTAATGTGAGCCATGCTTTTTTTTTTAAATGTTTGTTTTAAAGAAGTCTTTATTGCTCACCAAGGCTGTGTTTATTTGATTAAAAATAACAGTAATACTGTGAAATATTATTGCGATTTAAAATAGTGGTTTTCTATTTTAATGTACTTTAAAATAGAATTTATTTCTGTGATGCAAAGCTGAATTTTCAGCATTATTACTCCAGTCTTCAGTGTCAAATAATCCTTTAGAAATTATTCTAATATGATGATTTATTAGGTCGGAAACAGCTTTTTTAAAGTACTTTTTTTCAGAATTCTTTGATGAATAAAATGTTTGAAAAGATCAGCATTTTTTTTTTTTTAATTGAACAGTAGTGTATAGTTTTTAAAATTTCTAAGTTTAGATTTGGTTTTTCTTTTGTTCTTTGTTTGAAAGAAATGAATATGTTTATTCAGCACAGATGTTAAATTATTAGATAAAAAGATATAGGTAAAGACTTACATTGTTAGAAAACATTTCTATTTTGAATAAATACTGTTCTTTTTTAGTCAAAGAATATTGAAAATACATTGAAATATTAAGTGACAATTGATAATTAACAGCATATTAGAATGATTTCTGAACGATCGTGTGACACTGAAGACTGGAGTGATGATTCTGAAAATGCAGCTTTGCATCGCAGAAATACATTTTATCTGAAAGTATATTCAAATTACTTTAAATATTACTGTTTTTCTAAATTTTATATATAAAAAAAACACACTCAAAATCTTACTAATCCCAAACTTTTGTACAGCAGTGTATTCACATCACATTTTTCTAAGCAAAAATATTTTCTTATTTAATTTTAATTTTGGAGTGAAATATAACCGGACATTTTTGAACAGATTTTGAGAGAGGTTTACCCTGTAACATATCTAATGCTATAGCGCTGCAACTGTTGCTGTTTCTCCTGTGCTTTAGGTCTTCTGATGGGAGAGTAGCGTTTTATTTGTGGTTGAGGAGCTGGCGAGAGTGGGTGTGAACGGCCTCTACGAATGCGCCCACATTTTCTGGGTCCATATCAGGGTACAGGCCGTGACCCAGATTAGCGATGTAGCCCTTGGTGCCAAAGCCCTCCAACATCCTCTTCACGATCTCTGATATGCGCTCCTGCTCACATATAAACAAAGAGAACAGTCTGGGTTGGATATCATACATCAGGTTTGTCCACTGGTTAAAATCTACAAGCTATGGTTATTTTAAATAACTTCAGAAATGATGATGGAAAATATGTATTTCGGAGGCATCGAGACAATGCTATGAAAGCCATGTTTGTAATGGATGAGCAATGAAAGCCAAAGACGGCTCTGTGTGGAAAACAGCTGCTCTTACGGCTCATATTTCCAGCAGGGCCTAAATTTGTAAAAACAAAATGGCCTCTTTATTTTGAAATGGACTAACCAGAAGTAAAGTTATGCTTTTGAAGCACAAACCCACTCTATACAGAGTGGACTAAACTGAGGTGATGCAATTGGGTTTTTTGATTGGGTTGTGTGTTATTTTGATGTTTTTTTCCTCACCTTTGTGGCATAAAGAGCGCAGGGATCCATGTTGCCTTGCAAACTAACTTTTCCTCCAGTCCTGACACTGAAAAACACAAACAATGAAAGAAACTGTTACTTGACGAAAGTGGATCTCTCAGCAGGACAATGATCTTAAAAACAGGGACAAAGGAAAAGAAGAAAATGTCTTATAATGAGCCAGCCAAAGCCCTGATCTCACTCCAACTGTGTCACGGTTTGAAATATGGGGTGCGCAAGTGTCATCGAATAAACCCGAACAATCTGGAGAAAATCTGCCTGAAAGAAGAGGCCAAGTATCACACCTGTACAAATGGGAGTTTCAGTTCTTTGAAACAGAACTATCAAGGTACAAAACTTCAGCAGGCCTACGATCTGGAAGTGAGAGTTGCTTATGAGTGTGAATACTTTCGCAAGGCGGATTTCTGAAATCAGTAAACAAGCTCTCACGTCAAAACCACACCATATCTCTGTGACTGACCGTGCTGAACGTGGATCTATGGTCCAGTCGAGACCCACGACTTCATAACCAGACTCAGAGAGGTCCTCAAGCCCATAATGACCATCTTTAGCAAAAACGATCTGCAAATAAAACAGAAAAGACAAAAATAGAGCAACTGAGAGATCACCGAAGGAGATTCTCTTGGAAACTTTTAAAAGAGATGCCTGCGAGAAAACCTGACCTGATACTGACAACTAGTGGCAAATATTTTTATTACAAGTGTGCATGTGTGTGTAACATTGCTGGTCCATGCGTTCAAAAAGAAAATGTTAGCAGTATGTAATCATTTTCATGAATAAGTCAACATTATATAATGCTTAAAGGAGTAGTTCACTTTCAGAACAGAAATTTACAGAAACTATGTTTCTTGAGGAAAACATTTGAAGATTTCTTTTCATATAATGGACTTCAGTGGTGCCCTCAAGTTCGAATTTACAAAATGCAGTTTAAATGCATCTTTAAAGGCGAGGTAGAAGGGTCTAGTGAAAAACTGGCAAAACGATTGGTTATTTTCAAAACAAACTAAGTTTAACTGAGACAGCGATGTTGGACGAGTTTTTCAACATACCCTAACTGTATTGACCCAGATTACAAAGACTACGCATGCGCGACATAGAGACAAGACCAGCATTTGAGGTTAAAAAAAATATAAATAGTCAATTTGTTTTGAAAAAGGCTGATTGTTTCACTAGATAAGACCCTTATTCCTCGGCTGGGATCAATTAGAGCCCTTGGAAGCTGCATTTAAACTGTATTTTGTTCAAACTTGGGGGCTCCATTGAAGTCCACTATATGGAGATAATTGTTTGAAATGTTTTCCTCAAGAACATCATTTTTTTTACGACTGAAGAAAAAAAGACATGAACATCTTAAAACTCTCTGTAAAATTTTGTTCTGGATGTGAACTAATCCTTTAACAGCTTAATGGTTTGTTTACATTTTAGTATGAATACAATGAATACATTTCGAACTAACATTAACCATTGTTATTATATAATTATATATCATTTAAATAATAATAAAAATCTCTTATGTCACTGTAGTTTCACAGTCCCTGGCATTCAGATCAGCTCTAGTCTTAAAAATAAATAAATAAATTGAAGCACTAGCACTTCTCATGTTACTGACATATCTTGGGATGAATCACTTATGTTGTTGTTTTACATATTTAAAAACACATATTAAGTGTTACTTTAAATTAAAGGGACAGTTCACCAAAAAATGAAAAAAAAAAAAAAAAAAAAACATGATTCACTCACCCTTAAAGGAGTAGTTCACTTTCAGAACAAAAATTTACAGATTATGTACTCACCCCCTTGTCATCCAAGATGCTTATGTATTTCCTTTCTTCAGTCGAAAAGAAATTATGTTTTTTGAGAAAACAAAACATTTCAGGATTTGTCTCCATATAATGGATTTCTATGGTGCCCCCGCGTTTGAACTTCCAAAATGCAGTTTAAACGCAGCTTCAAAGGGCTCTAAACGATCCCAGCCAGGAAGAAGGGTCTAATCTAGCGAAACGATTGGTTATTTTCTAAAAATATTTACAATTTATATGCTTTTACCTCAAACGCTCGTCTTGCCTAACTCTGCATAAACTCTGTGTATTTCACTTCAAGACAGTTAGGGTATGTTGTAAAACTCCCATCTCATTTTCTCCTCCAACTTCAAAATCATCCTACATCGCTGCAGAAGTACCGACCCAGTGTTTACAAAGTGAACATGCAAAGAAGATCAAACACTCTTTACAAAAAAGGTAAGACAGTGATGTAGGACGATTTTGAAGTTGGAGGAGAAAATGAGATGGGAGTTTTACAACATACCCTAAGTGTCATGAACAGGAATACACAGAGTTCACACTGAGCTAGACAAGACGAGCATTTGAGGTTAAAGTATATAAATTGTATTTTATTTTATTTTATTTTTTTTAGAAAATAACCGATCGTAGATTGCAATCGTTTAGAGCCCTTTGAAGCTGCATTTTGGAAGTTCAAACTCGGGGGGCACCATAGAAGTCCATTATGTGGAGGGAAATCCTGAAATGTTTTCCTCAAAAAACACCATTTCTTTATGACTGAAGAAAGAAAGACATGAACATCTTGGATGACAAGGGGGTGAGTACATTATCTGTAATTTTTTGTTCTGAAAGTGAACTACTCCTTTAAGCCATCCTAGGTGTATTCTGAAGCGAATCGATTCGTTTGTATAAGAAAAATAGCCATATTTAAAACTAATCTCTATCTTCCGCTAACCGTAAACATGTTCATGAGAGAGTGTCATTCCAGTGGATGATGTAGGGTGAGAATATGCCTCATAATTCATGATTGGTGTTTTGTTTTGCTCTCTCCTCACGGTTACTTATGACCTACGTCATCTGCTAGAACGCCACCCTCTCGTGAACGTGCATATGGAAGCTATAAAATTTTAAATATGGATATTTTTCTTACACAAATGCATGGCTTCGTGAAGTGAAGTACTTTTTATGATTGATGGATGTACTTTATTGGACTTCAAAATCTCAACACCCATTCACTGCCATTATAAAGCTTGGAAGAGCTAGGACATTTTTTTTTTATAAAACTCAGCTAGGATGGCTTGAGGGAGAGGAAACCATGGGGCAATCTTCATTCTTTGGTGTACTATCCAATTAAGTGTTACTTTGTAATTCATAATTAAAGCTAAAAACTAAAAAGGTTGTTCAAGCTCAAGAGATATAAGAATGCCAAACTTTACTCACCATAGGCACATTGTCCAAACCAGATTCTTTGATCTTGTCTTTAACACGGCGAGCAATGTCTCTCAGATAAGGCAGAGAAAACTCTTTAAACTCCACTGGCCCCAAACAACCGGTATGAGACTCAAAAACCTGCAAAGCCTACAGGAAAAACAAGTTAAGGAAATTAGTGAAAATTTACTGTACTTTACATTGTTTAATCTTTACTGAACAGCTAAATGGTGCTACAGATTTGTAAACCATTCTCTTCCTCGAACTCCATTTGTTCTCTCACCTGAGCTCCAGCTTTCACCTGCCCGAGAAGATACTCCACTATGACGTCTGTTAGCTGGCTCAGGAGTTTGTGGCTGCCCTCGGGATGCCTGTAGAGCCAGCGTTTAGCCTTTGAGTGCGTTGTGGAGCCTCCTCCTTCAATCATGTAGGACATTAGAGTCCACTGCCATTCATAAGAGACACAACAGATGATGATGAGACCATTAACATACATTTCTGTTCAAAAGTTTTTGCTTTTTGTTTCTGAAAGAAGTCTTTTATGCTCACCAAGGCTGCATTTATTTAATAAGAAATATTGTAAAATTAATAATACTGTCAAATATTATTACAATTAAAAATATCTGTTTTATATTTTAATATATTATAACATGTAATTTATTCCTGTCATGGCAAATCAAGTTTTACAGCAGCCATTACTCCAGTTTTCTGTCACATGATTCTTCAGAAATCTTTCTAATACAGTTGAGGTCACAAGTTTACACCCCCCCTTTCAGAATCTGCAAAATGTTATTTTACCAAAATAATAGGGATCATACAAAATGCATGTTGTTGTTTATTTAGAAGTGACCTGAATAAGATATTTCATATAAAAGATGTTTACATATAGTTCACAAGAGAAAATAGTTGAATTTATAAAAATGACCCGTTCAGAAGTTTTCACCCCCTTGATTCTTAATACTGTGTTGCTACCTGAATGATCCACAGCTGTGCTTTTTTTTGTTGAGTGATAGTTGTTCATGAGTCTCTTGTTTGAACAGTCCCTGAACAGTTCAACTGCCTGCTTTCCATCATTTTTGTGTATTTGAACCTTCTCCAACAATGACTGTATGATTTTGAGATCCATCTTTTCACACTGAGGACAACTGAGGGACTCATATGCAACTATTACAGAAGGTTCAAACGCTCATTGATGCTTCAGAAGGAAACACGATGCATTAAGTCGGGGGTGAAAACTTTTTGAATATGAAGATCAGGGTAAATTTAACATATTTCGTCTTCTGGGAAACATGTAAGTATCTTCTGTAGCCTCTGAAGGGCAGTACTTAATGAAAAAAATATATTTAGGCGAAAATTCAAAAGTTTTCACCCCTGGCTCTTGATGCATGTTGTTTTTTTTTCTTTCTGAAGCATCAGTGAGCGTTTAAACCTTCTGTAATAGTTGCATATAAGTTGTCCACAGTGTAAAAAGATGGACCTCAAATTAATAGTTACTGTTATAAAGGGTTCAAATACACAAAAATGCTGAAAAACCAAAGAATTGGTGGGACCTGAAGGCTTTTTCTGAAGAGCAGCAGGCAGTTAAACTGTTCAGGACAAACAAGGGACTCATAAACAACTTTCACTAAACAAAAAAACAACTGTGGATCATTCAGGTAACAGCACAATATTAAGAATCAAGTGTATGTAAACTTTTGAAAAGGGGTCATTTTTATAAATTCATCTATAATTTTCTCTTGTGGACTATATGTAAACATCTTTTATGTGAAATATCTTATTCAGGTCAGTACTAAATAAACAATAACATGCATTTTTTATGATCCCTCTTATTTTGGTAAAATAATGAACATTCTGCAGATTCTGACCTTAACTATATGCTGATTTGCTGCTCAAGAAACATTTCCTATTATCACAAATCTTAAAAACAGTTGTGCTGCTTAATATTTTTTTAGAAACCATGATACATTTTTGCCAAGATTCTTTGATGGATAGAAAGATCATGTGAGGATTATGAGGATTATTGCTTGGTTCTCACCGGAGCTCCAGTAAAGCCAATAAGAGGAACTTTTCCCTCTATTCTGTGTCGTGTCAGCGTGATGGCTTTAAAAACGTAATCAAGTTCTGAAAACACGTCCACTTTAGTCTTTAGTCTCTGCAGATCTTCAGGCTCCTTCAGCGGTTCTGGGAATGTGGGGCCCTTTCCTGGACACATCTGAACCTCCATTCCCATGGCCTGCTCATACACATTTAATATATGAACAGACATTCACACTAATATTCTTTGATAAATCTGTAAGTTAGAGGTCAAATTATGACCCTCATTTACCTGAGGGACCACCAAGATGTCAGAGAAGATGATGGCAGCATCAAATGGGAATCGTCTGAGTGGCTAAAACAGAAAATTGAGACAGTGTTAAAACTCAATATGTTATAACAAGAAAGTAAGAATGAAGGTACTCAAGTGGTGCCGACCTGTAGTGTAAGCTCACAGCAAGCTTCAGGGGAGCGGCATGTCTCGAAGAAATCCTTTCCTGCCCTGGATTCCCTGAACTCTGTTAATAAAGCCACAGAGACACTAAATAGTAAATACACTGCATATAGTGAATAAAAAGAACAACTTTATGGTAAACGATCACATACTCATTGGCACCTAAGATTAGTACGTACCTGGCAGATAGCGGCCAGCCTGTCTCATACACCACACTGGAATGTGCTCAATTTCTTCTCCTCGAGCGGCTCTAAGGAATGTGTCATTCTTCAGCTCTGGAAAGTCTTTAGGGCTAAGATGGAAAACAGCAGAGTTGAAATACAGTTGAAGTCAAAGTTTACATACACCTCGCAGAATCTGCAAAATGTTAATTATTTTACCTAATAAGAGGGATCTTACAAAATGCATGTTATTGTTTATTTAGTACTGACCTGAATAAGATATTTCACATAAAAGACATTTACAAATAGTCCACAATATAAAATTATAGATGAATTTATAAAAATTCTTAATTTTTGAATGATCCACAATTGTTTTTTTTCTTCAGAAAAATTCTTCAGGTCCCACAAATTCTTTGGTTTTTCAGCACTTGTGTTTATTTGAACCCTTTCAAACAATGACTCCAAATATGATTTTAAGATCCATCATTTCACACTGGGAACAACTCAGGGACTATAATAGAAGGTTCAAATGCTCACTGAGGCTCCAGAAAGAAAGAAAAAAATGATGCATTAAGAGCCAGGGGGCGAAAACTTTTTGAATTTGAAGATCAGGGCAAATTTAACTTATTTCGTCTTCTGGGGAACATGTAAGTATCTTCTGTAGCTTCTGAAGGACAGTACTAAAATAATAAAAAAATATGATATTAAGGCATAATGTTTACACATCTTCATTTTGTTCAAAAGTTTTCACCCCCAGCTTAATGCATGGTTTTTCCTTCTAGTGCTTTAGTGAGCATTCAAACCATTTGTAATAGTTGCATAGGAGTCCCTCAGTTGTCCTCAGTGTGAAAAGATGAATCTCAAAATCGTAGTCATTGTTGGAAAAGGGTCAAATACACACAAAAAAAATGCTGAAAAACGAATGAATCTGTGGAACCTGAAGGAACTTTCTGAAGAACAGTGGACAGTTTAACTGTCCTGGATAAACAAGGGACTCATGAACCACTATCAACCTAACCCTAACCCTAACCCTACAAAAAAATCATTCAGTTAACAACACAGTTTTAAGAATCAAGTGTATATTTTTATAAATTCAACTATTATTTTCTTTTGCGGACTTTACGTAAACGTCTTCTATGTGAAATATCTTATTCATGTCTGTGCTAAATAAAAAAAATAACATGAATTTTGTGTGATCCCTCTTTGGTAAAACAATTAACATTTTGTAGATTCTGCAAGGTGTATATAGAACTTTTGACTTTAACTCTGTGTAGAATTCACACAACATTACTTTTCGCTAACTATTAAAATCTGTTGTGGAATTTGTGCATCATTTGTACTCAGAAGCCCCTCCCTTTGATTGTGATGATCAGGTTTCACAGATGTTTTTAGCAGCAAGTGAAGAGAGTAGATAAGGGCTTTTGAGATCAGGGACTAACGGTTTACTCTTTCTTCAGAGCTTGATAAGCAGTTGAGCACAGAAAGCCACACAAAACACACCCTTTTGTCTACATTACAAAGCCATGCAGATAAACAGTACCATTCAAAAGTTTGAGAACATGTGTTTTTTTTAAAGAACTTAATACTTCTATTCAGCAAAGATTAATATACGAATATTGATCAATGAATAAAAGTGGATCATAATGGACCAATACAGTGAATATTTTTACAAAGTTACAAAATAATTTTATTTAACTCTCCATTTAACTCTTTTAAACTTTCTATTCTTCAAGACAATAGATCACAAAACAATTTTATACATCATTTACACATGAATAGCTGAATAAGCTTTCAATGTATGGTTTGTTATGATATGACAATATTTGGCCGGGATACAACTATTTAAAAATCTGGAATCTGAGGGTGCAAAAAAATCAAAATATTGAAAAAAAGTGCCTTTAAAGTTGTCCAAATGAAGTTCTTAGCAATGCATTTTACTAATAAAAATTTAGGCTTTGATATATTTATGGTAGAAAATGTACAAAATAATCTTTACTAAATATCCTAATGGTTTTTGGCATAGAAATCAATATTTTGACTCATACAATGTATTTTTGGGCTATTGCTACAAATCTAACTGTGCTACTTAAGACTGGTTTTGTGGTCCAGGGTCACAAGTAATCTATAAAAAAACAGTTTCCACAAAAAATTAAGCAGCACAACTGTTTTCAACTGCGATAATAATAAAAACCTTTGAACGGTAGTGCATGTGATGCATACTTAAATGTAAATATAATTGTAATATACAATAAATGCAATATCATATTACATATTATCATTACTGTAGTACCAATGCTAAGATAAAATGCTTTTTGTTATAACATTTTGTTTATTTTGTTATAAAATGCTGTTTGTATTTTATTATTTTCAGACATTTATCAATATTATTGCAGTTTTTTTACTTTATATCTGACATTTGAAAACGTTCAAGGTACATTTGCACACATTAAGAAAATTTATTTAAAAGGTAAATTAGACAGCTGAAGGATTTGAGTTTCCCACAATTTAGTTATGAAACTACATATGTAACATGTTACTTTTCTCACAACAGCTACTAGCTACTTTGTATTATCTGCCTGTATAATCTATATATGCTTTATAAACGATTCTTGCTCGTATTATAGCACGGGTGCCAGTCGTATTACACAACTCTGAATGACAGAATTAATATTTCATGTTAGTGAACTCTGGTTCTAAAACACGTATAATGAAGTCATTAAACCACGCCAATTGACATTCATTCGTCATTTACTTACAGTATCAGGCTGTCCTTATCCATGACTGCCAGCGTCAACCAAGAGCTTGAATAAAAGTTTGCAGGCTCGACAAGCTGTTTTACCCTGCCTGACACTGTGTTATAACAAAATGAACAACGTCACGCCTCCAAACTGAAGGGCGCGGCCATCTTGAAATGATCACATGACCATAAATGCGCGCGACTTAAAGGGACAATTCACCCAAAAAAGAAAATTCTATAGTGGACCAAAAGGAAGGCATCTTCATCCGATACAGGAGCGTGTAGGAGAGGAGAGAATGAGATGGGGTAGTAGGAAGAAAGATGTCATTATTACAAGAATGAGAATAGGACATTCAGCATTAAATTATAATTTACACAAAATAGGGAAACACGAAGATGGCAGATGTGATAAATGTGGGATTCCAGAAACTGTAAAACACATACTTATAGAATGTGATGCTTATGAAAGAGAAAGAAACCAACTTTGTCAAAAATTAGGATTGATGGGGTATGATAAAATTTCAATAAAAACACTGTTAGGGAAGGAACAAAAGCAATCAAGAATCAATGAAGAATTGTTTAGCTATTTAAAAAAGACAGGAAATATGGAAAGAATTTAAATCTGTAGTAATTTATCAGAAATAGGATTTATTTGTTTATTTTTATTTATTTATTCTTCCCTTCTTTTTTTTTTGCTCTACTACCAAATCTATGTTCACTCCACACTCCAGATCAGTAGGTGGCGGATATGCACCTTTCGTTGGTTTGCCAAAACCGCCAAAAAAACACCAGAAGAAGAAGAAGAAGAAGAAGAAAAGAAAATTCTGTCATCATTTACTCAACCTCAGGTCGTTCCAAACCTGTATTAGGTTCTTTCATCTTCTGAACTCAAAAGAAGGTATACAAACACCATTTATTTCATACAATATTTGTCATTGAGGGCCAGCAACTGTTTGGTTACCGACATTCTTCGAAATGTCTTCTTTTATGATAAAACAGAAGAAAGAAATTCATATGAGACCCTGGACCACAAAACAGTCATAAGTGTCAGTTTTTTGAAATTGAGATTTATACATTAGAATAAATACATTTCCAATTGGTGTATGGGATATTTGTATCTGAGAGTGCAAAAAAAAAAAAAAAAAACATTGAGAAAATCGCCTTTGAAGTTGCTCAAATTAAAGGTTGTATCAGCGATTTCTAGCCTGAAACATAAAGTGTCAAATTCAGCTATTCTTTTATCACGATCCGCTCGCTGCCTGCCTCATAAATTGTCTGTGAAAAAACCGCGTCTCTCTGGTCAGCCTAGGGTCCGAGATATGCCAAAAAAAAAAACAATCGGCACTACCAACCTTTCCACAGATAAACAAACAGTGTTCCAACCAATCAGCGTCAGGGGTTTGGTGTTGTGGACTTTCGCTCCGCCTCCCTCACATCCCAGCACCAGTAGGAAAGTCCACAACACCAAACCCCTGACGCTGATTGGTTGGAACACTGTTTGTTTATCTGTGGAAAGGTTGGTAGTGCCGATTGTTTTTTTTTGGCATAAAATTACGTTTTTATTTATTTATGGTAGGAAATTTACAAAATATATCATGGAACATGATCTTTACTTAATATCCTAATGATTTTTGGCATAAAAGAAAAATCGATCATTTTGACTCATACGATATATTTTTGGCTATTGCTACTAATAAACCTGTGTTATTTAAGACTGGTTTTGTGATCCAGGGCTAGTTACATAGAGGTTTGAAACAACTTGGGGTTGAGTAAATGATCATACAATTTACTATTCCTTTAAAGAAGGAGGTTTGGTAATATTGTATTTTATGACCCAGAATTCTGTACAATCAAGAGCTGCGTTACCAATCACGAAAGATTCACTTTATTAGATTTCTAGGTAATGTACAAATGTACAAAATATTTTAAATATACAAAGCATTTCATTCTTAGCTAATCAAAGGCAGTTTAAAGGCTTAATTACAAAAATTTGCCCTTTGCCACTGTTCATTATTTTAACATGATCAATATTGTTATTAAAATAGGTAATACAAAAATAAAAAATGTCAAAATCAAACTCTCTTTACAGTGGTTTACAGTGCATGGATTTAATTTAGTCATCCAGTTATTTTAATTTAAACGAGAGGTTTTCAAACCATTTGTTCCCAAGAACCTAAAAATGTGACGGTCGCTCTTACGAAAATATATAGGCAGCTGTATAATGTAATTTCTAAATTATCCATACCATTTCAGAAAATGTGTGATACTTTAAAGACAACATTACAATATTCATTTTAAGCATTTACATTTGTGTATATAACCTTTTACAATAAATATCCTTCCAAAATAGCTTTACAGGTAACTTGGGCAGTATTAAAAGTAAAATCTTTCTCAGAATTGATTTATAGACCCTATAGTGGCCCCCAGACTACAGTTTGCAAACCCCTGGTTTAAAAAAAGAAATGTTTTGATGTGTAAAAATAACAATTAAACTTTGATAGGGTATTCTGAAACATAACATTATTTACAAATTGAAATGCAATTGAAATTTAAATGTGAAGAGCAAAAGTAGCAAATAGGCTGTTAAAACTTCAATTTGAAGCAGGAATAGAAAATCTGAACCTTGCTTACACATACGTAAGCAGATTGATGCCATTATTAGTTACATATTAGTACATAGATTCATAGATAAATCACAGATCTTTTGATCATCTTGAAACAGTACAAAAATATGATGGATGATTTATCATCTTCATGGCTGCTGCTGGTACTGGCCCTCGGTGGCTGTGTAGAAATCATCTAGTACACTCTGAATATAGTCAAACGTGGGCCGGTCTTCTGGTTTACTCTTCCAGCACGAGGTCATGATCTCATAAAGTTCAGTGGGACAGTTTTCAGGACGGGGCATCCGGTAACCTCTCTGAACAGAGCTCATGACTTCACTGTTACTCATACCTGAAGTAAAAAAAAAAAAAAAAAAAGCAGAAGTGAAAGGTTCAGTGGACTGATAGAGACAAATAGAAACGATGAATAATAAGTGTCACAAAGAGTCATTTCAGAAAGCAGTATTTTTGAAGCAAGACACTAAAGGTGTTGTAACTAATTTTAACTATTGGATATCACTATAATTTCCTAGTTGATTAAATCACAGTACAAGACAAGAGCAGAAATTGTAACATTGTAACATTGGATAAAGTCAGGTTCAAAATTCTTATGTCGATAAGGTGAATGATACAGTTGAGGTCAAAAGTTTACATACACCAAAATAAGAGGAATCATACAAAATGCTGTTTTGTTATTTTTTATTTAGTACTGATCTGAATAAGATATTTCACATAAAAGATGTTTACATATAGTCCACAAGAGAAAGTAATAGTTGAATTTATAGAAATGACCCTGTTGACACTTAAAACGGTCCACTGTTCTTCAAAAAAATCCTTCAGGTCCCACAAATTCTTTTGTTTTTTAGCATTTTTGAGTATTTGAACCCTTTCTAACAATGACTGTATGATTTTGAGATCCATCTTTTCACACTGAGGGACTCATATTCAACTAGTAGCCTATAGAATGTTCAAACGCTCATTGATGCTCCAGAAGAAAACATACTGCATTAAGAGCCAGGGATGAAAACTTTTGAACAGAATGAAGATGTGTCCATTTTGCTTAGTTTGCCTAAATATCACGCTTCTTTCATTTAGTACTGCCCTTCAGAAGCTAGAGAAGATACTTACATGTTTTCTAGAAGACAAAATAAGTTAAATGTACCCTGATTTTTTAATTCCAAGAAATTTCACCCCCAGTTCTTAATGCATTGTGTTTCCTTCTGAAGCGTCAGTGAGCATTTGAACCTTCTGTAATAGTCACATAATAGTCCCTCAGTTGTCCTCAGCATAAAGAGAGATCTCAAAACCATACAGACTTCGTTGGTAAGGGTTCAAATACACAAAAATGCTGAAAAACCAAAGAATTTGTGGGACCTAAAGGATTTTTCTGAAGAACAGCAGTCAGTTTAACTGCTCAGGACAAACAAGGGACTCATGAACAACTATCACCAAACAAAAAAATCACAGCTGTGGATCATTCAGGTAAAAATCAACTGTTTGTATTTTTGAAGAGGGTCATTTTAAGAAATTCAACTATTATTTTCTCTTGTGAACTATATGTAAAAATCTTTTATGTGAAATATCTTATTCAGGTCAGTACTAAAAAAAAAAAAAAACATCCATAAAACCTTCAGAATACAAATAGGAATAGAACTGTAAAATTTGGTTTATGTAACGGCGACTAAAGTGGAGAATACTATAAATTACATAGTTAAATGTGTATTTTGGATGTTTTCTTTCCACTATTTTAAAAGAAGACATTATGGAAGCAAAAAAACAAAACAAAAATTGCAGAACTGAAAGGTTTTGCCTATATAGCATAAACCAGGATTAGGCCACAGTTCAATTAGGACATTTAAGTCATTTTTATAAACGTGCTTTAGAAAAAAACATTGCTGGTGTGCACCTTCAGACAAAACAAAGGCACTGATATATTTTAAGGTCTGTCAATGCAAGTTTCTTAAAGTTGAAACAGGTCAGACTTACATTTTAGTCTAGGACTAGGCTTAAGCCTTGTCTGTGAAACTGGGGGATAGTGTCTTGCCTTAATATAGCTTAATATAGAGCTAAATATAATTCTCAATCAATTAATGCTTAGGATGCCAGTAATTATTTTTAAAATTACATTCAGTAACATTTGCATCACAGAAATGGCACAATTCACCTTTCACATGTGCCAAATTAGCCAAACACGTAATACTTAAATGTATCGAACACAATTTGGCCAGTAGATGTCGACAAAGTCCTGACAAAAGAATCAGTTTTGTCATCCTGACTGCAGCTCTCTCTCTCTCTCTCAGAGTAATGCTGATAGCTCCCAATATACTGCCATTGGAATGGTTTAAACTCAAATGTAATCAAGGTGCCATTATCACAATTATATTACCTGGGTACGGAATTTTCCCGTATGTTATAATCTCATACAGGAGAACCCCAAAGGACCACATATCTGATTTGATGGTGAAAGAACCGTAGTTGATGGCCTCGGGTGCCGTCCATTTGATAGGAAATTTGGCTCCTGAGACACAACACACACATTCACACAGATCAGTCAGGTCTGCTGATGCAGGAAAACTATCACAGTATCAGTATGCATAACAGCTTTAGCAGGCACAGTCTGGAGTGGCATCTGACATAGTAATGCAGTAGGAAATGACTTGTCCATACAATATGCTGCTAAACCACTGAAAGGTGTCACACACTCACCTTCTCTGGCGGTGTATTGGTCATCCTCAATTACTCTGGCCAGGCCAAAATCAGCTATTTTGCACAGCAGGCTGTCTGAAACCAGCACATTAGCTGCTCTCAGGTCTCTGTGGATATAATTCTTCTTCTCAATGTAGGCCATACCTTCAGCTATCTGCAGAGACAAACACAAACTCAGCATCACTGACATAAACAATATTAAATGTGTGTTGTGAGTTTATCACACCACGGAAAAAAAATTATTATTAACCACCCAGTCAAATTTGTATGATACAAAAACGCCAAACAAATAAAATAAGTTAATAAAATCTCGAAAAAAGATTAAACACCTAGGGCGTGCCCGCTGTTGGCGCTAAAACCACGCCCACTTGTGGCGAAACTGCCGCCTCTCTCCACTGTCAAATACCGCTACAACCTTAGTGGATGACCGAGCTGATTTGTAAATCGCAACCAGGTAATGTTGCATTTACGCGATGAAGGCATAGCTAGCTAGTAAACTGTACGCTATAGTAACTAACGGTGATGACAGTAACTCGCCACTGAGTGGGTGAACTGTTTTTATGTTTTAATAATGCACTAGTTATAACTTATTATAGTGTTAGAGGCGGGGTCATGCTCAGTGGCTCCACTGCGTTATTGAAACATGATTTCAGGCCTGCTCAAAAAATCCTAAACAAAAAGTGGTGAAAACTTGGCACATTCTTGGTAACATGTTCAAGCAATAGATTTCTAACATGTATAATGTGTTAACAAACAATTCTCTGAATTTCCTTCAGGGGGACACATTAAATTGGACGTACACTACCAGTCAAATATTTTTTAACAGTAAGATTTTTAATGTTTTTTTTTTTTTTTTTTTTTTAAACAAGTCTCTACTTTTACTGTTTAAAAGAACAGTTTTCTATTTGAATATAGTTTAAAACTTAATCAATTTCTGTGATTTCAAAGCTGATTTTAGCATCATTACTCCAGTCACATGATCCTTCAGAAATAATTTTAATATTCTGATTTGCTGATCAAAAAAAAAAAACATTATGTTGAAAACAGTTGAGTATAATTTGTCAGGTTTCTTTGATGAATAGAAAGTTCAGAAGAACAGCATTTATCTTTTGTAACATTATAAATATCTTCATCGTCACTTTTGATACATTTAAAAGCATCCTTGCTAAATAAAAGTATTAATTTATATAATTATAGCTTTTGAATGTTATAGTATATGTGACCCTGGACCACAAAACCAGTCTTAAGTCGCTGGGGTATATTTGTAGCAATAGCCAAAAATACATTGTATGGGTCAAAATTATAGATTTTTCTTTTATGCCAAAAATCATTAGGAAATTAAGTAAAGGTCATGTTCCATGAAGACTTTTTGTAAAATTCCGACTAGAAATATATCCAAATGTAATTTTTGATTAGTAATATGCATTGTTAAGAACTTAATTTGAAGAACTTTAAAGGTGATTTTCTCAGCATTTTGATTTTTTTTGCACCCTCAGATTCCAGATTTTCAAATAGTTGTATCTCGGCCAAATATTGTCCTATCCTAACAAACTATACATCAATAGAAAGCTGATTTATTGAGCTTTCATATGATGTATACATCTCAGTTTTGTAAAATTTACCCTTATGACTGGTTTTGTGGTCCAGGGTCACATATGTTACAAAAGCTTTTTATTTCAGATAAATCTTTGGATCTTTTTATTCATCAAAGAATTCTGAAAAAAAAAAAAACTGTTTTAAATACTACTACTACTATTAATAATTGCTTCTTGAACAACAAATCAGCAGAATTCCTGAAGGATCATTTAACTGGAGTAATAATGCTGAAAATGTAGCTTTGATCACAGGAATAAATTACATTTTAAATTATATTCAAATAGAAAACAGTTATTTTAAATAGTAAAAATATTTCAAAATTTGACTGTTTTTGCTGTACTTTGGATCAAATAAATGCAGGCTTGGTGAGCAGAAGAGACTTCTTTGGAAAACATTTAAAATCTTTGACTGGTAGTGCTCTCTTTTAAACTTTCTATTTAAAAGAAAAACATATTAAGCAGCATAATATTAAGAAATGAAGCACCAAATCAGCATATTAGATCTGATCATGTGACACCGAAAACCTTAGTAATGGCTGCTGGAAATTCAGCTTTGCCATTACAGGAATAAATGACATTTTAAAATATACTGGGAAAAAGGTTATTTGAAATTGTAATAATATTTTACAATATTACGGTTATACTGTATTTTCAATCAAATAAATGCAGCCTTGGTGAGCATAAGAGACTTCTTGCAACACAAAACGTTTGAAAGGTAGTGCACACGCATGCGCACATGAGTACATACATTAGACAGTAGAGTAGATAACAGTAAATCCGCAGTTGACAGGTTTTTTCCACTTCAGAAATGGGTGTAGACGCATTTCTCACTCAATTTTAACAGAGTAAAAGTTGCTTTAACAAAGGGAAAATTATGGTGTCTCACTTCCCCATTGGCATCCTCTTTCACTCTCTGAAACAGGATGTGCAATTCTGCCATTTGGTGCTTTTTCACCAGAAGTCCGATTCTAGGCAGTCTTTAAGTCCTAAAGACTCATACTAAAAATAAATGTTCTTTTTTAGATTTGTTTTTTTTTTAAAGACAATCAAAAATATTGTCTTTTGAAGCAGTTTGACATAACTGTAAATACTCTAAATCGTCCATGATGCCTTAAACAGGCTTTTTTTTATTTGTTTAACTCATTAAAACAAGTTACCTCAGCATTATTCTGATTGCCACACAATACAGAAATTCTAACTTCACCTTCTATTTGTTAATCTGACTGACTGCATGATTCTTTGTTTTTAAAGATGCACAGACAAGAGAATCTGTTCCTCATTTTCTTCAACTAATGGAAAAAGTGATGTCAGCCTCTTGACGCAAAAACCCGTAAAGTTGCCCCAGAAATACGGAAATAGAGGGCTAATAGAAGGCTAAACATGTCTTGAACCAATGTTTTTACCTGTGCAGAAAAATCTATTAGCTTCGGTAACTGTACTTTGCAGCCAGCCGCACTTTTCAAAAAGTCCAATAAGCTTCCTGCAGAAGAAAAATCAAAACATTACTTAAGTCGCTGAGAGTACAATTTTCAACCAACTACAGTATTCTTGAACAATAAAGTGTTAGTTCAAGCAAAAATGAAAATTCGGTCAGTAATTACTCACCCTCATGTCATTCCAAACCCATAAGACCTTCATCTTTGAAACGCAAATGAAGATATTTTTGATTAAATCCTTACTACCTTTCTGAGCCTCGAACAAGTCAGTTGCGTTGCTGTCCATGCAGGTTCAGAAAGCTCTTGGACTTCATTAAAAATATATTAATTTGTGTTCTGAAGATTGAAGTCTTAATGGTTTGGAACGACTTGAGGGTGAGAAGTTAATGACAGAATTTTCATTTTTGGCTGAATTATCTCTTTAAAAGAGTCTGTATTTTTGTACCATTCGCCATGTACTCGGTGATGATGTAGATGGGCTCAGTTTTGGTGACGACAGCATAGAGGCGCACAAGTCTGTCATGCTGTAAGGTTTTCATCAGGTTGGCCTCCTCTAGGAAAGCCTCCACTGACATTGTGCCCGGCTTCAGCGTTTTTACGGCCACTTTTGTGCTATTATTATAGTAGGCTGCAAACAAAATGAAACCACAATTAAACATGCGAAACACTTCTCTGTGGTTATTAACAATCTTCCTGTTCCAATTCCACAGTCGCGGTCCAGCCACAAAACAGTGAACTAAAGGCAGAGTCTAACAACCAAACGAGAAATGCGACCATTTTTATTAGTGTAGAAGTAGGAACTGTCAAAAAAAACTTTTACAGGAACTGACTCCTCTAAATCCTTACATTTTCTCACCCAAGGGTCTTTTGCAACTCACAGCTGTCCATAAACTAAATTTCTCAGAAGTGATGAGACATCGCCACTATGTGAAGGACGGTTACTGACCACAGAGAAGCGAAAAGACAACAGATATGTTGCACAACTTGCACTGTGTTATACGCATCCCTTGTTCCACTTAAACACCATTTCCTTGTTCATTTAAAATTACAGACAACTCTGAAGTAGTTTGCATACTTGTTTTCTACAGGAGATTTGATGAAGTTGAAATCTAATAGTTTTGCTGAGACGTAACAAACAGAAGGAAGTTGAGTGCGTCTGTCATCGTACGGACTTATAGTGTGTTTAAGGTCTGGCAACGCTGTGCCATCAAGGTCACGGGGCGCCAAAGGAAACATCTTGGCCACGGGCAGTCGAGAGCCATTTGTATATTTGCTAAGGCCGCTTCCTGCAATTCATCTTGTCGGCAGAAAGGGAAAGAGGCACATGAATAATAACGAAATCCAAATGCAAATCCTGCGTCAGTTGCATAGCAGTTTCCTCCTCAGATCTGACTGATAAGAGTCGCGTCTGTGCCGAGTCTCTGTACTATCAGTCTGAGCTATAAGGGAGCCATTCATGCCAGTCAGAAGCCACAGCAGGAAGACTCGAGATTTGAATGCGAGTTGTCAAAGCTTTTATGGCTCAAAGAATTAGATAATAACAATAAGCCTACACATGTTCAAAGAAGAGGCTGATTAATCGATACAAACACTGAAGGATGTCACTTCTAAGCCGCTGAAGAGAACATTAAACGGTGTTTTTTTTTTTTTTTGATCAAGCACTTGGGGGATCTTAGAGACGGAGAGAATTTGAATAACAAGACCATAAAGAAAAGAAAAAACAATTTTTTTTCTGTAGTTCAGTAAGTTGAACATGTAATGCACTTTTGATGAAGGAAACACTCCGTGGCTAAATGTATGTTGGTGACTTCAGGCAGATTCCAGATATTTTTGTAAATCATTGTCATTTCCTTAACTCACCCATCCACACCTCTCCAAACTGCCCTGCTCCAAGCTTCTTTACCATCTTTATGGATTCTTTAGAGATCTCCCATGCATCTTTGTCCCAAGGTTTCTGTGCTTTTGGCTTCTCACACGGTTTCTCTAGTTTTCGACATAATCCGTCTGCTTGTTCTGTGACAAAATGATGGACATCAATCATATTTAGCAAAAATATATACACTGTTCACCACTTTAAACACTCATCAAGGCTGTTTATTTGATTAAAAATACAGAAAAAAACAGTAATACTGGGAAATATTATTGCAATTCAAAATAGTGGTTTTCTCTTTTAATATACGTTAAAATAAAATTTATTCCTGTCATGCAAAGCTGAATTTTCAGCATCATTACTTCAGTCTTCAGTGTCAATGATCCTTCAGAAATCATCCTAATATGCTGATTTATTATAAATGTTGGAAACAGTTGTGCTGCTTAATATTTTTTTGGAAACTGTGATACTGAATAAAACGTTAAAAAGAACAGCATTTATTTAAAATGGAAATATTTTGTACCAATATACACTTCCGTTCAAAGTTTGGGGTCAGTAAATGTTTTCTTTCTTTCTTTCTTTAAAATAAACGAATACTTTTATTCAGCAAGGATGTGTTAAACTGATAAAAAAGTGATAGTAAAGACTTATATTGTTAGAAAAGGTTTATATTTTAAATAAATGCTGTTCTTTTTTATTTTTTCTTTCATTATTTGAAAGAAATTAATACTTTTATTCAGAAAGGATGTGTTAAACTGATAAAAAGTGATAGTAAAGACTCATATTGTTAGAAAAGGTTTATATTTTATTAAATGCTGCTCTTTTTAACATTTTAATCATCAAAGAATCCTGATAAAAGTATCACAGATTCCAAAAAAACATTAAGCAGTACAAATTATAATAAGTCGGCATATTAGAATGTTAGAATGAATCTATTTTCTAATCAAATAAATGCTTTTTTGTTAGCATAAGAGACTTAACACAATAAAAATCTTTCATATTAAATATATTAAGTTCATATATATGCAAAAAGTAAATCATACATATTATTTATCCATATTATTATCTTTTTTTTTATCCTTAGAACTTACTGTGGTAATGTTTTATCATGCTGGTGATGTCGCTGAATGTGATTTTTGGTGAGATGTAGTAGCCACCATTATCCAAAGATCTGATTTTATAATGCTTAACTACATCCTGCCCCTGAGCGTCCATATCTCTGATTGACAGTGAATAACTTCCTGTTCAGAAAATGCAGAAAAAGTTACCACAATTTCGCATGACCACAAAAAACACTAGTAGACAGTGAACAGTGTGCACCTTTTGAGGTTTCACTCTCACGTATGAGGTACGCCCCAGGTTTGTTAGCAGGAGCCAACAACTGTCTCTCTGCATCCTTCCGTGTGATATCTTTGAAGAACCACCTAAGTTGATGAAAAAAGACGAAAGATGTTTAAATATGAATATACATACAGTTAAACCTGTGCTGTCATTCGTCATATTGAGCAGCACTCACTCTTCTGTCTCCATAGTGTCTGCTTCTGCAACATAGTTTGAAGGAATGAATCCTTCCTTTCGTGTGCTCAAAGACCTTGCCTTCCACCACTCTCCATGCCTGGAAAAAAAAAATAAAAAATCACACTTTACATCAAGCAACAACAACGTGAGAAGACAGAGAAAAATAACAGATGATGACATTCACTTACTCTTCAAGAATTTTTAACTTCTCTCCTTTTTTAAAGCCCAGATCATCAGAATGAATGGCTTCATACGGATACAGCGCAATGGCTATTTTTTCCTTTTCTACATTTATATTAAAAAAAATGATTAATGCAATTTTACAAAAAAAGTTCAAAGCTACAAAAGCATCAGACTGTTTCAATGCTCAACAGACCTACCTTCCATTTTTTGGAACACCTGACCAGGCAGGAGGCCAGGAGTCGCATTATTCTGTGAAACAAACCATATAATCATGATGTAATAATGAACATATATAAAAATGCTTCTCTTTGGAGTCTATGCAAGTCAAAACAGCAACATTAATCTTAACATGACATTGTGTTTTTCCCCCTGTTCACTACTCACTACTTACTATATGAGGTTTATAGGAGGTTGGATCTCTCACATATACAGTTTGGTCAGTACGTACTGGCTGGTGTTTGGTCCCTTCAAGCACACCTCCATTTTGGTCCCCCTCCAACTTGGATTTTTTACAACCCATGTTTCCTGTAAGGAGAAGATAAGCCACTGTCATTTACTGAAATATGAACAGAAGTTGGAATAAAAATAAAACAACTAACAATTGTTATTATGACACTATCAAATCAAGATAACTCTACAGCACATTACATAATAAGACCTATGCATAAGACTTACATAACTGTAGATGTCACTGCTTCAGTATAGATAATTAAAATTGATAATTACAATTAAAACAAACACAAAAAAAAGTATAGATAATTAAAACTGATGTGGAAGAGATTCCAGACTCATGTTCTTTCCCTGAACACATTTGTGACCCTGGACAAAACCAGTCATAAAGGTTAATTTTTTGAAAATTTGAAGCTGCATAAATACGCTTTCCATTGGTGTATTGTTTGTTAGGATAGGAAAATATTTGAAAAATCTAGAATCTGAGTGTGCCAAAAAAATAGGAGTAAAATAAGGAGAAATTCTCCCAAGTTGTCCAAGTCTCCTAGCAATGCATATTACTAATCAAAAAGTAAGTTTTGATATATTTACGGTAGGAAATGTACAAAATATCTTCATGGAACATGATATTTTCTTAATATTCGAATGATTTTTGGCATAAAAGAAAAATTGATCATTTTGACCCATACAATGTGTTATTGGCTATTGCTACAAATATACCTGTGCTGCTTATGATTGATTTTGTTTTCCAGGGTAAATATTTATATATTTGATGATTTATATGTACAGCAGATTTTTTTTTAATTAGTATTTTATTGCTGGCTTTTGAAAATAAAAATCTAAATAATCATTGTACTAAAAACATATTTAAATGTATATTTAAAATTATTTAAAGTGCCCCTATTATGCCTTTTCAAATATGATATTTCATGTAGTGTGTCATGTAGCTGTATGTGAACATAAACTATCTGCAAAGTTGTGACGCCGACAGTGCACTATAAATAAAGTTTTTGTCTAACAAAAAAAAGAGTCGGCTCACATTCGCCTAAACGAGTCGTCAGCAATTCGAATCTTTTTTCTGTAACGGCCACACGTCACGAGCTACACATTTGCGTAATGTCCGCCCACGTTCAATTTCGCGAACAACTTGCCCGCCCACAAACAGTAGGCCTACCATTTTCATGTGGATTACATCATGTCAAGAAGACGCCCTGTGCTGTGACAGCCTGTGAGAAACTATCAAGAATGAGTGGTTAACATTAATTTTTTCAACACCTCAGCAGTCCAATGCCAATCTTGTGTTGTGTTTGCGTCATTTTACTGATGACTGCTTTTCCAATCTTGGGGAGTAACGTTACAACGCGAGATTCACCAAACGCTTGGTTTTAAAAAATGGATCAGTGCCCAGTTTATTTGGACCGGCTTGCTCCTCTGAACTTCTACCTGTAAGTATGATTAATAATTGTATTTTCTAGCGATCGTTCAAAATACGTCTTTGTGTACGTTATGGTGTGTAACAACCCCGCACATGTCTTGGTAACCGGCGAACTTGCGTTTCTGTAGTTCTGTTGTTCAGCTGTGAGTGCAATGTAGTCTAAAAAGTCTTGTGATTGATGCAGCTTGACTGTCTGTCTGCCTTATTAGTTTAAGTAATGATAATGATAAACGATGGCTTAACGCAGTGTTATGGATTGTACGGTGTTGAAGTTCACAACGTAGAGGTGTGTCCGGTTCGCTTACAAAAGCAAATTGCAAGCACTTTCCACAGTTAACATATTACACCCACTGAGAAACGTCCTGCTCCAGTCGTGCTTGCAATACAGTTTCTTGTCGATGTGCCACTTCAACAGTTTCATCGTCAGACTCCGGCTCGAATTGATAGGGTAAAATCGAGGCTATCTTTTCTATGCATTAACAGGTCTCCGCAGCTGTCGTTCAGTTATGCCAATGGGCGTTTCGGTTTGCGCTGTAGCGGTAGACCAATCCAAAAGGACTGCACCATCTGACCAATCACAGCAGTGAGGGCTCACGGAAAGGAGGGGTTTAGAGAGACTGATTCTTCGAACTGCTTCAAACGAGTCGTTTACGAATCATTTAGAAACGGGGTAAAAATAAATCTAATTTTGGAGAAAACTAAAGTGTTTTTTGAACTTGCATACATGTAAACCTGTTTTAAGAGACTATTACAACAATATTAACTACCTTTAAAATGGCATAATAGGGGCACTTTAATATACGCACACACAAAGTTTAATCTCTGTTTATTTGTTAAAGCAACACTAAGTAACTTTTCCCTCAACGCTCCCTCTACAGGTTAGAAGCGGAATTGTCCATTACCGCTGTCGTAAATAATTTAGCCTACCGTCGCGTCACATGCACGTTATTTGTTTGAAAGGCTATCCAGGAGCGGCTTTGGAAATAACGATGTCCAGTGACAAGGTAGAGTATGTTGTATGACTTTATAAAAGTGTGAAAACCTTTTGTGAAGCCTGCCGTGAAGCAAGTCGCATTTGTAGTATCATTTGAACTACAAAACCGCGACCCGACGACCCAAACTTACATAGTGCTGTTATGGCTGATAGAGGGTCGCAAAGCGAATACGAAAGTGCCGTTTCACCCTGTTATGAGTTGATGAACCACTGACATGAGTTCGGAAACATTATTTTAAGGCAAAAAAAAGTTACTTAGTGTTGCTTTAAGATACACATTTCTTACCTGAGAAATGGGACTGAATACTTTTGGTGAATAAAAAATAACTTAAAAATGTTGTTCAAAAAGCCATATTTCATGATAAATACAGTTCCAAACATTAAACTGATCCAATAAAAATAAGTAAAATCTAGTTTTAGTCTCTCAACTAAAATGAAAGTAAACAAAACACACATTACAATTACATTGTATATAGATGTACAATGTTATTTTCTAATAGTTAAGAAACACACTTCTCACTTGAAAAAATGAGCTAAATATTTTTGGTGAGTGAAAAATTATTTAAAAATTGTATTTAAAAAGCCATATTTTAGGATCAATACAGTTCCAAACATTAAATCGATCCATTAAAAATAATTAAAAGCTAGTTTTAGTCTTTAAACTAAAATGAAAGTCAACAAAACACATTATAATTCCAGTGTGTATAAATATACAATCTTTAATATCTGTTTAATTGTTAAGATACCCATTTCTCACCTAAGAAAAGCAGCTGAATACTTCTGGTGAGTAATAACTTCAAAACTTTTTTTCAAAAAGCCATTATTTCAGTATGAATACAGTTCCAAACATTGAAATTGATCCACTAAACACAATCAAAAGCTAGTTTAAGTCTTTCAACTAAAATGAAAGTCAACAAAACACACATTACAATTCAAGTGTTACTTAAATTCATGACCAGTAAGTCATAGAAAACTCCAAGTAGGTCAGATGAGGAGAAGTCTCTCGGTATAAGATTGCCATTACATATCAAGAGGCATCATATGAATAACAATATTCCCCTTGAAATAATAACACATCCTCTCAACATGGTATAAGAAACACTTATTACTTGGACGACCCAATGGAAGGTCAGGTGAACACATTATAGCTAACATTACAGCTGTAAGCCATACTCTGTTAAAAATAAATCATCAGCCAAGATGGTGCTGTGCTATTCAAGGCTAAAGTTTCATAGGGAAGAAACCCAGGAATTTCCCTGCAGAAAAGATGTCCTTTCCTTATTCTCACAACTCGGTATATTGAGGAGAGGTAATCATTAACAATTAAAATCAAGTTCATCACACGTCGGCCTTACCAAAGCAACAGGACTATCAGGAAGAAACGCATGTACCATAAATCTCTTGGCCAATGGACTTCAGCAGAATTACTTCATTGCCCTTTCTACAAGGTTCGAACAACATTTAAAGAGAGATATAACAAATATATAGAAAAAGAGACGGATGGCAGTGTGAAATTCTAAAACAATCCCAAAACTTGTTTTAAAATTGGTGTTCAATTAAAAATAAATAATTACTAATTCTCATATCTCATATTTTGACCTAGCATTGTCCTCCCTCTGGGAAATTCTGACAAGATTGTTTGCCAAATCTTTCCACATCCTTTGGCATTTCAGGAAATGTTTAACACTGTTGCCTTTTGACCAAAGTAGTCAGTATCCATACTAGCCAAAAAAAAAAAAGTTATATTTAGCCTACAATCCATGTGACATCTCAAGTAATAAGGAAGAAACAAAGGTAAAAAAGTGCCCTTCATTGTTATAAAGGTGAAATGTTATAAAAGTTGGTTGAATTGCTTAACAACACTGGTCTGAAAACGTGGCTGTGGCTGTGCTGGACTCAACTAATGTGACAGTATTTTTAGATGTCAGCAGGAAACTAGTAACAAGGCTATAAGGCTAGATTAATGCGAGAGCAAGCAGGCCACTGGGGCTGCACACTTCCTCCTCTGTCCAGCGTCTCTAGGGCGTTCAGTAAGACAGGAAAGACAGAGACATACAAAAGACCTCTCAACTACTTTTGAGTTTCAGCCAGGCTATAGCCTGCTCGCATAAAAACGCTACGTATACCTTGAGATCATCTTGTTGAATGTTGAAACTTAACCTAGGCTATTTGACTCTGGTTTTTGTAGCCTGCGGATAGAGAAATCTGAGGCTGGAAGAGGACAATAAGTGAATAGGCCTAATTTCTGAGAACAAAATATTGAAAAGGGCGTCTCTGAAACAACTCAGGTCAACTGTCATGGTGTAAAAACTCAAAAAATGGGAAGCCTTCCGTGAGAACCTGCTGACCTTTGCATAAAGTTGATAAGCTATATATTTTACATGTAATCGTTCATGAAAGACAAAAAATGGAAGAAAAACAGTTGCTTTAATGTCTAAAGTCTGATGGTGACAAGTTACAGTTCTCAATTTTGTGACAATTTTATCTCTGTTTTAGGAGACTCTTTCCTAACAGTCCTTAGAAATAGATTCAAATGAGAGATAACTCGACTTTAGATGTATTTAATGTGAAATGTTTGAGTTCATATTCAAATCTCTGATACACTGGTATCTTAAAAACATATCAGAACCGTTTGAGACATTGCTGAGATCCCGTCTCTAAATAGGAGCTAATAGGAGACAAATCTAAGAACCTTGTCGAGGAGAAACGATTGAGATATTAAGGAGATCGTATTAGTGATTTCTTTTTTTCTATGGTAAGTGTTGTGATTTGTAATAATGTGCGTTAATCTTTTTAAAACTCACTCCGAGAGATGAAAGAGATCGTATACAATTCTTGAGTTAATATTTATTCAGATTTTTACAGCTAGTGTATAACTTCATGAAAATGATGATTCAAGGCTAACCGGATTTTTCTATTTTGGTAGCCGGGAGTTTCCATCAAAACACATTTACATAGCGTTGAATGGAAATTTAAACATTAGGAAGAAAGGCAAAGTGCATGGGGGTAAAACTGTGATGATATTGATACACGGGTAAAACGTTAAATTAGCCTACACATATTCGCTGTAACATCACCACAACAGACTTTACAAAATGAATTGACTAGAGTAAAACAGATAAGAAAAAAGAAGTCTACCTACCTGTCAAATGTCAGAAAAAGTTGTTAACTCTCATTTAAAAAGAAAAGTTTCTGAGGCGATTTGAGCGTCGAAGGCGCGCTGTTACTCGCATTGACGCGACGCACACACACACAAACACAGAATGAGGAACCTGAGACTGGACGCCTGCTGTTTTTACTGCTCTTTCAACTTCCTGGTACAATATTTACCATGTTGATCAGAGTTCTGTTTTATTTGTTTGCATAAAACCACAGCGCCATTACGTTTGTCGAGTTTCAACTGTGCAGTATTAGGGGGGAAAAGTATATCGGTGTGTAATATCACATGATGTGGTAAAACACGATGAATGATTATAAATACATGTATTTTAACGAGTAATCCATTTTATAATATTTATAAATATTATAAATTAGAATATCTGTATCAAAGTTATTCCCTGCTGGGAAAAAACGACAGAAAACATCAGAGAAATGCTAATGGTTTCCACAACAAATACCATTGCAAACTATCAACTTTTAAGCAATTAAATCATTAAAAATGGATTTCTGTAGTTATGTAGTTAATGTAGTTTTCTGTAGTTAATTTCTGATTATTTTATGACAAAACTATATGAATTTAAATGTGTAAATTTGAATTATTGACAATTATCATTTGACAAAACTTAATATTATGTGGCATTTAACATAGTTCTGAATTTTATTTTTTTAACTTGAATATTAAACTAAATATTTGAAATTTAACACAATTGAATTTTATGGCATATTTTAAAAAAATAGACATTATTTTCAAACAGCGGCTTTTTTTGTTCTGAATTTTAAAAATACAGCTTCAAGTTTTCAAGATAAAGAAGAAATTTGAAACATCAAATTCAAAACATCAGAGGTCAGAGGTTATCCACAGGGACGAGTAGATCTCCAAAAAGTTGAACAAATCATTTATGGTGGCCAGGAGGGGACATGTTCGGTTCACTTAGGTCAGTTTTGTGGTGGCCACAACATATTAACTCGTGGAAATGAGATAAATGTTGTGGCCATGACATATTATTTGGTTAAAAACAAATTAAATTGGGTTAAATGAAAAAAAAAAAAAAAAAAAAATAGAACTATGTTAAATGCCTCACAATATTCAGTTTTGTTAAATGACATTTCAAATTTTCATAATTCAAATTAAAATAGTTTTGTCATAAAATAAGCTTCATAGTTTTACGTTAATCGGCCATATTGACAGAACTGAATGTAAACAACGCTGAAAATGGTCAGTCATTGTCATGTTTTGGGCTGTACTAATTGGTCGGACCGAAAAAAAAAAAAAAAAAAAACCATTCGGAGTACAATAGACTGCCAAAAGTAAAAAAAAAAAAAAAAAAAAAAATTGGCTTAGGAAAAAAAGGTGTTTGTGGTTGGCCAAACTGAACCAGGATTTCCAGGGCAAAAATCTTGACAACATTTGTGTTTGTTCTTATAATTTCCAGTCAGGTAGGTGAAATATTAGGCTAATTAATACTGCTCGTACGTATCTTTACCACCTAACAACATATTCAGTAGTACATTAACCATGCAATCCATGCTGTTGTTTACATCCGAGTATCTCCAATATAGCCGTGCATCTGGGTAACTGACCAAATTGTGGTTGCAAGTGCAGAAGCTCTATAGAAGGCGGCCAATTACCAGTAGAAGCCCACAGGGTCCATTACAGTTTCCATTAAAATCAATACAAGTCCCATTATAACCAGTAAAACCATTACAAATTTTAATAGAGAGAGAGAGATTTTTATAATTTTAAAACTTCCATTGTTTCTTCAAATAAACTTTAATAGGTAAATATCGATGCTGGAAAAACATAAATCGAAGTTAAAATAAACATTAAACTAGCAGCATGACCAGTAAAATTCATCATTAATGGCTTTACAAAACCGTAAATGGCAGACAATGTATGCATGTGCAATTTAAGTACAATAAGTACACATAACAAATGACCATAAAAGAACTAGAAAAAGGAAATAAAAGGTTTTATGTTTTTGACTTGATTAAGTTGCCAAAGTATGCAGTAATTGTTTTCAATTTGTTGTTCAGAAAGTTCTGCTCCACTTCCACCTTCCCACCTGGGCCGGCGAGGGACGCGATCTACACAAAGTGAAAGACGGAAAGAGGGAGGGGTATGAAGAGAAAGAGGAAGAACAAAAGAGGCAGAGCAGGTGTGAGATACCATCACAGGCAACGTGGTCATCATTAGTTGCCAATATCAACATGTCAGTATATTATAAACAGTATCTTGGTTTAGCGGAAATTGTTGTTGAATTCGATCACAAGAGAGTCACATGAATACATAGTATTCGACAGGCAAAAGGTAATGATGTATTTACTTTAGATATTAGTAAAGCAATTTGCTACAGTCATACAAAGAATACTCCGGAAGGTAGTGTGGTTTCAAAAGGTGCAACCACACCGCACCAGACAGCAAGACCTTTCAGAGAAATCAAAAACCATCACACAGCTGCAATTGACAGATATCATATGCATTAAACTAAACCCTGGTGTACACAGTCAACAAACGCATTCTGTGAAAATAGCTCGATTTTCTGATTGAAGATGATTTCAGCAAATGGACTTTGGTACCAACTTTATCCTGTGTTGCCTGATATGAGTCTATAAATATTAGACTATAAGTGATAACTGAAACTTGATACATAGCTAAAAATAAGTACACCAGCTAAAAAATGCTAAAAAGTGTGAATCTTGTGACCAATCTGATGACTTCATGGACAATGTGACCTTTGTCTAATGTGAAGATCATTATCTGTCCAATTAAAATTAGAGTTTGATGGCTTTACAGCCATGTGTGCTAACACTTAGGTCATCCATATAATAGTGTACATCTACAAGTGAAAAAAAAATAATAATTAAATAAATAATATTTTTTAAGCAAGAACATTGTTCTTCAAGCCATAAAAAAATAATGTACAAAAATTATAAATTAATAAAACATAACAAATAATTATAAAATGTTTCAAAATAAAAAAGTCAATGTTTTACAATACCAGTTTTTTAATGTTTTTTTTTTGAAGAATTATTTTCTGCTCACCAAGCCTGCATTTATTTGATCCAAAATACAGCAAAATCATTAATATTGTGAGATATTTTTATTATTTAAAATAATTGCTTTCTATAAATTTTAAAAAGTAATTTATTTTTTGATCAAAGCTAAATATTTAGCTTCAGTCTTCAGTGTCACAAGATCCTTCAGAAATCATTCTAATATGCTGATTTGCTGTTCGCTATTATCATCAATATTTAAAACAGTTAAGTATGTTTTTTTTCAGGATTCTTTGATGAATAGAAAGGCATTTATCCGAAATAAAAAGCTTTTGTAACATTATACACTGTAGCATTCCAAATCCAGATTATATGCTTTAAATTGGTCAAAAGACATTTATAATGTTACAAAAGATTTTTCATTTCAGATAAATGCTGTTCTTCTGAACTTACTATGCATCAAAGAAACCTGAAAAAAGTCTACTCAGCTGTTTTCAACATAATAATAATAATAAATTTTTTTGAGCACCAAATCAGAATATTAGAATGATTTCTGAAGGATCATGTGACTGGAGTAAAATTCAGCTTTAAAATAACAGGAAAAAATTACATTTCAAAATATATTTAAATAGAAAACAGTTATTTTAAATAGTGAAAATATTTCAAAATGTATTGTCATTGCCGTACTTTGGATCAAATAAATGCAACCTTGGTGAGCAGAAAAGTCTTTAAAAAAATATTTTGACTAGTAATGTATGTAAATAAAGTGTTACCTGTTCCATGTCTGCGTTTCGAGGAAGAAAATAGACAATATTGTCCGAAATCATTTTTGACAACCTGAAAATTTCAAATGTATAGATAGTTAAGGAAGTTTGAATAAGCGGTTTGAAGCACCCTGACCACACACGTTAGAAAGTATATCATTACTTCCACAAAGAGGACTGATGTGAAAGTACAAATCTGAACTTACTATTCCAAATTCTAATGACAACCTCATTTAAACTGAAAGAGGCACTGTCTAGAATAAAAGTACAGAGTGTAAGACTGAAAGGATATCCATCAGGAGTGATCATGGTCTGGATGTCGAAGACATCAGCAGTGAGGTACTCTGGTCCTCCCCACGGAGGACTGAGGAAAACCATGTCTCCTCGCAGGCGTGGAGCCAACTGCAGGAAGTCTCCCTGCACAAAATCTATCCGGTGCGCTACACCGTACACTTCTGCGTTGTGCTGTGCCAGAGCCAGCCGTACAGGGTCCATATCGATGGCGATCACTGAATGTCAGGAAGAAAAAACAACTTACAAAAGGGTCAATGACAAACAAGAGTAGCCATAAAATCAAGAAAAAAAAAAAAAGAATAAAACCTTTTTTTTGTACTAACATATTTTTGTTTGCTCTTTGAATACATGTGTACATACACTATTGTTCAAAAGTTTGCAGACAGTAAGATTTCAGTAAAATTGTGAAATATTTTTATTTAAAATAACTGTTTGAATTTGAATATATTTTAAAATCTAATTTATTCCTATGATCAAAGCTACATTTTCAGCATCATTTTCTCCAGTCTTCAGCGTCAAATGATCCTTCAGAAGTCATTCTAATAGTTTGATTTGCTGTTCAAGATTTATAATTATTATTATTATCAATATTTAAAACACTTGAGTACATTTTTGTCAGGATTCTTTGATGAATAGAAAGATCCAAAGATCAGCCCAAAGCTTGGAGTCAGTATAATTTTATAGTATTTTGGAGAAAGAAATGACAGAAATTTATACTTTTATTTAGCAAAGATGCTTTAAATTGATCAAAATTGATAATACAGACATTTAGAATGTTACAAAATATTTATATTTCAAATAAATGCTGTTCATCTGAACTTTCTGTTCATCAAAAAAAAAAAAAAAGAAATTCTTTACTCAGCTGCAAATAGGCATATTAGAATGATTTCTGAAGGATCATGCAAAGAATGATGAATGGAGAATGGAAAATTCAGCTTTGAAATCACAGGAATAAATTACATTTTAAAACATATAGATAGAAAACAGTTGTTTTAAATAGTAAAATAATTTTTTAAATGTATATATATGTTCATTTTCCCCCTCTCTCATTTTAAGCTGCCTTAAATTGCTTTTTCCATACCAATCTACACTTTGTACACCAGAATGACAAAGCAAAAAAACAGGTTTTTAACATCTTTGCAATTAAAAAAAAAAAAAAAAAAAAACTTTAATGATTCAATTGCATAAGTAGTCAAACCCTTTTTTTTTTTTTTTTAGAACAGTTGAAATTCAGCTCAGAGGGAATCATTTTGCTTGCAGATGTCACTACACTTCGAGTGAAGTTAACCTGTGGCAAATTCAATTGAATAGGTATGATTTGGAAAGGCACACACGTCTTAATAAAAGGTCTAACAGCTGAAAATCCATATCAGAGAAAGAACCAAGCCCTGAGGTAAAAAAAAAAGCCTGTAGAGAGAGACAGGACTGCATTAAACCACACATCTAGTTCAGAAAAAAATCTGCTGCATTAAAGGTTCACAGTTTCCTTTATTTTGAAGAAATTGACCAAGTTGTGACAATTCTGTTTTTGCTTTGCCATTATGATTTCGCAAGGCATTTAAATAAATAAATAAAATTAATTAATGCAGTTTCTTAAGACAGTGGAAACCAACATATTGGTGTTAGCATGGTAGAATGTGTTGAAATGCCAGTATGAAATGCAAGTGTACCTCTTTTACCAGTGAGGGCAAACTGAATGGTATTGCCACCCACACCACAGAAGGCATCAATAATGAGCTCTGTGCTGAAGCTGTCCTGCACTCTCAGAGCGATGTGCTCTGCTATCTTCTCAGGAGTCACTGAGAACCAGCCCTCTGTGGACAGAACAGAGTCACAGGTTACGCACATCAACATTCAAATTAGAAGCGAAAGGCTATTATCGGTTTATGCATTTATTCCATCTCAAACAAAATATTAAGATTAGCAGAATATTATTCAAATTAGTTCAACCTAAATGCACCTTTTTATTACAAATGTGGCAGAATTTGACACTTTTCTCCACCAGAGGGAGTCTGCAGTTTCTATTTGAAGAGCTAAAGCATGGCTCTGCTTACGTCAAAAACTGTCTCTCTCTCTCTAAATATATAGCTTTGCTCCATATTACAAGAAGCCTCTGTTGACAAAAGGATGAGCTTTTTTCAATCATCCCTGATGCCAGAAAACCATGCTTTTCTAAAAGAAGCTGTGCAAAATCATAGTGTGTTCAAGAAGGGATGACCTTAAAGCAGACTCCCTTTGTATCTCCAAGCAGTTCATCATTCTTGAAAGCTGTGACACTTTAAAGCATGGCATCAGACTGCTGGATCTCATTCTCTGGATTTTCATCTTTTAAAGGTGTCGCATGTATCTGAGAGAGAGAGAGAGAGCTGAGGCAGAAGCAGTCAGAGAGCACAGAGAAAGTGGAGTTTAACAGAGCATGTCCTCCTTTGATTCTGTGGAGACCAACACCATCTGCTTTTAGCCTCTACAAACGCATCTCTGTTTTTCCGCCTCTCGTATTTTTCTCTCCACTGAGAATAGAACACCTGCTAAAGTAACAATCACTGGTCTGGAGCAACCACGTTCAGCACTTCCTGTTTACAGTGTGTGAGGTCCGGGTAGCGGGCGGCACCAAGAGCCTGTCAAGTGCAGGTGCCCCTGAGTAAAGAGAACTAGCTTTTCTAAGCACATATCCATTAAGTGGTACCTTCAATTTGCATATCAAGCTCACAAAAAAAGACACCGTCAACACTAATAACAAATAATTGTATTAGTGTCATTCTATAATTGTAGTGACATTTCCATCTGAAAATGTTTTGAAACTGAAGCGTCCAACATGCTTTAATAATTATAGTATCTCCTTTCACATATAATTCAAGGTCACAATGAATAATTGTAGAATTATTTATTCAGTAATACCACTGACAAATATCATGGTTAAATCTGTTTTCAGTCAAGAGGAAGGTACTGCAAAATTAACATTAAATATACATTGGGGCGTTTTCTCCGAGCAGGCAAAGGACGCAGTGTGTCCTCAAAATATTAAATGAGAAAAAGAATTTGTAGTACAAAAACACCAAAAAATATAACATTAAAAAGTGTGTAAATCAGTCGTTTTTTCTAAAGAAACACTGTCCAACAGCGACACCATCAGGTAAAGCTACAGCAGGAGTCTGCATCTTTCTTGCCTCCCCTGAGCCCACTCAGTTTTAACAGATCAGGGAAAAGTCACATGAGAGGAGGCAATGCCTCCATCAAGATATGATTGGATATGACTGGTTATGTTTGGCTGTGATTGGTTCATGCGATAAATCCTGCCTCTTGTGTTCGTGTGTGTTCTACGTTTGCGAATCAGTCTGAATTAGGGCTGTAACAATATCTAGAGCATTCGTTTTTAAAAAATCCTCAATTGCATTCTGCCCGTGTCAAGTAATCGGCAAAATACCAGAAGTGGCGCATTCCACATATTAAACCCATTTAAAATGATAATAAAGCTATAAAAAATTAGCAAATGCTACACTTCAATTAAACATATACAGTCGTGGACAAACTGATTGGCACCCTTGGTAAATATGGGCAAAGAAGGCTGTAAAAATAAATCTGCGTTGTTTCTCCTGTTGATCTTTCAGTAAAAAAAAAAAACAGCAAAATTCAAACATTTTATTAAGAATAAACAATTTTAAGTGGGGGGAATATAATATTATGAAATGAATGTTTTTCTCTAATACACCCTGGCCATAATTATTGGCACCCTTGTATTCAAAACTTTCTGCAACTTCCATTTGCATGAGAAAAAAGTTCAGATTTTTTTCCCCTTCATGCCTGATGAGGTTTGAGAATATATGGCAAGGGTTTTTAGCCTATTCCTCCATACAGAATTTCGCCAGATCCTTCAAATGTTGGTGCTCACTCTTCTTCAGTTTATCCCACTCATTTTCCATAGGATTCAGGTCAGGGAATTGGGATGGTTATGGCAGAATCTTGATTTTGTGGAAGATCTAACCATGACCCATTATAATTTTTCTAACTGAGCAAGTCAGTTTTTAATTTTTTATCTGTTGGTATTTGACATAAAACATGATGGCATGTATCTGAACAAGATGTCTAGGACCTTTGGTGTAAAATTAGGTCCACAAAAAATAACATCTGGTGATATATTTAAAAGTGGACATGGGGCGCTTTTTTATCCCTGTGTGCACCAAACCTTTAATGTGTTCTAGCTCCAAAAAACAATTCTCATTTCATATGGCAATAGAAGCCAGTCCTGGCTGAAGTTCCAGTATGGTAAATTAATATGGTGGAGTTGTTTTTGCATGAGAGCAGATGATTTGTTTCTTGAATAGTGTCTGAAATGACTTGTTGTGATGGAGGTGCAGTTTTCCTTTTTTTTCTGACACTAAAATTCAACTGATTTCTGCAATTTTCCATCTGTGATCTTTGACGAGTATTTGGCCACTTAAATTGTTCTCTTTGCTGCACATTAAGACAATATTGACACAGATCATGTTTCAAGCAGATTTTTAACATCTCCATTCCATTAAAACTTCTTAATTATTTCCCTGATGTTGGAAATGAGAATATTTAATGTTTTAAGTATTTTCTTAAAGCCACTTTGCATTGTGTAAAGATCAACAATCTTTTGCTGTACATCAGAAGTATATTCTTTGGTTTTACCCATTGTGATGAATGATTAGGTTGGTTTAGGCTTTGTGTTACTAATATTTATTCATCTGTGCAACAAGACGTCATGACTGGACAACATCATGTTTCCAGTCACCTTGGTGTGCTAAGAAATTGGAAATTTCAATGGAAATATATTTAGGAGATAATTTACTCATAAGAATGTCTAAGGGTGCCAATAATTGTGGCCAGGGTGTATTAGAGAAGAAATTTTTTTCATAAAGTTATATTCCACCTCACTTTAAATTGTTTAACTTTAATGAAATGTTGGAATTTTGCAGAATTTTTGACTAAAAGAGCTAAAGGAGAAACAATGCAGATTTATTTTTACAGCCTTCTTTGCCCACATTTACCAAGGGTGCCAATAATTTTGTCCATGACTGTATATGCGAGGCAGGTTTAAAATATGCACTTCAATTAATTACATGCGTGTACGTTACTTACGTACGTCCCAGATCAGCTCCGTTCACAGTAAATGTTGCCAAGCAAGAACTGTTATCATTTACATGTGTGGAGCGTCTCAAACTCTATCTCTGCATGTGATTGTGAGTTTCTTGTAATAACGTTTATCTGGGAACCCAACGTGTGCTATTTCATCAGATTTGTAAGGTATATCATTTATAACCCTACGCAAACACAGAAGAATACATCAGTACATCTCTATATGCTAACTGTTCATCGCAATTTCAAAATAAAAGTTTACACGTTATGATGTCCACATATTCAACAAATTACAGTGCCTGCAGCATTTCTGTCGTAAAGAAATGGCCAAATATTAAAGATTAAGTGGACATTTGAATTAAATGTTTGTTGAGCCAATATTAAACAAGGATTAAACAAATTTTTAAGTTTAAAAAAAACAATCGTCAGGCCGTTGACACCCTCTGCAGGCATTTGTTATAATGCATAATGTACATTAGCTTTACTGTTTATAATACATTATGTATTTGAACAGTTTTGTTCAACAAAACCATGACTACTTGCTTTTGATACTTTATTTGAACTAATTATTATTGCCTCATTGATATTATATATGTACTTAAGTCATTTTAAAGGCTATTGTTAACTTAGGTTTATTTTATTATTACAAATAAATAAATACATAAATAAATAAATTATATATATATATATATATATATATATATATATATATATATATATATATATATATATTTATTAGTGGTGGGCCGTTATCGGCGTTAACGTGCTGCGTTAACGTGAGACTCTTATCGGGCGATAAAAAAAATATCGCCGGTAATCTATTCTCAAAGTTGGGTTGGGAACTACGCAAGATATGATGAATTTCACCTTGATATTTTAGCACGGATGACGTATACCTAGTCGAATTGCACTGTAGGGGGCGAGAACGAGTCTTCAACTTCTGTGAAATTACCACATCAAATGAGACGTGCAAACATGGATGCAGCTATGAAGCCTTCAGGGCAGGTGCGTTGCTAGACCCTTTTTACTGGGGCACGTGAGTTATAATTTACTTTGATAATCCCGAAATAAAGACATTCAACTATATGCAACAACTGAATTGACGCTTCTAAAAGCAACGTAGTTTAATGGAGGACTATGCACGCAGAAATCCATGCCCGTGCGCGCCTGTGTATTTAACGGCAACGTGCACGTCGTGCAGCCTTTTGCGCAGAAGTACTTGGTTACTAAGGTACTAAGTTTGTATAGGTAATTGTGTTGTAAATGCAATTGTCAAGCAGTTTGTGATGCATTTTGGAAACAGGAGATGAGCGCCTGGTCTAAT